>NC_070591.1:17715294-18061544 GCF_027409825.1 Scomber japonicus | reverse complement strand
TACACCTGTAGTCTGGATCTTGGGCGTCCACGAGCCCCGCTTTACAGTTAACCCTGAAATTAATGATCAGAACAGCCAGAGCAAACGTTCAGTAACATTATTGCTTCACCATGACTAAAAATCCTCATGAAATAAGTTATTTTAAAAGTTTTTCGCGAACAACCTCATATTTTGACTATTTAAGTTTTTTTTTTGGGGTGGGGGGGGGGTAAGGAGATATGGGCTCTGAACCGCTAGCTGGGAAGGTCCAGTTCCTGCTGCACATTACCGGCCTGACATGGACAATCTATTCAAACCACAAATCATTGTTTTCTTCAGTTAGTCTCTCACTGTGACTTATCAATGGCTTTTTCAAATTCAGTCTTCAACAAGTTCATTTTACGCTTTACTGACCTCCGCATACAGCACTGAACAATAAAATAATGATATCACCGTATGAACTTTAGTCTCCGTCCTTTCACAGTGTTGTCTACTCCGTTAGCTGTCATCTAACGTTAAGAGCAAAAAATGACCTTTGTGCCCTGTAGCCAATGTGTGTGCTTTAGCACTTCATTAAGGCCCTCGACCTCCACTGTACAAGCAATTGTCTTCCTCTAACAAAAAGACTGACGCATTGTATCAGTTGGAGGTAAATTTATCAAAGAAGGCCGATACAATGGACAGAGCAGCCCAAATTATGAAACAGGTCTGTAAGGGGCCTCCTGGTGAGCCATATTGTACTGTTTGTTGATGGTCCAGTTTGGACTGAATGATGTGGGGTGAGACTCAGATGGACATAACGGTGCAGTCTGAGAGAGTATATGCAGAGAACTGCTGCATGTACAAGTACTGTATATGAGTCTGTAAGCCTTAGTGTGCGCAGCACAGTGTGCGAGCGCTGTGAAACGGTGTGGGGTTGTATTTACGAGGCTATGCTTAGAAACACAGGGAACCCATAGACCTCTCGGGAGGTGCACACTGCCTAAAAACAATTGGGATCTGCATGAACTGATGTGACGTGTATTTGTTCCAGCTTTTCTGTTAGAGGAGTCCTACTGCAGAGGTGGAAGACAAAAAAATGGATAAAGAAAGGGAGGGAAAGAGGAGTAGGAGCATGAGGAGGGGGGTCAGGACAGATCTGGCAAAGTAAAAGGCTTCAAACTGTAACAGTACCAAGCTGCACAGAGGGATGTAGCCATGTATACGCCACATCATGTTTGGTTCAACGAGATCAGAAAAACTGGTTTAATGTGTGTTTAAATTAAAGTGAACCCTGTTTCACAAAAAGTCCTGATATAGGTCGTGCATTTATACACCAGGATTACTCATCTCTGAAGCTGAGATGACTAGTCGATTCATCGTATATTCAGCTGACAGCAAATATCTGAAAAATCGATCATTTCTTTCGGTAATTATTTTAAACAGAAACATCAAACATTCTCCAGTTTTAGCTTCTCCAGAGTGAAGATTTGCTGCTTTTCTCCGTTTTACTTCAGTGTGAACATCTTGGTCGGCAAACTGTTGGTCGGACAAGAATTTGAAGGCATCACGTTGGACTTTTCCAATATTTTCTGATATTTTACAGAGCTAACAATTGATTAAGAAAATAATCTTCTAATTAAATTGATAATAAAAGTAATGGTTAGTTGCAGCACGACTAATCTCGTCTACACTAAAACAATGTGCTTTCAAGTGAACACTCCTCAGAGGAGACTGTTGATTTATTATAAACACTTCTCTATTGTGCTGGGGAGACCAGGTTTTAATTTACCAGTCGCTCGGTGTGGGACCTGCTGATATTTAGGCCTGCACTGCGGTCTCAGATGAAATGGGCCGATGGCACATCACACTGACTGTCCTGACCATATTTATATCCCATCTCAGTTATTGGACGCATAATTCCTTCACACATCTCTTCAATCTTATATCACCCTCACATACAAACAAACACACACACACACACACACACACGGCTGACTACAATTATAATTTCATATGCCCCAGTGTATCAGCCATCCAAGCAATTTTCTGCCATTTAAATGTGAATTTATGTCTCATGTAAATGAGCGGGGAGTCGATTTAGGCCCATTGGACGGCTGGCCTTTTCACAGGGAGCATTCTGTTATAGGTCTCTGGTCATTTCAAGGTCCCCGTTCATCACCTTGATTTAACAGACAGCGTTGACACCGGATGAGGTCTCGCCATCTTATCAACTTCTCGCCTAAAACAGCATGTTCTGAATACACTATCACCAAATGTTACATGAAGTCATTTTCACAAAGCCTCTAAATGGGAACATCAAATGTTAACTCAGAAGAATATTGCCCCTCTCCTCTTAAACATCTGAGGCTCCATTTATAAGAGGTTCCTCGCTTAAATGAAATCAGGTCCCGCGGTATGATTACATTACATAATTTAAAATTTCTGCTCTCTTTTACATTATCAACTGGAACAATTTGAGATTTTCCTGCACAGTTGAGAAATATCCCCTTTTAAAATGTTTAGTCATGACTAAGAAGTTTCGCCCTGTGCTCGTCATGTGATAATATGTGGTTCCTTCGCTGTGTGTCGATGAGTTTGTTCAAAATGTGTGCACACGGCTCACCTTGGGCTGCTGGGATGTATACATTCAAACCTGCAGCGCCCCAGCGCACACATGAGGAAGATCATTTATATCTACTCCTCAGTTTATGGAAAGGTATCTTCATTTCTTTATCAAAGTCTGTTTTTAGTAACTCTATGATGGGATCCTGGTTAAATTGTTACTTAGGATGAAACCTGATTCTAAAACATTTGTAAACTGAAAAGTACATTTTTAATTTTACCAGGATGACTTTGTGGCCCTTAAAATTATATATCTTCAATCCTGAGGATAAAACCTCAGACAAAGTCTAATTAGTGCATGTTTCACAGGGTCAGTTATTGGCTGTTTTATTGGCCACATCATAACGTTGCAAGCAGTAATGTGTGACCTTTACAAAGAGCATTTCCTGACAACTACATGCCGATCACTTCAGTGAGCCCAATCAGACGGCAAGTTTCATTCTACATCTGAGAAAAAACTGTTCAAACTTCAATGTATATGTAATATTTTAACAATTTTAGTTTTCCCGACTATATTTTATTCGTCCTTGAGTATTGTTAAAAGCACTCTATAAATAAAATGTATTATTATTATTGTAATATAGGCTGAAATAGTGACAAAGAAAGAATATAATGTAGTTGTGGTAGAGGTTTTAGGAAGGTGAGGTAGTTATTAACTTATTAACATAAGTACTTTTGTGTGGTGTGCTTTTTTCCACTTTATGCTTTATGTTAGCTGCTGTAGTTCAGGAGATAAATGTGAAGTGAACCTCTCAGCTGACCAAACTATGTTTGAAAGACAAGACCTTGACTAGACGATCGATCACCTCCTCTTATCAAAACAATAACCAATCCACCTGCTGCTTATCACACGCGCTCTACAAAACCGTTGCTAGTATTGCCAAACGCCCTCAGCCACCTCCTCTGTGTTTCCTTTTATCCAAGGTCTTTACACTAGTCTATCAAATACAGCTGGCTTTTACCTACACCATAGAGCTATGGTTCATTTGATGGCATGCTTGCTTACTTTAATGAAATATGTTGTTAAATTTAAATTTTGTAAAATAATTCATGAAAGAAAATTGGGGAATTTTGTAAGAACAAAAGCAAAAGGCATAAGAGAAAAGTGCCTATTGATGTTGCTCAAAGGTGAGGAAAAAATGAGAGGCACATGCAGAGCTCTTAACAACTGACCTCTGTTACATGTAGTGAAAATGATGTCAAGCAGGCATGTAGAGGCTAATAAAGGTGTAAAGTAGTTACAGTGAGGGTAAGACCTACAATGACGTGTACTGTACTGTGCAGTGTGTACAAAAGGCTGACGCTGTGTCTCATCTCTCTGTCTTTAACACATTTCTCTTATTTTTGAATTTTAAGAGTGTAGAAGCCACAAGCATTACAGACAATCATGTGCAGATATTACTGCAACTAGAGGATCAAAGCCTGATACAAACAGGGGGAAATTAGACTGCATTTGACTGTGTATAAGAGTCTGATTTATAAGTTACATCATACAAATTTATCCTCCGGTCATAAAAGTTTTAAAAAAAAAGACATGTGTGAGTTACGGTGCTGGGTTGAGACAAGAGTCCAGAAAAATGCAGGGTTGCAGGTAAAGTGCTGTGTAATTCCAGCCCCGAGAAAGGACTTAAGGGACCAGCAAAAGAGCAATGCGGCTCACCGTGCTTTGTGATTGATAGTCTCTGTCTGTGCAATAGCTGACTGAGCAACATGTACATCTCTCTTATTCACACATTTAATTGTCACGCACACATCCTACAGTGTACGCAGTTTAACATATATGCACCACAAGTCATACACGTAATGTGCATGGAGAGTCTCCCTTAGAGAAATATACATCAGGCCCGTCATTGCGGCTTATGTGGTGAAGGAACATACCATGTACAGTAACTACGACATCCGGGTTTGAAGACCGACCTGGGATCTTTGTCGCATGTCTTCTTTCATCCTCTGCTCTCTCCCATCTTTTCTTTTCTCCCATCATGGTACACTGTTGAATCAAGAAGAAAAGCCAGGGGAAAAAATCTTTAATCTTTACAATCCTGAAGAATATGAGCATTATATGAATGTCGTTACACTTAGTTGATGATATGGATCAACAATACTGCATTACCCCCCCCCCCCCCCCCGAACCCTTGATCCTGTCACGTCTCTGTTGTTGGGTGCCAAGACATGTCTGGTCTGGCTTTTGGCCAGGCTGGGCTGGTCGCCACCACGGCCCCAGCAGCCTAGCAGAAAGGCCTAGCTTAAAGCTGACACATCGCTAACATCAGCCAGGGAGAGGAGACCTCTGGGAGATGCTGAAACATCAGCAAAGCACCATTTCAGATTTACAAGGAATGATTCACTTGCTCATCTATGGCAGAATTTAAGAAAATGTCACACTAACACTGTAGAAGATTATTTTAATCAAATTTCCTTTGTAAGGTGAATAATTACATATAATTGAAGATACCTGTGAAGCAGCGATGATATATATTGGTGGAAAATTGTGAAAGTGCACCAAACGATCCCATCCTAACAAATAAATCTATCATCGTTCACATGAAGCTACCAAAGTGTTACTTTTTGTCCCCCATAAGACAAACACAGACCATCATATTGATACAGGCCTCGTGTTGAGCGGCTCCCATTCAGTGCACTGTGATTTAAAGGTGTGGCATGCTGGAGCCTCAAACACATAAAAGCAGTCTACATATTGGATAAATTAGTACAGAGGTGAATTAAATGAGCGGAATACTGATAACTGTAATTTTTAGCGTTTAAACAAGTCAGATATGAAAAAGATGTCCAAACACCTGCAAAGAGAATATATTTTCTTCCTTCGAGGGACTCTGAAGAAATCGACTGAGCAGCATACCATTAATGAAGGTTTATGGATTTTATAAAACTTGTAATGTAATTTAAACATCAGCAGAATGAATTGAATTACATTTCCACAAAGAGGTCAAAACATTACTGTATAAGCTGGACCAATACTCCAATTTGCCTCTTTATTCACGTTTATATGATTATAATGGCCGCCCTTTGTGCTTAGCAAGTCATGCAAATGAGATTGGCAGAAACGTGTCATCGATACGTGCAGATATAACCAGGAGTGCCACTGATTGATGATGCAAACCTTCTCCCTGTAGCCTTGTTTGTGACCTCTGACTCCTTACCCCTCGAGGGGTTAAACTTATTACCCTCTGACTCGTGTGACCTCTGATGTGAAAGGAGCGAGATTGAAGGATGACCACAAGCTT
Organism: Scomber japonicus; assembly: GCF_027409825.1. NCBI lineage: Eukaryota > Metazoa > Chordata > Actinopteri > Scombriformes > Scombridae > Scomber > Scomber japonicus. Next base: position 18,055,716 of record NC_070591.1, on the reverse strand, counting down.
AGGTCCTATTGGCCACTCTCTGACCAAACTGTGGCCAGAGGGCTGACGATCCAAAACCCTAGAGGGATGTGACCCTGGCCCTGCCACACGCTCTGTGGATAATACTATTAACAGGTCAATACAAGCCAAAAAAAAAAAGAAAAAAAAAAAAAAAAAAGGAGGGGGGATGCTGCTGCTTTAACCTAAAGGACGAGCAGAAGAAAGAAAGGGATGAGGGGGAGATATTGTTGAAGAAACAGATTTGCAGGATGGATTTTGGCGTTGTTTGTCAGCTCTGATGGAACAAATGGTCACTAATTTGATTTCCAAACAGGGACGTAATGACCTGGGCACAGTCTGAGTAACCCGGGCCATCAGAGCTGCCCCGCAAACGACAAACATTGTTAAAAATACGATCATACACAGAACGTACGGTCATTATTGTGTCCTGAACAAACAGAAACCACAAAAGTGAGTCAAATGTCTTATTCATTCAATTCTCAAACCACAACAAATCATAAAAAGACAAAACATTTGAGCTTAGTCATCACATGTGAAAGCACAATGTTTCAAAATTGGTAAATATCTTAAATGTAAAATTAAAACAAATACAGAACTAGTGTTTCTTTTATGTTTACCAATAAATAACTTATCTGTAGTAAATATTTTAATCAGTATATTAGATTATATTAGAGTGTTCTTACATTGTAGCTCCAGTCTGAGCAGAAAAGGGTGTATTGGATGTTCGCCAGTACAGCACGTTACATACAAGACATGTGCTCTCTCTCTCTCTCTCTCTCTCTCTCTCTCTCTCTCTCTCTCTCTCTCTCTCACACACACACACACACACACACACACACACACACACACACACACACACACACACACACACACACACACACACACACACACTCACCATCACCACGTTATAGGCTTACCAGCCATTCTTGCTGCCATCCCTGACTTACTTCTTTCTAATAAAGCATATAATCTGGTTCAGTATTTAACTAATTAAGTCTTACATGACTCACACTTCTCTCTTCTTCTTTGTTTTTTTTTAACAAACAGCCTGGCCACGACTAAACAGTTTTTAAAATGATGTTACTGTCAAACGCTGGGCGATGGGACAACCATTATCAGACTAAAAAAACTCCCAAATTTTACTCTGCTCATCTCTAACTCTTCCACATTCACCAACATCAATATCACACCCGAATGAGCACAATAGTGCTGTTACTGCAAAGATCCTGCCATGTATTTCTCTAGAATTGATTTGACTGAAAGCCTCTATCCAAAAACCATGAATAGGCATTTTAAGGGTGTACACAAGGCATACATAATGCGCTTTGTCTCCCTCCTCCCTTAAGAGTTGAGCGCCAATAAAAATAATAAAATGCAAGACTAAATAATGCAACAAGCAGCCAAAGGCTTGACCCCATGTAAAAATTAGTTTTGAGAAAGGCATTAAACAAAAATTTAATTAAATAAAATCGAGCTGAAACAAATGTAGCTAATAGAATCCACTCTACTAAAGTTGTCGGACCTGCGGCTACACTAGAGCTTGTAAACAACCACACAAACATGCATTTAGACTCACACAGACACACATGCAATCTCACAAACACATGCACATTAGCAGCAGAGGCTCAGGGATTACTCTAACACGAGGAGAGGAAATCAAGCCGAGGAGGAAAGAGCAAACCAAAGAAATAGAAAAAATTGGATAAATAGAAGAAAGGAGAATTAAAGAAATTGTAGTAGTACCTCCTAAAGCATCCATGAGATGAGAGAAGGGTGGGACACCTGCAGAACCTTACATGGTCTATCCAGAGCTCTTCAGTGACTGCTCCCTCACGGAGTAGAGTGTGTGTATGAGCCAGAAAGAGAGTATGTATGTGTGTCAGTGGCTGAGGGAGGGGATCCTACCCCTCCTCCTTAGGACTGTGCCTCCTTAACAGGATGGAGGGGTAGGTGGGGCCACTGCAATAAAGCAAACACACACACACATTTTTCTATGGTTGTTATGTCCTCGCTTCTCTCGCTCTTTCCCGCCTCCACACTTCCATCTTTCTGTCTCTTTCCAAGACTTGCTTTCTCTCTCCCTCCTTCTTTCCCTCGCAGACTTGCTCTCATTCCCCTCGCCTCGTGCTTCCCTCTGAATCTCAGTCTGCGAGGCTCTTACACTCTCCCTCTACCTTTCATCACCCACCCCTCCCTAGCCCTTGCCCCTGTCCCCTCCTCTCTGACTGTATGGTAATATTAACATGCTCTCATTAATCTGGAGAAGAGAGGGACATATGCTGTTTCTGGCTGGTGGTCCACAACCTGCTAAACTCCTGGTGTGTGTGGTGAGTGTGTGTGTCCCATCGGTCTTTCTTTAGTCTCATAATACAGCGCTAAGATTAAGCGGGACAGTCAAAGAGCATGGTGTGTTTGAGAGATGAAAAGAGAGGAGAGGGACAGCAGGAAGAGGAGAGGAGTGGTGCCATGATCAACAGCAGCGAAGCGCACTTTTTTTTCCTTTCTTTTTTTTTTTTTTTAACCTTTACAGTTCTTCTTGCTGTGGGTCACTGTGCCACCGTCCCCTCCTCCAGCCACGAAACACAAATCCCATCTGATTCGAGAGGTAGCCATCCCTACATAAGTCATCCCTACATAAATCATCCCCTTATTCCATTGGCCACACGTTGCATTGAAAGTATTGATCCACCTCCCGCCCCCCCCCCCCTCGCAGCGCTGATTGCAAGGAAACCCTTCACCAACGGTCACAAACAGGAAGTGGAAAAACAAACCACGGGTGTGTTTCGATTGACCACAATGGCGGACTCCGAAGCTTTGGTCACAACACTAAACAAGGGGAATCTATGCTTTGCTGCACACAGCACGCTTTGGGATGAAAGCCTCAAGATAGTGTCAAAAACACAACAATAGAATGTAAAGTATGTGAAATCAATCAGTAAAAATTTAACGAGCATGTCAAAAAAATACAACAGGGCAAATTTTAAGCCATGTTATCATCGGAAGAAAAACAGCTCAGGAGGAATCGGTACGTCTGTCTGTATTTAAGCATTTCCACGTTTGATATCAGTCTACTAAGATGATTTTTTTTTAAGTTAAGCTGTAGCTACATAAAAAAAAACACTCATAGTTTTGGAGCTTTTAATGAAGTAAAGAACAAAGTTAGAAAAGGTGGGACAAAATAACAGGAACTAAAACCTTGTGAGCTTCAAACGAACCACTGTCCTTAGATTAAAACTGACCATCAGAGGAGCAAATGCTGCTGTTTCCATGACAGCACAGCTGAGGATACTTTGAACTCTGACCTTATACCTTCGCCTGTGCTCTGAAGCAGTGACCAAGCCCAGGGTCAATCAAAAAGAAGGTCGGCAGGGGTCAAATGGTAATGACCCCTCTCTGGTTACGCAACCACATCGTATCAACCTCCTCCAAAAAGCATCATTCATCCTAATCAGAGTGGTCCACGAGTACAGGGTGATGCTGCCTCTCTATAATGAGGTATAGTTGACAGGTTATGTGATGATGCCTGAAATCAAAAGTATAAAACTGACGTATGGGGTATGTATGTATAAGAGATGTAGGGCTGCAACTATCAGTTAGTTGTTTGGTCTACAAAATGTCGAAAATTTGAAAAATGAATGAAATGAAAAATGTTGCTCACCATTTCCCAAAGCCCATCATAAAACCAAAAATGTCTTGTTCTGTCCCAATTAATCTACAACCCAAAGATATTCAGTTTACCATCACAGAAGACTAAAGAAAGCAGAAAAGCCAGTGAATTTTGAAATTTTTTCTTAAAAAATGACTCAAAACAATTCATTGCTCTGGCTCTGAAGAGATGAAACATTCTTAATCTGCTGATGTGTTAATACTTTAAACCATTTTTAGGCATGATTTCATTTTTTTATTTAATTATTCTCTATTAACTAATCCCCTTGAGTATTCAATTAGAAGCTACTTTGGAAGAATAACTTAAATAAATATTTTCATAATGACATTACAAAGTGGGATTGACAAAGACAGCTGTGAACTTTTGATGGTGTTTTTAAGACAAATATAAATCTTTAAGTAGTTATAAACCTTAACTCATAGCATGGCCTGGATAGCCTGTCTACAGTAGGCAGGTCTGCAGCTGCAGAGAAGTCATAAAGAACAGTGTAATATTCAGTGCCAATATATTTCCTGTAAGCTGTGTTTGCAGGTACATTGGAGGCCTGTGATGAGTCAGCACAAAATCAAGAAAAGAGTAATAACTGATCAGGGCAATAAAATAGTAAGATCCATCTACAGTGGTGTAGCACATCTGTCAAAACTACTGGATCTGTCTAATGAGAGGCCGGGACAAACAAGGAATGTAGTAAAAACACATCCTGAGTGTAAGAGGGGGTGATCTTTAAGAAAGGATGACACCGTCTTGGGGTAGAGAAACTGGGTTGGAAGAGAAGGGGGAAAAGACAGATGAAGGGGTGGAGGGACTGATCAGAGGGGTGCCAGACACAAAGAGGCCAGGCCATGGTCGGTGGCACGCGATGGGCAGATTAACCAGCGTTTCCTCCCCTAACTGAAGCATTAGGACACCTGACTGAGTCCCGCCAATGGCAGCCAGCCAAGGATTTGTTGGGGGGGGGGGGGGGCGGTACAAGCTGGGGCTCGCCTTCTTTCAACACTCAGGCTCTTCAACAACACAAAGAGGGGTGGGGTGGTGTTCGTGGGGGGGGGGGGGGGTGTAGGGGGTGATGGGCTGGTGGCTTGGAGTGGGGAGGAGGTGGTGTTGGTGGTGGTGGGGGGCTACAAGCCTTACCCCTCACCATCTGCTGCCCAGGCTAAGTGAGGACAGGGGTAGGGCCAGAGTGCGGGGTGGAGTATGTGAGCGTGTGCGCAGAAAGCACACGTGTATCTGCGTGCACGCACCTGTTACTGTGTCAGTGGGTGGGTGGGTGAGTGGAATGGCAGATGGACGGGGCATACTCCTGGCACCGGGAGCCTCGATGTTAGTCATCCCACATTAAGGAGTAGCCCCCTTCCCCCACATTCCTAACCCCTGCTACCTAATCCACAGTGCCAGCCAATTCTTTATGTTTTGCTCAGTTTGATTAAGACATCCATGATTAGAGACATTATGGGCAGGGTGAGAGGGTATGTGTGAACCGCTTATCCATACGGCTGTTTACTGTAATCAAAGCCAAACGGGCGTAGTCCCTTTTGCCCCCCACGCTAGTTAACAAGCAATTATTTTACATCTATTTTTACATCTTATCATTAATCTGAGTTTTCTCATTTCATTTGCTTAAAAGAGTTATGTCAAAATGTGGTTAAGAGAGGTAAAACTCTTTTAATTGTCGTAAATCAAATATTTATATACACACCTCTGATGATATAGATATATATAGGTTATCATCAGAGGTGTGTATATAAATATATATATCTCACATACTCATCATACAGTATTTGATATAATTTCCCGCCTGGCCTTGTGTGTTTATTTGCACATCATCAGTGAGCTGTCTATTTTCCCTCCCTGTTAGGAAAAAAGGGGGTCAGAGCAGCAGACAGTTCAGTCTTGCTGAGCAGTAATCTGAAAATGCCTGTAATCCTCCACACAGGGCCCTTCTGGAGACCGAGGTAGTAAGTGTGGAAGAGGTGCAGCCTCGTCTCTGTTTAGCAGCCATGTGTCTGAACAAGCTTGACACGCAACCAGAGCTTTACAGCTGCCAGGACACACACTGAGGGATGAGGCACAGTAAAGCTGTCCCCAGTCACTCTCTGGAATAATTATGCCATTTTTCGCCCTATACAATGCAGTGTGAGTGCAGGTCACTGAACTTATTCAACTCATTCTTGGTGTGGCATCTCTGGGAGCCAATGAAATAATTCGTTTATGAACATGCAGTTATAAATGCAGGGTGTGTGCACAATATGTTTAATAAACACTTGAGTAAGAAATGTTCACTTAGCAACTCGTAGGTGACACTTCTTTTGAGTGAGTACACGTGAATCATCCCAGGGGATTTCTATAATGATGAAGAGGCAGTGAAGCTCCTGTAATAAACCACATTTTTAAAAACCACACTGATACAACTAATACAGAAAAGCACTTGAAGACTTGCCTTGGGTTCAGAGTATAGAGGTTCAGAGTGGTAAACACGTTTCACTGTCATCCCTGCCGCTTTTCTTGCATATCCAGGATGTACTTCATTCCCGCTACAACCTACAGCACAGGAAAACGCAGGTTTCACGTATAACAGCCGTCTGCAAGCATATGTATACCAGCGCAGACACCACAATTATGTTTTACCTTCATTTTGGCCGATGTTATCTTCATAATTTTGTAGGCAAACTGGTCTTCAGCGTTGTCGTCTGTCATCAAAACTTTGGTGTTATTAGCTGGGACTCGGTGAGGCTGACCGACCATCACTTGTCCAACGATTACAAACCGACCGGCCGAAGCAAACATCCACACAAAACCACACCGACATCCTCAACCCAGCAAGTTGCTCCAAAGTTGTGAAACCTAAGAATCCCTACTGACCCTCTTCGTGTTCAAAACCCCGGGTGAAACGAAGCAGGAGCCGCACACCTGATTACTATATGTATATGACAGAAAAGTCACCACGCCGACTTGTGTTGCGCAGCAACCGCGTTGCTAAGCTGCCGTGAAGGTGGTGCCGCTGGTGGAAAACAAACTAAAGGATTACACATTAATCTATAAATGTTCAACTATGAGAACAACATTTAACATTTTATTTATTAAGAGAAATACAAGAATGTCTCCAGTCTACATAAAGAGTATGTACAACATCTCAAGCACAGGTGTGATGCCAATTTTATCATTGGCAGCATTCCACCTTAATTCCTTTCATGTATTTTACATAAAAAGGCCTAAATTACTGGAAAATTAAAATCGTCTCAGGTCTTAAAATTTATTTAAAACGTGAAAGGAAAATAAAGCATTATTACAGTATTAGAAGTGTTACTGTTTTACCACACCTGAATAACTATATTTTTTTCTCCACACTGAACAGAATAAATATTAACACAACTAAAATGAAAACATCCTTTTCACACATTTATCTACATTAAACAAAAGAAATCCAAAAGGTGCCCACACCCTTGTGTAACATCAGTGTCACCAATTGTGTTTAGAAATCACACAAATAAGCTGAATGGAGATTACCTGTGTGTAATCAAAAGGGTAAAAGATTTACTTTAAATACCGTAAAACACTGCTTAGTAAGTTTCTTGACAAAAATTACATTTTCAGGGTCAAATAATTGGAGCAAAATACAAAGAGTTACAGGAGGAGAACTTGAAAGACAATTGATACTTAGTTAAATTGTAAAAAAAAAAAAAAGTAAGAAAAACCCAAAGACCCCAAATACTAATTCGAATTGCCCAGATGTTAATCTACGTTGAAATTTGTGGACTTTAAAATGATTACTGCCTATATCACAATGTACCTTACAAGGGAAATGACAAACTTATCCATGTCCATTCTCCACCCACTGCTGTCAAAACTTGTCTCTACAAAATATTAAGTTGAAGAGGGTCAAGGATGTGATCAGGTATTTTGTTTATACTTGCACTTTGTTTTGAACTATTTGTAGAGATTTATTATCACTTTGAAAACATTTTTCCTTTATCAAAGAAAAAAAACCTTGCCACAATTCAGTGTTAAAAAAAATAAAAGGTGGAATAGTCCAGTTGTGGTGAATGCATTTTAAAAGCAGGCAGTGAATATTATGCATTCCAATCAGCACAAATTACTCCAGAAAAAGGTTAACAATAATCCTCATTACCTCACAAGTCAATTTTAATTCAGGATGACAATCAGAAAACCTAAAAAAAGATTAACTTGTAGCGTTATACACTAAATATGGCTGTGCACAGGTGACATGAATAATATTAACGATTCCCCTGTTCTATTCAAGAGCCCTAGTAAGCCTTGACAGTGAGCCAGCATGCACAATACCAGGACCTGAAAACTGAAGCAACTGAGTGGAAATTAACTGTTATGAGATTTTATTAATTAAACCTTTTGTTATTGTGAAAAGAAAATGTCTTCTATAACTTAGAGATAAGTGTGAGCATGTTTTGATCTTTTTTCCAAGACATCTTACATAAAAAAAATATTTAAAGATTAATCATTTAATTTGAGAGTGATAGTTCTGTGATGGGGAGACCCTTGAGTTGGTTTATTGATTGCAATTTAATTGTAATTATTCTATATATAAACAAGAAAAGGGCTCTGTTTTTTCTCTGTAAATCTCTAATCTCATCATATAATATACTGTAGTCGGTGGATGTTTGTAGACTGTGAGTTCATGTTTGCAGACTCGTAGCATGAGAAGATCTTGCAGCCAGGGAGCCATGATGGGCAAAGCAGGAGGACTGCTGGTTCTGGTGGATGGGCCCTGAAAGATATAAGGGGGAAATGGGCATTAGTGTAAAGGAAGCAATAAGAGAGTTTGTAGTTTAGATTTAAATTATCCCTAAAAGACATTACAAACATCCCTTTCATGCACTTGACAGTATTTCCAATCCCGAATCCTGAGACTGTGAAGTGTGGGTGGGAGACAGCATAATGACGATTTATTTTTGCACACTAGGAGGTGATCTCTTCATGAACAGTGGGAATGATTACAGTGGCTAATAACTTTTTGAGTGTAAATATGTATATATGAGTTTTGTGATATAATATAATTAAATAATTCTAAACCCATCTTTTAATAAACCTTTTCTATCCTGCTGCACTTTCAAAACTTAAGTCTTCCACACAGACAAACATGGCCTGATGCACAATACAGTATATCTGGTTCACTATCTCCATTTGATGAGATGTTGCAGCCATTTGAAAATGACTCTCGGCTTTACTGATTTGCTAACCATGACTCAGGAACAAGACGACACAAAACATGAACATGTGATATCTGTGGATAAATGGTTTTAGAGGACTTTAATGCCAACAGAAATTTAACCCTCCTGTGGTCTTCCTGCCAACCATGCAACTTTTGTCCTCCTGGGTTCATTTTGACCCTGTCTGCTCTGACCGTTTATAAAGGATAAGGTATAAATTATCACTCAATTCTGTCTAAGACCTTTTTAGCCAACTTCATTTCAACTTGTATAACCACAGGGTTTACACATATTTGTGGTCAATAAGCCTAATTTAAATGAAAATAAACCTCATTTTTGAGTTAATGCCCCCAGGGGTCCAAGTTGACATGAGGACAACAGGAGGGTTAAGGACAATGTTAAGACTCTTAACTGTAAACAACAATGTGAATCCATTACAACAGCTGTGGTGGAAGAAATATTCAGATCAGGTGCATTACCACATTATTAAAAAAAAAAAAAAGAATGTAAAAACTTTAGTAGGCCTACTTCTTAGGCAAACAGGATCATATCACTGTAAACAGAAGTATAATGCTGTAGCAGGGTGAGGTGGAACTGTATATATCCTGCATACTTTGCTGTAATTTAATCTTTTGCAGAGCATGTTATATTTCATTAACTGGCCACAGGTTTTGTGTGCAAAAATCTTTCATTTTTAAAAGTAACTGCCTGAAATCTGAGAAAACAATATATTTCTTTTCAGGAGGGAATTATTCAGGTAAATGCTTGACGTTGAATAAAGGTTAAGTAGTGGAGTAGAAATATAAGTAGCATAAAAAGGAAATATTAACAACTCAGTTACCTTAACTTTTTTTTTTTTTAAGCTACAGCTAACGTACCGGTGTTGGTTCTTGTTTAAACTTTTAGGAGGTGTGTGACAACACTTGGCGGCACAGACGACCGCCTATTGTCCATGGAGCTTACATGGATTTATTCATTAAGTGCCAAAATACTTGAGAACAAAGTCAATAACATACCATCTGCAGACTGGACGGGATTCATCCATGATTAAACAAGTTTCTTCTTCTCCTCAGTTAACGCTGTCGGGCCACACGGCGGCTGGCAGGCAGGCAGGCAGTTCGTCAGCGCCCCCATCGACCCGGAGTGTGAACTGACCCTTCATCGACCCCGCTGCTGATTATATGAATTTAAATCCAAAACTTCCCTCCTTCTTTTGTTCTAATACTGCTGCAGGACACGGACTCACTTAAATTATTAAAAACTGAGATTGAAGTTATTGGCAATATTTTGACCAAATAAGCACAGAGAATAAATTTGATCTATAAACATCGTTTCCCCAGGTTCATTGTCAAAAATGGTTATTGACAAACTTTACAAGGTTTTCTTAAGATATTTTGGCAGCTAACTATCAAACATGCAAATGTAAATATTCTCAAATATTTACACATTTAAACATATTGTAACAATACACTGGCATTAGGTAGCAAACCTTACATTTATAACTGCAGGCTTATGATCATTTTGCAATTGTTTAGAATGTGTAAATACAATATAATTATGAACAATTAAATAGACTATATTTCAACTAGTTTTGTATTTATAAACCAAAAAACAAGACACATTTTACACAATTGAAAATGTTTTTTTTCTCCTTTTATTTAAAAACAACAAAATATAAACCACACTACACATTTTAAAAGTCAATTTTCTCCTTTTTACAGAAAATTTTCATTTTAGTGTTGAACAAACTTTTTTCTTTTCTTTTGTAAATGGCCACATCACCACAAAAACAGCAAGGTCAATTCATTTGAATACTTCATGACTGTTTCTAATCCTGGGAGTCTGAGTGTGATGTCAACTTGTTTACAGTACAACATTTGATATGTAGACTCATCCGTAAGCATGGAGAGAAGTAAAGGGGCTCACTGAGTCAGAATATGTAAACTCCCATTTATTTTATGCTGAACCTACACAATACAAAGTTTTAAAAGAAAATCACTCTCTACCATGACGGCTCCATAAGAGCAAAAATACATCCAACAAATATGCTTAAAAACAATCCCTTGAACAATGAAGGAATGTAGTGCTGGTTCATCTTTTTTTTCCATGGCTGGCAAAACCAGAACGAACACAAATGAACATGTGAAAAAAAATACCTCTAATACAACAGACTTGGTTTAAGCTACAAACTGGTTGAGTCTACCCTTAAATAATCTTTATTAAAGTTAAATGTAATTAGGTTTTCTTCCTAGGATATGACTGTGAGGTCGCATTTGTCAAACGACTCAACAATGAGTGCTTTGGCACAAAAATGTGTTAGGGTAGTTTGTAATATATGTGCTCTGCATTAAATAAGCTATTTAAAACAGTACTTGGGCTGTGTTAGTTGTGCTGATATGAAGAATTGGCAAGACGTGAACAATCTTTGCCCTAATTACTGTACATTATCTGCAAAATAGAATACTGTAGCTAATTTAAATCCAAGACAACCATTTGTGAAAAAACACAATCCAGCTGCTTTTTTTGTTTTTCTTAGGTTATGTTTCCGTAGTATCTTCACCCCATCATAGGGAACATCGCAACCTGAGGTACCCATTAGCACATCCTCCACAATCAGAAACTGCATTCAAGCTCATCCAGTGAAAAGGAAATTAAAATATAAGTTTATGTAGATATTTCTTTTTCCTTTCTTAACCAGGGACGTAACAGCCTAAGTGTGGTAGCATGGTAACACAACGTATCTGCCAACACTAACTTCCAATATGAGGATTTTTGTTTAAAAGAACAATGGGTCTCCACCTCTCCAAAAGCCACACACACACACACACACACAGACTCAATTTTCTTTCTAAGTATGCTAACAGGCCACTCGTGCAGCCTCATGGTTTTACCGGATTCTGCTCATTTGGATATCCCATTTTGGAAATGCCCATTTCGATGCTGAATATCTTTTAGACCAGAGCTGGGTCATAGCATTTTTCTAGTTCCATAAATCTGTGAAATGCTTAGTGTGCAAGATGGGAAATGGACAAATACTGCCCCTTGCAAAGGAAAAAGGCCCACACAAAAATTACAGAATACGTAACTGCCCTATTTCAAGGTAGTTTTGTGGCTGAGTAGAGCTTCTGTTGCAGAGCATATCTTAATGGTTAGGCTGCTATTTTAAGATGGTCTCATAACAAAATCTGACAGATTCAATCTCAAATGTTTCCCAAAAATGTCCATAACCCTATACACACACATCCTTCAGTGGTATCTTCTGTGAGATACTTTCCAACAGAAATGACCAGATGAAAAATATTAGCTATGTGTCAGTGGTGCTGTGTAATACAGCAAATTAGCAGCAGTAATGCATTTTATAGCAGAACGATGAGGGTTAAAATAAATTGAGGAACAGCAGTGTTGACAGATATGTTGGATAGTGCACACCGCCCTGCCAAGAGGATGCTGAGGGGAAACCCTGGTGCATACACATAAGTCTTCAGTCAGTATGAGAGTCCATTAGAATCATTATGTGTTCCTACAGGGTATTATTCTCTGGGGAGAAGAGAGCTGCCAGGCCCAGTGGTTCATTGCTTGGCACATCTTTGTCTTGCTTCGGCTTTTTAAAGAGCGATGGAAGATTCCGGATATGAACCTCCTTCCTGAACTGCTGGCACAGAGCTGTCTGTTGGCAGGGGACAGAGAGGAGAGGTTAAACAGAACTATCCCAGATCTACCAGAAAGAATTTCATTAAATTGTACAACCCTGTTGAGCCGTCACACATCTTCTGCAGCCTAGCACAGAAGATTTACAACACCGGAATCACACTGCTGAGTAATGACTTGCACTATTAACAGCGTCTCTGGTCATATCTGACTAGCAGTCTACAACCATACATACTAGGGAGGCACTGCTCTCTAGTGGCCAAATGTGGCATTACCCCAATAGTTCCTGCAATGAGCTTCCTGAATTGGTCTTTCCTCTTCTTGTCTCCAACGTTCTGGGCATTGGGATCCATCAGCCTGTGGTCATACTGGTCCAGAGCCTCCACATTGATGTTTGGAATCTGCGTCATCACTGCTCTCAGCTCAATATAACGAGGTCGCTAAGGTGGATGGACAGATATATGTACGCACAAGCAAGGAGATTAAAAGAGATGCAATTTCTGGAATTAACCTGCAAGTCCCACAGATAAAGCTTCACATTTGGAAATATATTACAGTCCTAAAAACTTCAACTTTTAACAGGGAAAATGGATCAAACCAAGGTAAAAAAAAAAAGAAAAAAAAAAAAGCCAGACAGAGACAGAGATGGTTGCCATTAATCTCACCAGGTTTTCATAGATGAGCATGGCCAGCTGAGAGAGGGTAGATTTGCAGACTTCATGCTGCCCATGAACTTGAAGGCCCCTCAGAACACTGGTATAAAACCACATCACTGCCTCAGGAAGAAGATTGCCCCCTACAACCTGGCGAGAGAGAGGACAGATGTGGGAGGAAACCTTATAAAGAATGTGCAACTTTTAGACGAAACTAAAAACTTTTTACACCCACGTGGAAGTCCACAGGTGGTGAGTGATACCCTGAATAATTTTTGGTGCATTTATTATTTTAACCATTCAATGAATTAATTTGACATAGCAGAGGCCAAACAGTTCATTAAACAATTATATGAATATACCAGATTTAGCGGTCAGAAAGGTGGCAATGGTTTAAATGAAAAATTGTTATACAGACTTCTATTAAATCATTTGTTTCATTGAGTGTGCTACCTGCCGCAGAAGGGTCCAGCAGACCATGGAAGCAGTGCGGTGGCAGTTAGTGGTGTCTTTCCACGACAGTGAGGTGAAGGACAGCGTCAATAGGTTCATGTAGATGGTCTGGACAATGAAAAAGAGAAACCTTGAGTTCATGTAAAGCTTGTAATGAGTGAGTATGAGGTCCACTATGAATGTTTTACAGTGTGTCGGAGGCTGACCTCGTGTTTCATCAGGCATTTTCCCAGCTCAGTCAGCTCCTCTGTGGGCTGTGTAGAAGACGCCGTCTGCACTGAATCCATCATCATGTCTTCCTCTAATAGTACAAATTACAGGCAAAACTATCAGACATTTGTCCAATGTGGATTCAAATATTCTAATTTTGGGCTCTCACCATCGATTTCCTCCTTATTTGCTGCTGGTTCAGGCACTTTTCTTGAAATACAGCTCACAGCTAGAAGGAAGAAGAGAGCATTACAGCCACCCAATAACTCAACTCCCCAGTTCCCCCTCAGTCTTAAGAGTAAAAGCTGATCAGGCAGTTGTGCGCTATATCCATCAAATCCCCATATTTTTTTAGTATCCTTTCAGTAGAGAAACATTACAAATTCATCCTCAAACCAGTGTTGTAACTATTTTAGTTTGGGATTTCACGGTAAATTATATTACACTTGACAAACTGCAAAAATACGTTACATGTACACCAAGATGAATGCGAAAACAACAGCAGTGAATGAAATGAAATATACGGCTGCTTTTTATTTGTACTATTGTTTTGTTCCATCATGTGTGTGAAACAAAGCTCATCATCAATTCTAATCAAATTTTAGTACTTAACAAAAAAAAGATTTTGAAAAAGATATTTTCAGATCATGTGAGGCAGGAGATTGCCCATCACGCTAACAAAGTTTTTCTAAAAGGAATCATCTACCCCAATATGTCTCAGCTGTACCATTTCCAGGTGATTAATTAATCTTTAAATCAGCTCTGTACAATTGTTTTATATGTTTGTTATGTATGTATGAAACTATCAGAGGCCGTGGTTACTAAAGGGTGTCAGGGGGGTAAAAGTACTTACTGAGAAGATCAAGCACCTCCCTGGTGAGCAGGCGTACAAGCTGCTCCTCCAACATCTCCTGCGTCACCTGACTGTCTTGGTACACCACCACCTCCTCATCCTCACCACTAAAAATAGACAAATGATTGACATGTCACCACCATGACAAGTCCACATATTCAAATTGTAGCTTCAACACAGTGAGCCGTCAAAAAACTAGACATAATATCCACACAACTATATCCATTCCTGACTGTGTTTGACAAGCACTGATCCAATGTCTCTCACACACACACACACACACACACACACACACACACACGAGACTAATCTACAACTTACTTGACAGAAGTCCTCTGGTTGATGACCTGCCACTTCATGTTGAGACTCTATTGGATAAAACAGAAGAAAAAGATTAAGCATCTAAACAATAGAGTGAAAATACATTTTCTAATGTTGAGATGAATGATGATTGCTACAGAATAAGTAGCGCAGGGCCCCTGACCTGCAACATGAAGGTGAACAGAGAGCTCAGCAGGGGGCAAAGGAGGCTGTCGTAGTACTCCTGAGGACATGATTGCACCAATTGCCTCAGAAACACACGTACACTGGTTAAGGAAACATGATGTTCACATAAAGCAGTAGCTCAAGTTGTATCCATCTCAATAAGATCTTATTTTAAAATCAGAGTTATGGCAAAGGCTGGCAGTGAAGCAAAAGCAAATAAGGATATGAATCATAGGACGAAGTCTGTGGTCAGGCACATGGTCGAGGGAGGCCAAGGCAGAGGCAGCTATTTCTTCAGCCAACCTCTCAATTGTGTAGAATTCCTGCTGCAAAGACAGACCTGCATTTCCCAAGACGTGGAAGCTGCAGGGGTAGAGAGAGAAAAACAAAAAGATGTTGTAAATAATACAAATATAAAGTTTAGGGGAAATAAATGCAAAGTGCTACAATACAATTCTCACCAGTTGTCATTCAATGTGGTGAAAAATCCCTGCATGCGCTCCAGGCTGGATCTATACATAGGAGCGTCATAAATATCCAGGAGATGCTGAGAGAGACCTGGAGACAGCATGGCATTGAGAATGTATTATCATAATGTTGACAGATGATGTCTCACTATGACCAAAAGACAGCATGTGGAAAAAAATGCTCACCAAGAATCACATTTTTCTCTGCATCCATCACCTCGTGGGCCCTGGAGAAGGTCTCACTTAGACGAGCCCTGTTCTCTGGCAGGAACAGACTGTTGTGAGTCCTGTGAGCGAGAAGCGAGGAAAAGAAACTTGTCATTAAAAACCCTCATACCCCTTTTACACCAAGGTCTTGGGAAAACAGCAGTCAAGTTTTTGATATGAAGGATAAAAATCCGTAAGTGTACCTGATTAGAGCCAGCAGGTTGGGCAGCAAAAGCAGAAACTGGGCGGTGAAGGGGTTTCTGTAGATGGGAGCTCCAGCTGGGGTGTAGCCCACCACAAAGCCCCCAGCCTTGGCCTCATCCAGCTCTGCAGGCCAACGTGCCCGTTTCACCACGCCCAACATGGCATACAAACAGAAACTCAGCTAGGAGCAGGATGAAAAAGAGAGACAAAATTGGTGTTTAATATTCCAGCAAAGTCTACATGAATCTAAAAAAATGACTTTGTTCTCAGAGCTTACACACCAACTCATTTTATTCACATCCATACACTTACCCGCCCTCTATTAAGGCCTGCTGTGTCGGCATCTTTACTCTGCGCAGTGACCATTTGATCAGCTCCAGCAAAGGACAGGAAGGCGACAGGGTCCCACAGCACACTGGAAGACAAAGAAGAGAAAACAATTAATTACCTGTTCTGACATTAAAATACATCATGTACAATTTAGACAAAAACCTGAAGGAGTTCAGACACACCGTCTCATCTCTTCTGAAGTCCATTCTGCAACCACAGAGGCCATAAGTTCATCTAAAAAAGCCTTCTGCTTTGCAAAGTCTTTGAACTGGTTACTGATGAGCACCAGAGCTTCCATCAGTGAACATTTCTCCATGTGAGTCAGTGTGGTGTCGTTCGAGAACAGCTTCTTCACGTGATTGTAAAACATGTCGAAACAAGGCTGCAGGGGAACAAAAAGAAATTATACAACAGTCATAAACATTAATCCATGCCTGTTCAGGTACTTGTTTTGTGCATAAAATACATCACCCGAAAGTAAGTATAATGTTGGGATATTTACCAAAATGAACTGTGGGTAATCCCGGCAAATCTTGATGATGGAAGAGCAGGCATGCCTCCTCACATTCTTTACAGCTCGGGTCCGAGGTGCCTGAAGTTGGAGAAAACATTTTTTTGGTCTTGGATGTGAAGGATGAAAAAAAAAAAAAAAAAAATTGCTGATAAATTTGGTTCTGTGACGGAAACTCACCTTATTTTCCTGGATGATATCAAATGTGATGGCTTTAAACAGCTGTAGAGCCAAAAGAATATGGGACGGTCAATGCATTGCAAAAAAAGATAAATATTCACTCGCTAGTTATTAAGTTTCAAAAGGAGTAGTTGTTACTGCTTTAATTATTTAAATGACAAAGGGGACATTTTGAAAAAAAAAAAAAAAATACTGTATGATGCATTTAATGTTCAAATTATGGATTTCCATATGTCTGTAGCTAGAGAATGCCTTCTCTGACCTTGTAAAGGACCTGAGGCAGGAAGTGCTGTCTGTGTATGACAAACGGAAACAGAGCGGAGACGTTGGTGAGCACACAGGACAAGATGAGCGGGTCTTTGGTGTCGTAGTTCAGCACGGCCTGCAGCAGCTCCATGCTCTGATCTATAGGCAACTGCTACTCGGACAGAAGTAGACAGTGAGGGAAAATGTTCACATCATTGCAATCAACAGCTTTTCTTATGTGGTTTTGTTTTCTTGTTACCTCCTCTCCTAGAGTTCTGAAGATCTGTGCGACCATGCACTCCATGAAGATAGTCATGGCGTCCCACTGGACCACTGACGGAGACAATAAGGTGCACAGGCCCTCAGCAGTCTTAGCTAGTGGGGGGGGTGAGAGAGAGACAAATGATGCAGAATCCAAAATAGAGAGTTATCAATCTCGTCTCTGATTCCACAGGTGTCAGAAGCAAAACACTTACATGCAGTATCTCCAGTATCGATGGGGCTGGTGATCTGATACTGCAACCATTCTGCTGCTATCTGGAAAGCCTGCAGAGGAACAATGCGACATGCAGCCCTCACCACCTCTCCCTGCTGCGCTCGGAAAGCTGTGAAGAATGAAAATGCAACATAAAATACAAAAGGTCTAGGGATAAAATAAAGATTACAGATTGTAAGTCAAGCCAAGCTACATACAAAATACTTACAGTTAAAGAATGAGTAGAAGTCCTCATCACTGTCAAAGTCCACCCTGGAGTACTCACAACTTGGGTTATCATTTTTAGATGGAAACCCAGTCTGGAAAGAAAGACAAAAGTTTAAGTATTACCCAGTGTGGCCTTCATGTACACTGGGAAAGGTAACGATGTAGGGGTGTGACGATACACTCAGCTCACGAGACGAGACACGATATTGGGTTCATGAGACGAGATTTCAACTATATTTTTAAGAAAACTTCAATGAGGAAATATGTCACAAAATGGAAATAATGCAGATGCATTTTGAAATGTTTTAACTAATCATCTTATAATGAATCACTTCAGTTCTACTTTCTAAATATATAATTATCGTATGCAGCACTGTAAAACGTTTCCTCATATAGATAGATATTTTATAGATGGATAATTTAGGTATTTATGGAAATAACAACCATAAATTCAAAAGTTAGTATACCAAAATAGCAAAAAGTAAATTATATAAAGTAGAAAAAAATTCTGATATATATATATAAATTAAATAAAGAATCGCAAGACAACATTCACTTCGACAAGAAACATCGTCTCTACACTCCTATAACGCTGACATCACTGTCCCACCTTGACAAGGTTGATCATAGATGCTCTGAGGTATTTGACAGCCATCTCCACAACAGCTGCTTCTTTTGCCAGAGTCTCATGTCTGAACAAAGCTCCCCAAGTAGCCACAGTGGATGACTTCAAAAACTGTAGAAGAAAAAAAAAAAGAAAAAAAAAAAAGCACAAGATGAGAAATCAGGCTCAGCTGCACGATTCATATTAGAGGTGAAAGCTTTTTGGTGAAGTACTTTCATCTCACCTGACTGGAATGTGTAGTGAAGGCTAAAATGGCTTCCATGTACTTGCCGAGATTTGCAGGTACCTCAACCTCTACATCTGAACCCTGTGGAGAAAACATAATAATTTTACTTATAAGTCTGAATGTGTGTGTATGTGTATGTGGATCAAGCACAGATACGAGACCATGTGAACTGTTTGTGATCAAATTACTACAAACTCACCACTAATGAACAAAGCTGGCTTCCCAGTGCGCAGAGGACCTGACACAGTCTCTTCAGGAAGCTGTAACGCCGCTCCACTACCTCTACTGCTCTATGGTAGTAAAAAAAACAGCAACAACTGAGTCACAGCCAGATGTACTGAATACATTTTTAACTGTCCAACATCTGTTTTTATGCTGCAGCAGTCAGGTGTGTCACATTACTTACTGTGCATCAGAGGATTTCTTGCATATTGCTAGTCCATCTGCTGACCTGTAATCAGACAGACACATGCCAGTCAGTAACAGAGGAAAGGACATGTTGCAGCTTGTTAAGAGGGATGATGCAGAGGATCAGTTGTACTCACTGGGCTGCAGAAAGGATGTAGTGGATGGCCACATCATCAAACAGCAGCATGAATGGCTTCCTATCCTCCAGCTTACCCTGTGGCAGAATGATACAGCTGATTAAAAGCAGCTTATTACTATCAAATAAATGTTTGACATGTATCCAATTATTGTAATTACGCTACGGTTGTATTATTAATATATACTAAATATTCTAACAAGAAAGCAGTCAGAGAACACATAACTCAACCAAGGCAAGGCAAGGCAGTTTGATCTGAAACTTATACAAGAAATTAAGTACTTTATTGGGCTTATTCATGTATTCAATGCATCAACTTTGGTGGGACTTGATGAGAATTTGTAGTAGTAACAAAATATTTGGAGAAAGATTTTAAAGGGTAGAAAATCTAGTAGTTCTGTCTTGTACTAAGGGTTAGGGTTTAAATCAGGGTTTATGAGCCAAAACAATATGTTATAAATGGCCACATGGTAGCGCTATTGTTCTGGATCTTCATCAAAATCTATTCACTTCTTTGGGCTAACTTCACACCACATCCCATTAAAAGCCATTGGATTGTTTTTTTTTGTTTTTTTAAGAGATCATAGCAACTGTCTGACCAACAGACACAAACAAATCTGCCTGAAAGCTCCTCAGTGGAGGTGAAAATGACATCATATTTGCCTTAAGGCTCAACCATGGCCTGTGAAATCCCAGTGACTCACCTTCCGTCTGATGGCGATGAGCAGACACTCTGCTGCCTCCAGCTGCAGCTCGGGCTCACTCAGCAGCAGACACAGCATCTCCAGCAGGTGACAGTTTCCAGAAGTTATGTGCACCAGAGACACCCAGTCTATGTAGCCCGCAAGTGTGTTGAGTGTTGTCACAGCGACTCGACAGTGAGCTTTGGTCTGTGTGTGGAAGGACAGGAGAGCGATGAATATAGAGCCTGGTCACATCGGAGTTATGAAGACAAGTACATTTTATAGCAGACTTGCACTTATGTTGTCTTACCTGTATTTCGTGCCCTGGTGACCCTTTCTGTATTAAAAAAAAAAGAACAAAAACAAAACATATGAGGCAAATATTTTAGCCACTTCAATGTTTCCACACTTGATTTAGCAATATCAATGATTCTGTGTCAAAAAATAACAAAATTGTGAAATATATAACTCAATTCTAATGTTACTTTCTCTACAAAAGAAGAAAAAAAGATAGCAATAATTAAGACCACACTGACCAGTTTACGGTAGTCTTCAACATTAAGATGCAGAATGGCCATCATGAAGCTGAAGATGTTATCCATGTTTTGCGTGAGCGTCTGCTGGATGTCTCTGCGGCGCTGTGTGGGCAACGTCTGGAAGGTGATCACATCCTCTGCTAGCCTCAATAGGATCAGCATCACCAGCTCTGTCTGTGCCTCCTATGAAAAACAAGAGGTCAATTTTTTAGTAGAAGTTAAAAAAGTCCATAACAATAAAGATTAAAAGGATAGGTTCACAACACTCAGAGGTTTTCCTCGCTGTAAACAGTGTACTCAAACAGTCATTTTGTGCATATTTAATGTTTATATGAAGCTTATATGAGGAGACAGCCTCATATAAGCCTGGCTCCTCCTGTCCACATATCAAAGAGTCCTTGGGCAAGATACTGAAGCCCAAATTGCTCCTGATGGCTGTGTGAGTGTGGGAAAAAGTGAACCTATCCTTTAATAAGCCTCTTTAACCACAAAAACTCTTTCTTTAGTCCATTATTACTAACTCATGTTGCGTAGAACAAGACCATTTAACCCACTAAACCTATTTAAAGATAAAGAAGTCAGTGAAATGTGTACAAAATGATGAATGAGAGAAAAATTCTAACCCCTCCCCCTGTATCTTTTTTGAAAATCAGCTTAGAAAGGCCAAAACTTCATTGGTGTATTTTTCATGAATTTATTATGAATTTCAAATGCCCACAAAGTGCTGAGGTAGCTTAAACTTGTACTGTGAAAATTGCTGCTGATTTGCCTTTGCTACATTAGTTAATTATTTATGTCACTGGTTGACGCCCCTTACCACATTACAAATCACACACACACCTCCATGTGGCAGGATGCACATGTGCAGAATGTATGAAATGAAGCGATGATAAATACAGTCTTAAAAAAACAAATGAAAAACATGCTATTTATTTCCTGAAAGATGACATGCCTGTCAGAGGCCAAGCTGACATGAAACATGAAAATAATCCATTCTCGATTGGTATTATTTAGCATGCAAGATATTACATAATCCCATTTCTGCTCTACATAAAATTCACTCACCCCTTGGCTTGTGAGAGCCTCCATCTCTTTAAGCATATCTGGCCAATGTTGAGGCCATTCTCTCTTTATCATTTCTACAATGATTCGTGACAGGACATCTTTAATGTGACTCTCCTCCTCCAGGATAGGATGAGTACCCTATAAGAATCAAAGCAGGTAGTAGTTAAGTGTCATTTCATTTTAATAGAGCCACATGACAGATGGATATTACACTACATGTTGTTAACAGTCTAGAAATCACACTCACCTTTGATAACAGCTGCATGGCACAGTCCTTTAGCTGGACTTTTTCTTGCTGTTGCATATTGTTCCACCTGAACCTAAAAGGAAAAAACGGTCTTTCTTTTACAAACACAATATTGATCATGCAGTTAGTTACACTTGATTTATGATAGGTTGTGTCACACTCACTTGACGACGTGCTCCAGGATTTGCAAACCAAAGTGTCTCACTACAGCCGACTGGGCTTTGTCGGCTAATTGCAAGCCACATGGGACGCAGAAGGAGCTTGTCTCTTTAAACTCCTCACAAAACTAGTAACACACACACATACACAATTAGGTTATATTTCAAACAGCAACAACATCACAGATAAATACTTAACATAAAATAGCATACAGATAAGCTACCAACCACCAATTCAATATAAGGTGCCGCGTTGCTATTAGTAACACAGTCTTTGCCGTTTCTATGAATGAATGTGGTGATGAGGTGGTAAACATGGCACACCGGCTAGCTCGCAAAGCATCTGTCTATCATCACCGCGAATGTAAACTCATTAAACTGAAACTGTATGATAAAAGCGGAATTTTTCAACTCAGCTAATCACTTAATTCAACTTTCACAGCAGCTACAGTAACGCTAAATGTCAAGCTGAGCTATCTAATTAGCAGTTAGCTAGCGTAACCTGTATAACGATGCTACCTTTAGGGCCTCCAGTCGGTAAACTTGGCTCGTTTCTGGGTCCATTATCACATTCACAGCTTTGATGAGCTGGTCACACACGGAAGCCACCTGGTCGGCCATGACTTCAGGTAGCGTCTGACTCTATATCAAGACGAAAAGCGAGGGGCTCCCTTATGCAAAACACCTGCACAACACTCGGCTACGTGTGCTGCTCAGGGAGGCTCCAACGTGCACAAAACGTGCTACGTAGTTTGAACCTTTTGCTCGCCGTAGAAGAGGAATTATGGGAGTTGGAGTACAAGCGACATAAAATAATTAAATAAATAAATAAAGATCGTCTATACATTGGCAGATAAATCACTCCTAACCCTATACAGTCTATGCTCCTAACTAACGTTATTTCTATAGCACCTTTCAAAACCTAAGTTACAAGGCGCTTCACCCAATACAATATGAACAGAATAACTTACAATAAGAAAAACACAATAGAAAAATAAAATCAAGCATAAATAGATGAAACATTAAACAATAAATAAAACAACAAATATACACGGAAATTGTCTTTAAACGTTTTTTTTAAATGATGTATGGACTCAGCTAACCTGATTATGAGGAGGAGTTTGTTCTACAGCGTTGGCACTACAACAGTAAAAGCATGGTCTCCTTTAGTTTTAAGCCTGTAGAATTCAGTGGCATCTAGTGAAACAGACTTGACAGATACAACTGAGTACTTTTTATATGTATGTTTTCAATAATGTGTAATCATCTTAAAATAAGAGTTACATGAGAATAAGCCCTTTATATCTACATAGGGAGTGAGTCCTCTTCCACAGAGCCTGCCATGTTTCTGCAGTAGCACAGAACAGACAGACCAAACACACTTTTTTTTACAGTCTGATACACTGGTCCTTTAATATGGTCATTTCATAATGTCTAATTCATTCATTTATTATTGAATGCTGTGTGGTCCATTACAAGTAATTGTACAAATATCAACAATATTAGTATTCTGTGTGTACTTGATCTTGTTTATGACCATAAGACCCACTTTTTCCAATGTGTTATGTAAAACTAATGTCCTACTCATTACACCTACAAACAGCGAAGCTTTATCAAAGATTGCATCCACACATAAGAGCAGAGTATTTCTATATAATGTATGTCTGATATGGCATTTCCACAATTTTTTTAATTGAGTAGTAAAAAAACAACACATTTACTCCATCTCCCTCATTGAAAAATCCACAATCAATAAATATGCAAATATTCTTTCATTTCAAAATGTACCTGCTGGTTACAAGATGCCTCCTACTTTACTGAAATGTCACATTTCCACATCACATTGGTGCAAGCTGTACACTGAAAGCTCTACACTTAGTTGTGATCTCGCCAATAATGCTCGTAGGTAAACGTCTCAAACTCTCATACTTCCACTAAGATAAATGTGAAAACAGCCTTTAGTATCAAACTCTGCACAACGTCAAACTCTCCAGTGGATAAGAAAAAAAATGTTTGACTAGAAGGGGAAATCTTTAATATCTTTAATTGAAATCATGACAAGTTGAAACATATCTACTAATTAAGCCTGATTAACCAAGGAGGATCATTGGGGAAAAATGAACTGGTGGGCCCCCCACTGATCTTCCATTCTCCCACCCTATGTGCAATGAGCAACCTCTGCCCCAGGTTTGTTGAGTAGTAATTTGATTGCACATAAAACTGAAATCATGTCTAAAATTTTGATTTTGACACCGGGGGCTTCTTGATTAGGAAACAAATAGGTCCCACCACAGTAACACTTTTATCATGTCAGTGGACATTGTGTTTAAATAGTGCATAGGCCATTTCCACACAATACATTTTGACTTGTCATAGTAAGAAAAGTGCTGGCACAACTAATAAGCCTAATGATAGCTTTGCTCTATTTAAGTGTCTCAGTAAGTGTGAGAGCAAGCCTTCGGGGACAATGCGAAAGCAGCTCAGTGAAATTCAATTATGTTTTTCAATGGTGATGTGTTGAAATGTCTTCCATTAAAAGGACTATGTTCAAACAAATTGTACATCGGATCATTACAAACCAGCTGACACACAGTGAGCATCGAGCTTTCAGGTTCCCTGAAGCTCTTGGACAGAGTTATAGAGGTATTCAGAAACTAGGAATTATAAGTAGCTTTATTTGCATGCTCATACAAAGCATGGAGCATCTAAAAGTAAAGGATGTCAATCTGTCAAACATTAGAGATATTTTAGTTTAAGACCATCAAAAATGTGTCTTTCTAATTATCACTTCATTTTGATGTCAAGTTTGATCGAGCTTATCAATCAGTTGGCCAATCGTTCCCAATTCCAGCTCCTAAGATATGAATATTTACTGTAGTCTTCTTAGACAGGATCTACTGGGCTTAGCCCCCAATCTTGTCAACTCCTAAATCCACCCCTGGTTGCATCTTTACCAACAAATGACAAAACTGCTTGGCCCATCCACTCCAACAACAGCACAGGACTTTGTTGGCATTGAGTTGCCATCACTTGTATAACTCCATAACACTCGCTATGTGAGAAGGGCCAAGAACATCCTCAAAGACAAAAATAGCTTCTTCCCAACTGTCACAAACCTTCCGAACTCTGATAATTAGCTATGCCCATAATGTGCAATACACTCTTTACCGTATTTTATTTCTTTATTCTTTCATTTATAGCGTATCTATTCATTTAATTATTTATTTGTATTTGTTTTTAAATGCACCTCTGGGATTGTCACATAAGTAATTTCGTTGTGCTATCAAATGACAATCAAGAAGTGATTGCATCTTGAAAACTTGTAGTTTGGTGCCAAAAATACGAACAGAGTGAGACATCTTACTTTTCTCTGATTCAATTTAGGTTGAGACCTTTAATGCAAGTTTGATTTGTCGCTGAAGATCTTGTCGACTACTTGAATAATGCTAAAGTGGATTAAACTGTTGTAAAACAGTTTTTATTAGCCGGATATGGCACAGTTTCATGATTCAAACCAGGCATGTTTGAAAGATGGGGGTGTTTGTTTTGTGCTTAGGACGGGGCGGAGCTAGAATTCCACAGAGGAGCGAGTTTCCTCCGTCGACGTCACTCTGGGATAGGCTGTGAGCTACTGAGCAACGCTGTCAGCCAACGGGGGTTTGGGACTGATTACCTACGCGTCCTCCGGTAAGTAAAACATAGAAAACATCGAATAATTCCCTCATAATTGTACAGATTGTTTTATGTGTGACTTTTGGGTAAATGTAGAGGTTTTTTCCCTGGTAGTGCCTCTCGTTCACAACGAGACGCTACAAAGTTGTAAGCGATGCTTTCCAAACTACAACGGAAACTTTTGTCGTGAAGGCCTTGTTATTTGTTGCAACAGGTCCACGGTACGGGACTATAACTACTGTGTGTTTTAGTGTTGGTGATATGTTTGGTTGAGTTCATAAAAAAACCCAGTGTGCTGTGTGTATGTGTTTTTTAAAAGCAGGACGGGACCCCCAAGCAGGAGAAAGTCGCCTTGCCCATTGCGGGTTTAGGCTCTGGGATTAAAGTGCTCGATAGTCGCGCTGCTTTCGTCGAAACTGCCAGCGGGGATTCATGCTGTGTTGGTTAGCTAAATGCGGTACGGAGCTACAATGATGCCGGTGAGTTTACGTTTTATTTTACTTACACTACTACAAGTTTCAACGTTGTCTCGTAGCTAAATATTAACATGTCGACACTCATATTTATATCTCGTCGCAGTATCGACGCCGTGTTTACCTGAGCATTTAAATTGACGTGGCAAGTTAAAGCTACCTTGTGCCGTCATATTATTATTATTATTATTATTATTATTATTATTATTATTACTACATCAGCACAGGCTCCTCATGTGAAGTTTATTAGTTGTGACAGCCGTGTGTGTGACCTCTACATGTGGTTATTAGTCGTCTAATTTATTTACTTCTTGGGATACTCCAGGAATATACTTCCTTTGAAGTGATTCCAAATGATCAAAATGCATTTATCTATCTCGTCCATACCTGTCAATGTTGTGTAATGGCTTAGAGTTATTTTTTAAAGATAACAAAATGCCCAAATTCTCGGATTCCAGCTTCTCAACTGGAATGTGAATATTTTCTGTTTTCTCTAGTCTTCTATGACTTGAAGCTGTATGTCTTTGGGTTGTGTAGCCTACTGTTGTAGACAACATTGAGATATTTAAGGATGTCACCTTGAGCTCTGACATTTTTAAAAAACATTTTCCAACATTCTTCTGATCAGATTAATTGATAATGGGTAATGATCATTAGTCGCAGCGCTGATATGAATTCATACTCAGCAGTTTGCTCCATTAAGTAAAAAGCTTTATTAGTATTTACACATACATTTAGCACACACACAACAAGCAGTGGGTAGCTGCCAAGTCTGGCTGGCACTATGCTAACCTCAGAGCTGGATCCCTGCCATGTCATCATCGTCGTCATCATCATCATCATCTTCAAAGGTCTATCAACTATTGCTTTTGCTGCAGTGTATGGTTGTATCTCTCAGCACTTAAATGTTTAGGGAGGGCAGTGGGACAGTGGTCTTTGTGCATGTGTGCTCATTGTAGATTTGGGTTGCAACTAATATTTAGTTGCAGCCTTTCAATTTTTCTATGTCAGTTAAATACTGATTGGATTACCCTTCAAAATTTCCTAGAGGCCTGGGGTGACATCATCATATCGTCTGTTTTTGTTACACCTTAAAGGATAGGTTCACAGTTTTTCAAGTTTGTCTTAAAACAACGCTCAAGAGCCCAAATGAACACTGAAAGAGGTTTTCCTTGCTGTGCTTGTAATGTAAAGTGATGGGGAAAAATCCATTGTGTCTTTTTGTGCAAAAATGCATAAAAGTATATCTGAAGAGTATATGAGGCTTCAGCAGCCTGAGTTAGTCATATCAAGTGGATATGTAACACGTATAGTATTTTTAGCATCAAATTCCCTCTTTGTGTTTCCCTTTTGTACTGTGGTGGCTAAATAGTAACAAAAGGAGGGACTTTGACACTAAAAAGACTAAAGCTCAAAGATATGTACTTGATTTGACTCATTTTGATGGCTGAAGCTTCATATTAGCTTCAGATAAACTTTTGAATACATGGAGGACTGCGGATTTTGCCTGCCTCCTCTTACACTGTAAGTGCATTATGAAGTGATCTTCAAATGGCCAGTATGAACAGGACAGATGATTATGGCCAGAAAAACCTGTCAATGTGCATTAATGATTGTTTTAAGACAGACTTGAAAAATTGTAAACCAGCTCTTTAAATTATTAATCTGCTCATTTTCTGTTGGTCGGCTAATCATCATCATCATTTTGGCGCTAGTGGTGCATTACTACTTTACTAATTTAAAAAATGACCCTCATTACCTGGATGTTAATCATGTGGCATGTGGCGTTTTTCTGAAGCATCTCAGGTTAACTTTATCTTATGTGTTTGTGGTTAACAACTACCTAAAGTCACAATCTCTACAACGCACTTTCACTTTGTTTTATAGTGATTTTTAGTAACTTGTACAAGATCTAGTGTAATGTTACCCTTCTTGACTCAGACCTGTACTTGCAGTGAAACGGCTCGACACTGAATTAATCATCTGAGCAGTAGAGATAGGGTTGTATTTAGATGACTCCTGTCTGGTGCATGACCTCAGTCTGCTTCTCACACACGGTCATTTGTTATTATCAAGCCCAGCTCTGTGGGACATCGATATAAATTATCCTCCGTACATGTTTTCATACGAGATCTATTTCTTTATATGCCTCATTAGACGTCAGAAGTGTCCACCTTTTTATTCCAAATCTATCACTGGAGAATGAATGTGTTAGTTTGTGTGTTAGAGTGAGATACAGCTTCTGGTGTTCGCCTGATAAACACAAAATGGCCTCTATATAGCCATGTTTGATGTGAGGTATTGTCTTAGAAATTACAGCCACAGCCCATGACCCTGCTTGTACAGGCCAGGGGCTCGGGGGTAGTGAGAATTGTGTCGTAATTGCGGGCTGGGATGGTAAATAAGGGGTCACTGTTTTCTGAACACAATGAGCTACGGGGACTCTTTAGCAGCATGTTGTACAGAGCACATTGTGTGTGCCTGAGCTGTGGCAGCACCCTGATAAGGGATTCACGCCCTTTATTGAACTATAGCACGGTATAACTCGTATACCTCAGGGTTTACAGGGTCTCCGTGTCTATTTAAACCAGCACTTGTTCATATTGATGCCACATACAGGCTAAAATACTTCCCTGGTTTATCAGGACATATTTCAGTGTGTAGTAATTTTACATTGTTTACAATAAACTATTTGAGCAACATTTTTGTGTTTTGATTAAAATCATTCAGGGAATAGTTTCTTCATTATTTTGTTTTTTTTTTTTAAATCTCACAGGCACAAATCCTCTATCACTTCCTCATTTCTTTCCCATGACAAGTTGCTTGCCGTGTAGATTTTGAAGTAGATAAACTTTTGTGTTCCTTGCTTTGATGATTTAGGCCTGTGCTTTCCATTCTTTGTGCATATTTTGCAGTTCAACCACAACAAATCCCACTGTTGCTTGACTTTGTGACGGTATTATGACGGTGGGAAAATGAGGTAATGCTCTGGGAAGCCTGGTTTAACTGTGTATGTCAACAGAAATCCGAGTGTGCTTTCTCTGTGGCCACCACGGGCTTTGTGTTTACTCTGTGGGAGAGTTTGCAGTGGTTACGTAAGCAGACGGTCACATCAGTGATAGGACAATAAAGGACATTCAAGGGCAATGTTTTGACTTTTATCTGAAGAAGAGGAGTTGTCAGGATGATTTTACTGGTAGAAAGGAGTGGTTTAAATACAGTGGCACCAACCCAGGAAGCTGTTTTATCTGTGCAGTATCTTCAGAGCACCGAGCACTGTACCACTGTGTACACACGGATGATTCACTCATCCCCGGGCAGAGCAGGAAATATTTGAGGTAAAGGGAAGAGCCAGTGCACGGTTGAAAGCTTAGGTGAACCTGTTAACCACATGATGTTTGAAGATTTGAAGAATAATGTTCTTGAATGCATACATTAAGACTGTGCAGCTCACTAATGCCCAATACAACACCACATTAGCCTGGTTTCTGAGGGTGGGGAGGGCTCACTAGAGTCACCTGAGCAGGTATCCGCTTACCCAACTTGAAATACTGACTCACTGAGTGTTGTTTCTCAGTTCTGTATGTGAGGTGAAAAGCTGAATTTCACATTTAAGTGGTGCAGTTCCAGAAAGACCCCCCCACCACCACCACCACCACCCTTTACAGACAGTGAGGACATTGTAACAGCATTGTCTGAGGAAACACTAGTCTAGCTCTGGGGAACACAGGGGCACATGGTTCAGGAGTGTACCCAGGGTGGTCCGGGAATCAGCTTTCAAGGAATCTCGTGGCACTTTTTGACTAAATAATCTTAGGAGCTAAATAGGGAATTAACAATCCCTGTTCTACCACTCCTCAAGAACCATGAAGATGAGGTAAAGTAAACAGATAACTGAAATAAATGTTATAAAATGGCCTCTTTTTTTTTTTTTTAGATTAAATATTCTGTAACAAGATAACTACACAGCTGTTAATTTGTTCTTTATAATTTACTGTTGCATGACTATTATGTTTTAATGGATGTTCTTCTGCTATATAACATTTCAGTTTAAAAGTTCTGGTTACTGGAAACCAGTGCTTGCTGCTGCGTGAGTAAAACCCCTGGCTTGGGGTCTTTTTGGGGGACTGGAACTGTTGCAGCCAGTGGAGTCACATTAAGATCTCGTTTCCTCTGGTTATAGTGTGGGTGATGTTCCTGAACTCTAAAAACAGAAAAGGGCTTATCATATCATACCCCGCCTCTTCCAGTCACCTGCTCTCCTGCTTTCCGGATGTCTCTTTTGCATACAGCAGAATAAATACAACAATGACATCATTTGTTTTTTTTAGGAACCCAATTAGTGTCTTGAATAGCTCTCGGCTTATAATTTGACTCATGAGATGAGCGCCGATAAAAGATAATTACTAAAGTCTCATACAACACAATTCTACTTAATGCTTCAGTTTTCAGTCATTTATTTATATAACTCTTCTAGGTGATTCAAAGCTATGTCTATCTGTAATATTTGAAGGGAACTAAAAATAGGTGTAGGGCTCTCAAGCCTTGACAGTTTGCTGCGGTCCTGTTGTTTCTCTGAATGACTTCACCCTCCCGTTAAGATGGCTTTGAAAAAAAAAAGAAGAATAAATCCTCTCCATTCAGCTCAATTTTGACTTCCACTTGCCTCGTCTCACAGATAAGCACAAAGTCAGAACTGTCTCACCATGTGGACCAGGACTGACAGAGTATTGCAAGAGCACAGATCATGAAGTGATGGGCTAAGTACTGCAGTGCAGAAGGAGAGAGGAGCGTGTCCTGATCAAAGAGTCACAACTCGCTGCAGCTTCAGTGTGTCGAAAAAACTGTGTGGTGTTTTTTTTTTTCTAAATGCAGCTGAATGATTCTCCTGTGTTTCCTGATTCCCTCTGCGTTCTGCTGTTCGTTACCCCCTGACCTTTCCTCCCTCGCCCCCTCATCCCCCTAATGCAGTATAGAGAAAGAGAGAGAGAGAGAGGGAGAGTGTGAACAAGAGATGAAGAGGAATAATGCATAAAGCCATTAGGGAGTTTTCTGCTGCCTCGCCTTTTTGAAGGACTGCTACGTTGGAACAGTTTCAACTCTTGAAGCTGTGGCAGGGGAGAAGCGAGACGCACACAGATGAAGATGCTGCTGCAGTGTCTCACACGCTGGCTGTAATTAGATTCCGAGGTGACTCCCTCAACAAGACCCTAGTTGACTCATTCGCTTACCGCAGCAATATCTGTAATTGAAAGTGTGTTGGTGAACAGAGGGGCCCAGCAGCTCGGAGTTGAGACCCCTTGGGCACGGTCAAGGATACGACCTCCCCCCTCCCCCAAATTATCTTCCGCCGCTGTCACACTGTCCACTTTCCCAGTTGTCCCAATCCTCCAGCAGACATTTGATCAGATGTTGTATATCTGTGGCGGTCAATCCCGATGCATCATATCCAGCTTGTCTGACATCTTGGCTCATATGTTCTGACTACATCTGTGCTCCTCCAAGGCAGAGAAATAGTCACAAATAGCACTGATATTTATAAACTGTAGATAGAAGTATGTTTTTTTTATATATAATATTGTTCTTTTTTATTATCTTATCCTACCGGAGCACTCTGCTTATTACCTTAATTGTTGCTACCATAATTGTTCTTCTTCTGACTGACTTATTTATTCACTCTCACACTTATTAGCAGGAGGTTGTAATCAGGTCTGCTCAGGACTACAATGACACAATATAATCTGCGTTTGGTTTACGACTTCTCTATTTCACAACTTTAACAATGAATGATTCAAATCAACAGCAGGCTTCTTTACAACTTTCCACAAAAGGTTCAGCCTCTTTACTCCAGTTTAAATAGTGCGGGAAAGCTTAGTCTATGAGTAATAAATAATAAATAATTCTTTCTAGATAATATTTTCTGGATCAACCTTAAAAAACATGAGTATTTCCTTTTATTTTGTCCTATATTAAATTGACTTCATATGTGCCTTTTGACTCTTAGCCATTTTAATTTTAGGTATATTCTTTTTTATATTCAGAACAAAAAATAAAGCTTAAGATTAATCAGTACTAAAAATCTCAGTACTGAAAAAATGGCACATCAGTCAGGATAATGGGTTCTTTGATAAACATTAAAAAGGAGATCATAATCTCTGATGTCGTTGGTGTTTTTAGTTGTGTTGATGTGACAGGGCAGACTTTAATTTGCTCGTTATGTCCTGGTGATGTGGAGTACTTTCATTACAGCACAATCCCTCATGATTTGTCTATTCTTAGAAGCAGGAAACTGCAGTGGCAGACAGTTTTGATCACTCTTAACTCAATATGCCACCAATTCCATTTGGACAGTGATCTTGAGAGTGGAATTGACCCTCACAAGTAGAGAGTGGGGTTGCGAGGAAGGACACATGGATTGATATGCTGTCAGGCTTCACATCAACATACGAGCACCTTTCTTTTTAATTTTTCTTTTGCATTAAGATGATGATCTGCCAACTGCTCTCTTTATGTGTGCCACTCTTTTATTGCGCTGTGCATGTACGTTATCTAAATGATCAGTGGGAGTGGCGCACACACGGGCACAGCATTCCTCCCTCTAATTGGTTGCAGCTACAGTGTTGATTTTTAAAGCTCAAGTCATCTCAGAGTCCTCTGTCTAAACAACTGGAGAGTCTTGAAAAGCCTGTTCCCTTAGGCATGCAATCAATGGTATCTACTTCAGAGCCCCTTAGGCTTAAATGGGAGAAAGGATCCAAATCACACAGTAAAAGGCTAAGTCAGCATCTAATTTAAAGCTGTAGGGTTTATAGCATTTGTCTTTAGAATATTTAGAATAGCCCACACCTTCCTTCAGCCACTGCATCTTACTAAACTTCATACAGGAAAGAATCATAAAAAAACAAGCCTGTTTCCCAACAATAACCCAGAACATTTGTTACAGTGTATCTCTTTGTTTCTTCCTGTCTCAACCTCTCAACCCTTTTCAACACGGCAGGTCAAGTAAATGCTGCCAGCTGCACTCACTCTCCTCCTTTTAGATGTGTTCTTATTACAGTGTCTTTTTGTCTGAGGCGTTGATGTTACAGCCTTTCATCTCCGAGAGACACACACTCCTATCTGTGTTATTTTGTCTGCATAAGAGGATCTTAAGCAGCTTCTACTGACCCCCAAGACTGTGTAGGTTTTTGTTCTACCCGAGTCACTACAGTACCTAATTAAATAGATTTAACAACTTTTAAACCTGCTGCTGTACAACTAAACTGTGAAATATACTCATGAGAGTGAACACCTGCATAGTTTGGCTTTCTCTACAATTTACAGCTTGTGGTCTTGCTGCAAGCCTTCGAATTTAAGCTTACTATTGTAACATTGAGCCAGTGAAAAGCTATATTTTTATATAGCGGATTAACTTAATCCCTGAGATATAGCCCCAATGACCTCGCCTTATAGCTGCTCTGCTTTGAGAATATCTACAGTGTGCACTGACGCAGGCTGCGGTGTATATGGACACATTTCTTCACACTTGCTATAATTGTTGGTGTACGATTTTGGGCTTTCACATTGGTCCCTGACCCAGGGAGACGACTCCACATGAGCTTTGACTTAACTGATACTGTAATGCATTTTGAACTCTGTCACTATCAGCAGCAGGAGCAGCCTGTCCCCTTTCTCCTTTCCATGGGTGATATCTTTGCCCTGTCTCAAGGTAGGAGAAAAGTGCAATTCAGCAGATGCTTCTGTCAACCGGAAGACATTTTTGTCACACACTCTCATATTAAATTCAGATTGGTACTGTTCAGCTCTCCTAGGCCACCTAATGCAGTCTTGTTTGGTATTTTGCTTTAAACAGGCTTATCATGTTGGTATTGAACTGTTTAATTTTACTTATGAATATTTAATGAGCTCTCAAGTTGTTTGGCTGAGAAGAAACAAGGAGTACGGGCTCTCTCCTCTCCTCTCACTTTAAGTAGACAACTTGCTGCCAATCTTTTCCACCAATCAGGATAGCCGCGGCTCTGGTCTGTAGTCGGGCTGGGCAAATTAAAATGTTCAATAGCTAGAAGACCTTTTCTGAAGTTGATGTACTTTACTGTACATTTGATTCAAACTGGACTTTTACTTTTCTGACATCCTTCTCAAGCATCTGAGAAATATTTTTGGAAAAGTTGAAATAGTTCAATTCAAACAATAATGGACCATATAGTGTCTCATGATAAAGACTGTTCTGCAATATGAGTGCAGTGATAACGTGAGTAAACAATATTAATATTATGTTGAACCCTTTTTTATCACATTAATTGTTCCCTAAACAAACACCATGAATATGCATATGAATAAGATGTATGAAAATGGATCGAATTAGCTTATTTGATTATGCGTATAAAGCACGTGTGCAATATGCTAACCTATAAGTGGTAGATGAAGGTCAGCGGTAAATGCTAACTCATCTCGATGGAGGCTTGGGCCGGCTAGCTGGCCCTGGATCATTAACTTTAGTGCTGAGAGGAATTGGCTTTCAGTGTAGGCATAGCCACTCCCCCCCTCTGCCAGCCCCCACCCCATGACTCCATTCCCCCTCCCATCAGTGTTTCTCTCTCCTCACTCTCTTTCACTCCTACACCCCTTCCACCCACCCCTCCCCTCGCTCTGTTGTCTCTCTTTCACTCTCCAAATATTAACAGGGTTATTTGAATGTCCTACATTGCTGGGAAGTTGTGATGATGTCAGCTGCTTTGCGTTGGTCTCTGAATGGCTGTTTGGGAATCTTCTGCTAAATGCAGATACATCAGAATGACTTCAGCTGAGGTTTTTTTTAGTTACTATGCTGTGACGATGTCGTTCCACAACTACGTACGACAAACACTAAAACCTGCCTGATTAGCTGATTGGAAGATAAGTCTAGTTTCTGACTTTGTTCTCTTGGGTGGTCCTCCAGCTATTAGGTCTTCTATGGGCAACGATGAACGCAGGAGCAATGTCTGTTTACAGCTTCCTGCACTGTAGATTACTGACAAGGGTGACTCACTGCTGCTGATTCGCTCCATTGATGGGGATCTCTCATTTATATCCCTGTGGAACAAACCAGTTGAGTCAGGCCCTCTGAGTCAGACCGTCACCCTTTACTTCCACCTTCCCCTCCTGTATTGTTGCTAAGGAGATTTTCAGAGGAAACATATCACCTGCCCACTCACTTCCACTCACTTCATTTGAAGAATAAAAGGGGAATAAAGCCACTTACCTTAAGCAGTGTTGAAGATTTACTCAGTTCACCCGACAGTTCAAAAGCAACTCAAATACTTTTGTTTCTGCAGCTGCTCTGCATGTTCTCACCCCCTTTCCAAGCCCTTTGTGTCTGTGACCCTGCTGACCTGATGTTCCCACCATGGTCCCTGTAGGCACGGCCGTTCATGGCAACATACTGAGAATAGAAAAAATCTGACAGTCTAACCTGGGGGTTTCAAACAATGAGAGAGGGGGGAAAACAATAGTATCCTAACTATAAAACACTTTCCAGGTTATTCTTTGGCTGCTGCTGCTCTATTGCAGCATCGCCGAAGTCAGTGTGAAGACTTGACATTGTGCCAAAACCCGCGGCTGAAACAAACGGTTCAATAAGTCAAGTCGTTCCACGTTATAATATTGGGTTTATTACGGCCTTATCAAAGCTCTCACTCCTAACGTGTGATCAGATTCCAGCTGAGACGATAGTACTGCACGACTCTGAAAGCCTCGTAAGCATATATCTGTGTATGACTACAGACAGACACGTTTTCACTTTTATTGCTACTGTCAGTATTTGTATAGGTCTTAAAGCATCACGCAGGCAGAAGATGACATTAAACTCCCAGATGTGTATTTTTAAATTGACTGTCATAGCTGTAGTTTGACATTTTATTACACTGGACCCCTGATATCTGTTATAGCAATAAAAAATAAATTATATATAAGTATTGATTTGAAACTTTCTTAAAATGTTTGTCAGCAATACACTACATGTCATAGTTTCAGTATTGAACATACCTGGCAACCTTAAAGATGTTTGTTGTCAGACAGCTCAGTTTCCTGCTCTGTTTTTCAGTGTGTTTATTTTTTGTCGCAGCAACGGAAGACTTTCACATTGTGTCAGTGAGGGTTTCATCGAGATCGTCTGTTTCGTTTTAGAAAGTCGTAAACCAGACTCAGCCGTCTGTCAGTCACACACTGACATAGAAATCCAGCTTCTCCAGAGTCCTCAGTGCTCTGCTTCTTCAGAGTGCTCGGCAGGGGGGTGTGTGTGTGTGTGTGTGTGTGTGTGTGTGTGTCAGTGTGGTGACAGCACTAGTTGCTGAAATGGAATTCGAGGAGCCGGCCTCTGATTTCTGTGTTGACATAGAGGAATGAGGGTTGGGACACTGATACTCCTTTCAGCAAAGCATGCATATCAACACACAGTAGAGTAGTAGAGTGCAGATCTCTACCAGGTGTGTCTGGGGGCATGTTGAGTCTCAGTTCTCTTTAACATGCATAGAATAGTGTAATGGTATTGTAACCAAGCATCCTCCTGGGTTAGCCTGACTTTATAAACTTAATAAGGCAACAATAAATGAGTATGATAAGTCCGAACTTCTCAATTTAAACATTTATTTATTTACAACATTTTATTGTAGCACACCAGGCCAAATAAAACCCCTCCATACCTCCCTTATGTTGTTATCTAACTTCTTGGTTTAAATCGCCCTGTTGTCCGCCTTTCTCTTCCAACAGATGTTCCTGACAGTATACCTCAGTAACAATGACCAGCATTTTACTGAGGTCCCTGTTACCCCGGAGACGCTGTGCCGGGATGTGGTGGAGTTGTGCAAGGAGCCCGGGGAGGCGGATTGCCACCTGTCTGAGATGTGGCGTGGATCTGGTGAGTGACTGACTGTTCCAGTTAACTCAGTGTTATCTTCATCCATCTACTCCACATTAAAAACATGAGATTTTCAGTCACATGCTGTTTTGTTTGTGAAGCATGTCTGTATCCCAGGGGACAGAGTTCCTTGTACAGAGACTTGTTTGTCTTCTTTCTTTAATTAGAGGGAAATTGCTTCTCTGAAGTAGACCATATATGGAGATTATCAATGTGGTCAACTGCTTGGTAATTTCGTTTTGAAGGGCTTATCTGCTTTTGGTCTGAAATGCAAATGAAGTAGAGCCCATAATCCCCATAACAAACACAAGCACCCAGACATCTCCTGCATCTCTCAGGTGGGGAGGCGGAGGGGGTTTGAGATTTCATGCCTTCCCCATTTTCCCCATCACTCAGAGTCAGAAAGTATTCAGAATCAGAACTCAAGGAGCCGGGGTGCGTAGCAGTTTCCATGGTGACGCTGCTATAAGAGTGAAAAAAGTGCCAATTATTGTGTTTGAGTACTTCCACAAGTAGCCTGAAAAAAGACTGCTAACGGCTGAAAAGATTGTCTCTGCAGCCATTTCTCTGTGCAGGCCACCGCTGTCTCTCTTTGAAAACACATCAGTGACATTGTGCATCAAGTTTACATTCAGGCTAATGATAATCTGTATATTACAGTACTTGCTGATTTCTTTTGCAGTCCTGCCGTTATAATAGATTGGCTTCATTGACCTCTGTTCGACTGTAACGTGTCGGCCCATTTATATAATGAAATGGTCTTAAGCAGGTTGGAGAAAATGTCACAGGAATGGATGATGAGCTTTTTGGCTCAGTACCAGCCAGAATAATTGACAACACATCACTGTTATTTTCACTGAGGTCATTTTTCAGAAAGATCAGCCAGCAGCAGATGATGCTGAGTAAATGAACCTCCTGTTCAGTATGTAGGCCAGCAGTGGCAGGCAGGTTGGACAGGATTCACAAAGTAAACGTGCACAGCTGACCTACATTGGTTTTGTCACGTTATTATCTTGCCAACTTATTATAATTAAACATCCTTTATTAATATTTATTTATCACTTTTTTAAAGTGTTATTATGTATTACATCTGCAGAGCGAGCAGTAGGTGAGGGGGAGAGGATGCTGGATGTGCTTCAACGATGGGGACAACACAGGGCAGAGGTGCGCTTCTTTCTGCGTCACAACCGAGCCCCTAGCAGGGAGTCAGGTAAGTGTCTGTCTCCATACACATGCAACAGATGTGCAGGTTACTTATCTCACATAAGAGTCGTGTTTTGGCCAAGAGCTGTCCTCAGACAAAAGACGTTTGACACAGACTTGGTAAACTCCTGAGATGCCTGCAACCTCTAAACATACAAACCTCCTCTCTGGAGGTTATTTAGGAATGGAAATTTTCTTTAACAGCTTGTTTCGAAGCTGAGAATGAACCAGACCACCTCTACTCTTTCTCTCCCTCTCTCTACACTACAGAGTTTAGAAAATGTTCTCTAAGACCTGCTTTATCCAGGAAAGGGTTTTATATTAGCGGGCCTCAAATCCTTGAACAAGCCTTATTTAGCCAAACTGTTAGAGGCCAGGCTGAATGCAGGGTGTCCCAGTCACATCGTCATAAGCCTGTTACTTTTCAGTTTTCTTAGGAACACAGAAAACCCTAGTATTTTGGTAGTGTGCGATCCTCTCAGCCCCCAGTTGCGTAACTAAACCCTTTTACCCCTTGCAGCTTGAGTCTGGCCCAGGGATTAGATGGCTGTTTTCCCTTCCTGTTATCTTATCCTACTCTTGTTTTCCCACACTGTTAGCTCAGCCCTGCTCAGTCTCCGTATCATAGTTCTGTGTTACCTTCTACAGTTTTCATTTATGTAAACTTTTAGTATTTAAAAGTTAGTTAAAATAAACCTGAATATACCAGATACTTAAGATATATTCAGGTCAGAGGATGAAATTTATTTTCCACTGTATGAAACTAAATGAGTAATTTTTACACTGTATTTCTCTCATTGAGGGTTAGCATGGTCTTATGTTAAAGTAACACTTAAATAGTCTGGGTATTTAGCATACGTACTGTATGTCAAGGGTCATCTAAAACCATTATGCAAGCTAAAGGGCTTTGGTCATGGGCCAGGGCTTTAAAGATGAGATCTGGATTGCCAGATCCCCCAGCAGTCAAATGCCACTAGCATGTTAGACATAAGTGCATCCATCAAGGCAGACAAGCACATACACATACAGTAGTGAGACCCACCCACAGACGGTTATGTATTAGGTTAAATCCTGAGATTATTGCAAGTCACAAAGAGCACTGATCGGTGTTGTTTCCAAGAGGAGTTAGGACCCTTCAGCACTAGGCAGTCTCAGACTAGCTTTCTACTGATCTACATCCGCCCCTGCAGCAAATGCATACACTTCAGTGCTATATGGTTGTTTTGTCAGAGACAGTGACAAACAAAAAAAGCGAGAGAAAGTTCCGATCATTTTTCACAGGTGTCTGTAAATGCCAGTCGTTTACTCAGTTTGCTGTTTCTTGCTTCCGACTAAACTGAGGCAGTGGACTTTGATGCAGCTCTGTAGGAAATTGTGATGTCTGATGGGGTTTTCTATCGTGTTGCTTTCTCAGGAGGCTCAAGAGGCTCAGAGCCGAAGAGAAATGGAGTGAAGGGTCCCCCAGACAGAAGGATGGAGAATGGGGTGAGTGGTTCCTGTCTTCTTTTGAGACATTTTAAAAATTCCAGCATATATTTTTATGAAATATTTTAGTTGACACAGTTCAGCAGAGATGACGCTAGTGTTATCTATATCTGACACTTTTTTAACTTAAAAAGAAAAGATTTGCAACTGTTGTTCTTTTGGGGGTTTTTTTTAACTGCAAGATATTTTGATGCATTGTCACCAAGACATTTCCATTTCTACTTAATTACCATCATGTGGGTCATAGATTTTAGTATTGTCATACATTCTTTGACCTAGTATAACAACAGACACACCCTTCAGTGTATGAATGCACATTAGAAACTAATCAGGGCATCACAACATTGACATGAATGTTGAGATCATTATAAAGTTGAAAATGTCAGATTCAGATTTTTACTACAACTGTTGAAATCACATCAGTCCTCTTTTGATGGTTTGAAAGGGTATTTTTCTGACTTTAAGGTCCATTTGTAGTCTTGTATTAGAAGGTGGGGTGTTTATTAATATATAATATAGAACACATAACAAGCTGTTGATTTACTCTTAAAAACAAGAAAAGAAGAATACATATACTCACTCCTTTTCTCCATTTATTTATCTCTGCCCAGGTGACAACACCCAGGATGGACATGACGCTGGCCGAGCTACAAGAGATGGCCGCCAGACAGCAGCAGCAGATAGAAGCTCAGCAACAACTCCTGGCCTCCAAGGTGCATAGAGAGACAGTGTGAGATGAAAGGAGAGACGGGCAGAAGGTTAGGTGGATACAAGGGGTGGAGATGAAAGTAAAATCCAGAGGAGAAGAGGCAAAATAATGGGAAGAGATTAAAGACAGGGTTATTTCAAGAAAGTAGAAAATTGGTACACAAAACAAATGTAGTGTATGTAAAACATGTTTTGTGCACTTAAGACGTGGAGCTTCTGATAGACAGGTGAGATGGATTAGAGATGGCTGCAGGTGTAGTGTTTATAATTTGAGAAGCCTGAGACAGCTGCATGTTTTCGCTGCACAGCACTCATTTGGTATTTGAAGATCTCTTGTCTGTTGCTTAGGGCTTGTTTCTCACGTTGCTCAGAATTTTTGATGACAGGGAAAAGACATCTGACAGACAACAGACGTGGCTGACCATTTTTACTCCACGCATTTTTGGGTTCTTGCTGAGGCACCTTTAAAAAGTTTTGCGTTGTGCTGATCCAGACATGTAATACTATATTAAGATATAAAAAAGAAAATTATCCAGAAAACAATTTTACTGAGTCATCTCTTTCACTGTTTCTTTCCATAATATGCCTACAGGCTTTAACCTGTGTGTCCTTCAACCACTTCTAGCACTAACACTGTCAGTGTGCATGCCTGAGGATACTGTAGCAAGCCAAGGAATGTAACTTCAAGCAGTCACGTACACTTGCACACAAGTCAAATAAATAAGCGATCATTAACATCAACACACAACACCTTGAACAGTGTCATATTCATCTCAGAACCAGTTTGAGAGCTCTGACAGGTTTATAACACATCTTTCAAGACTGATGATGGGTTTTAAAAGTTTGACATGGTTGAGTTTCACAGAATATTTTCTTAACCCTTAACCTAAAGAAAGAGCCTAAAGGATATTTAAATGAAGAAACATACTCTTAGAATAGTAAGCCCCTTAACATCTTAACACAGTGTGTAGCTCAGTGCTTTCACACAACTTGGACAGTAGCTGCTGAGAAAAGCATACTCAGACAGGGGATTTGTTTGTTTGAGTATTTTTATAAATTCTGCTCCTTACTCCCTTTCTCTTCCCCTTTGTCTCTCTAGGAGCAGCGACTGCGCTACCTAAAGCAGCAGGAGCAGCGTCAGCAGCAGCAGGCCTCTGAGCAGGAAAAGCTACAGCGCCTCCGGGAGAACATTGAGAATCAAGAAAGCCGGCTGAAGAAGGTCCGGGCCCTCAAGGGCCAAGTGGAGCAGAAACGCCTCAGCAATGGCAAACTGGGTAAGCTCATAGATTCAAGGTCAAATTAGATGTGTTGTGTTTTCTTTTTGTTTCTGATACATGGATGATTGTACAAGATTATGGCTATTATGGAAACTACACAAAGTCTTTCTTTGACTGTCTGTCTTCATGATATTTTGTCCCTCTCCCTCTACAGTCGAGGAGATTGAGCAGATGAACAACCTGTTCCAGCAGAAGCAGAGAGAATTGGTGATGGCTGCATCCAAGGTGGAGGAGCTCAGCCTGCAGCTGGAGTTGCTCAAAAATGGCAAGATGGACAACTTCCACGATAACCAGACCTCTGTGGCTGAACTAGACCGCCTCTACAAGGAGCTTCAGGTGTGTGCATGTGTTTCAGATAATCAAGTGTAAGGATTACACAGGCACACTATAATCCCAGTAATATGAAACACAACTCCAAATCAAAATTTAGCTCCATATTGATATTTGTTTTAAATGGGCGCAAATGTTAAATTTGTCTTTGTCTTTATGTCCTTCTTGGTGGACAGCTGAGGAACAAGCTCAACCAGGATCAAAACTCTAAATTGCAGCACCAGAGAGAGAGCCTGAACAAGCGAAACCTGGAGGTAGCTGCTATGGACAAACGGATTAATGAGCTCCGAGATCGGCTGTGGAAGAAGAAGGCTGCACTGCAGCAGAAAGAGAACTTGCCTGTAAGTATTATCACACACAGTCAACACAAAAACAGAAA
The DNA here is from genome assembly GCF_027409825.1 of Scomber japonicus. NCBI lineage: Eukaryota > Metazoa > Chordata > Actinopteri > Scombriformes > Scombridae > Scomber > Scomber japonicus. Next base: position 18,013,210 of record NC_070591.1, on the reverse strand, counting down.
AGCATGCACACAACAGGATATGGAGCACCCTCACATATCATCTTTTATATTTTGTGAAAGGTGTTGACCTACTTTTAATCATTAATGTGACTCTTTCACAATTAGTCAGGACACCAATATTCATATCTTGTAATAACTGCTAGAATTGGTTTTGATCAAAGCTCCCCCTAGTGGCCTCATAATAAAGGCTGTTTGTATCTCTCTTTACCCCCTGAAGCCTCAGAAGCCGTGGCATTCAGAGCTCACCAATGCCAACGTAAGGCTCTAACTTTCTATCCTCTGTGTGGGGAAAAACTCCCTTGTCTTTCTCCATTCTTTGATCTCTTTCTGTCTGAAAAAAAGCTGGTGGGGATTGATCATTGTTTTGATCATGTCACAGAGTTGCATCTCACTTCACTCAGCTGTGTTATTCGGCAGAAACAACTCTTGAAGATGAGTAGAGGAGTAATGAGTGCAGGCTGACATTGCAGACAGGCAGGAATGTCAGGGGAGATGATATCTTTTCTGGCTGCACTTTTAACAGAAACAGGAAGAAGCAAATAACCAGTTTTCTTAAAGGCAACCAACCATCTTTTTTTCTTTTTTTAAATTGGCTTTTTAAACCACAATTTACAATTAATTACATGACAGGATTAAACGCATACTAGAAAGCAGCAAACTGAATAATCAAGTCTTTGTACCCTCCGTAATGGATGTAATGGTTTTGGCTATGAGCTTGCTTCCTGATGTCTCCCTGCTGCTCTGCTCCTCTCCCCCCTTTCCATGAGTTGTTTTGAACGCAGGTTGCTATGGGATTGTATATAGAAAAGAGACAACAAACCTGTCTATGAAATAGACTCTGTGGAAGAGAAATTAACATGTTCACTGCTTGAATTTAAGTGTGGATTTAAATTACACTTGTGTAGCGAGAGCAGGCATGTACTATAAGGGTGACCAAAAAGGAATCATAATCATTCTGAGAGGATAGTGGATGATTTATATTTTCACTTTCTTAAATTACACAAATAATTTCATGTCATCCATGCAGTAATTTCTTTAATTATGTTTTCAGGATCAAATCAAATGACACACAGTAAGACCCAAAAGTCTGAGAGTGAATAGGAAAGCCTCAGACCTTTGGACCCTACTGTTAATAGGGTGTTTCATTGGCCTTCAACACTAACTTTCTTTCTTGTAACCAAATAAACATGTAACCAATTAACCGCAAAAAAATGTTTTTCATCTTTTATGTAAAGCAAAGCACCAAGCTGTTTGGATTCAGTGCCATCAGAAATGTTTCTTCCTTTGTTGTTGTTCTTTTAATATGCCGCATGCAATGTTTACTTAGCAGATGTAGTGTACAAGATCTAAAATGGCCTGTAAGTTAGAACATAAATAATAAATAATGGTGATTTAATGTATCCTTCTAAAACTCTGCTAGAAGCCTTTTTAAATGTATAACCTCCAACTTTAAAGAAACCAATGATGCTCTCTTGACATCTTTACTAAAGCAGAAACAAAACAGGAGTGTGTGCGTGTGTGCGTGCGTGTGTGCGTGCGTGCGAGATGAAGGCCTGAATAGGCCTTAGTGAGGAGGTGATTTACCCACAGTCTGCCTGGAATCATAATGAGAAGGCCTTTTTTACACCAGCACAAAGACACACTCCATCCAAGCTGCTCTCTTCTCTAACCAAACAGCAAGCGTCTGTCTGACATCAGCCAACAAGCATGTATAACCGTACTGACTGAGAGAGGTAGTCAGGGAGCTGCCAGCCTCGAGTTATCTTGCAGTGTATAAGTAACATAGTTCAGGCGAAATTAAGAAGTTGGTGATATTGGATTGGAAAAAGGGGATTATTTGGTATTTTGAACTGCTGTTGCATGTTTGTGCTTTTGTTTTCTCAAGAATGGCTATCCTGTTAAAGAGAGGGCTTCAAAAGACACTCATCCTCAGGTAATTAAACTAGCACTGGAGCTGAAAATCTGTCTTATTTTCTCTCTGATCTCATCTCTTCAGTATGACTTGGCACTTCAGGTTTCATTAGTTCTTTCGACCCTTGACAGGCATAGTGAGCTGTGTTCATCTTGCTTTAAAGGATCACAGTGTGTTGTCATCCATCAGAAGTGTAAGATTGTAAGAGTTTTATCTCAGGGTTGAGCTATATTTTTGAAAAATGGTTTAGGAAAACTTAACCAAAATCTGAAGTCAAAGTTTGGCTTTCTGTCTTGAAACTCCTAAGATCTCCCGTCCAAGATGGAGAGCTCACCTCTATCCAAGTACTTTTAAGATTCTTGTAAAGCACGGTGCTGCATTGCATGTGTTTATAAAAAGCACAATGATACTGAAATTAGAGAATTTTCTGAGTCGTTTTGAAGCAATATATTGTAGTAATTGTAATTACTTAGAAATCTAAAATGATTGTTATTGTGCAAGGCTCAGGGGATCCAACATTTTGGTCCAGAGTAAAACATCTCTTTCTCTGGAAAACATCTTTGCCAGGATCAGTTAAGTGGATCACCAAACTATTTAGTACTTCTACAGACATTCACGGTCCTCAAAGGATAAATTGTAGTTACTGCAATATTTTAACTTTACATTAAACCCCACTCAGCCACAAATTCCACTTGTCACTCCACTTCATTTTACTGTAATGACCATTCAGTAAACACCACACATAGAGTAGGTTAAAGTGTTTGAACACTTCATGCACACCTCATTTTATTGCAGTGATGTTACACTCTCTGGTGCCACCCTCAGGTCAAAGTGGCAAAGAACAATATGGTTGTCTGTCAATTTTTCATTCATCATATTATAATTTCTGGGATGTAATGAGTATTACAACTGCTGATGTTTAGTGTTGTCATTGCTTCCCATATGAACAGTAACTTCAGCATGCTCTCTTTGATCATTGGATTGGTTTTGACTGAGTCACACCTGAGTATCCCAACACTTTTTTTTGTGCCATTATCAAAATGATCATATCATTTTTTTTTGTCATCATTCTGTTTTCTATATGTTTTTGTCTGAATAGTTTATTTTGTATCTGCTGCCTACTGCACTTCATCTTACTCTCACAGACTTTCCATGCTCTAAAAGCCTCTTCTTGTGTTTTGTTTTCTCTCTCCAACCCTTTCACTGTCCAGCTGCCCTCTGATGGCCCAGCCGGACAGCAGTCAGGTCCGTCTCGTGTGGCAGCGGTCGGCCCATACATCCAGTCGTCCACTATGCCCCGGGGCCCAGTGAGACACGACCTGTTAGTAAAACCAGCCTACCCAGACGGCACTGCCACCCTACCAGCCCACGACCCTCAGAACAAGGCCAGCACAGGTGAGCAACCAGAGATGATATACTGCCTGCAGCCTCTCATCTCATAACTTAGAGGCCGCAGGCAGTGACTCTTCTTTTCTGACCATGACTGGGGTCTCTGCTGGTGTCTACTTGGCAGCAGGCCTCCACTTTGTTTCTCCTGTCATTTAACACATATTTTAGTCAGCCAAAGTTGAGTCAGCATCAGCTCACTCAGCAGCAGATTTAAAAAACTGTATCTTACATTTCCAGGTCACACATAGTAAGGAGTTTAAAGGTCAAAAGTTGTGTATTTTTTTCTCAACAACTGTGCCCTTTGTTTCTGTGTCATCATGAAGTCAGGTATTTTCTTATTAAAATGTGACGACTGTCCTGGTTCCAGCAGGCGCAGAGGATTCTGGGACAGCTGCTGATGTCACTCTGAGCTCAGAAGGTAGCTAGTTACCTCCTGGATGGTGTGTTGTGATCTAGTATTGCTGAGCCTGAACATCATAATATTTTTCCTGAATTTTGATATGTTTTTGGAGTGAGTGAACTTTTTGAACCAGTGTTTTTGCCATGGCGTGTGTATCTGTGTCATTCTTTATACCAGCTCACACTACACTAGCTGTTATTCACACACAGGCAAATTAGTAAATGTTTCAAATGAATGCTCACTTAAATGACTATCAAATTACAGAAGTATGAGTTCACCTATGTGCTTTTGACATTTAATTATTTTGTTTGGTTCAGATGAGTTAGAGCTTTGTAGTCAAAGAAATCCAAACTGCAAAGCATTGATTTGCAGATGGAGGCAAAAAGTTAGCAGTTGTCTGAGTACAAATATTTTAAAGTTTGGTATTGTTATTGTCATTCTTTTTATTTTAAAGTCAAGTTTGAGAGATGGTGCAGTCAGCTGTTATTGCACCAGCATCCTCTCCCCATGGACTACTGTAGCATGTATGCTGTGTAATCGAGGGGAAAGGCATTTGGCCAAATGGATGACAGACCAGAGTAACATATCCCATTTAAAGTTGCTCTTCATGCCATCCTCTATGAGCAATTCTTCCTCACGCGCTGCATCTCTGACTCGCTCTCTTAGCCCCTCTTAAATCGGTCCCCTAGTGGATAGTGGGCCAGCAGCGCGCTTCATGTTATTAAAAATGAATGATCCAAAACCAAAATTAGTCATTACAAAACAACAGCAGAAGGGACCACCCCCATCCTCATTCCCTCTCTCTTAACATCCTCATCAGCCCATATATTCCTATTAAAAGAAACAAAACGCATACAGGAAGTAAAAGTAACAGGTTTTTCCCAAGCTGCCACAATGTTGCACGCAATTATTTCTGCATGCTGAGTTGATTTGCAATACGGAAAGAAGAGAGAGAGGGATGGGCGGGGAGGATGAGGAATCTGCTCTAATGTACACCCATTCCCAGTTTCTCTCAAACCAGGACATTGTGCAGAGGATCAGGCAGGCTCCTGGGGGTTGTGCTGGTCTCTGCGTGGCCCCTTAGGGGGGGCCCAGCCAAAAGCATGTCTTGAGCAAAGGGATATCTGGAGCTCTAAGACTACTTTGTTTTTCTTGTCTTTTGAATGCATTTTCCTCAGAAGCCATGTTCTTGCTTAAGCCTCTGAAAGAGCTGCGGGCTAAGAGAAAAGGTACACACTTGTGTTTGTGTGTGCGTGTGTGCTCCTCAACGGCTTTGTTTCAATGTTTTTATTCTTCATGTGAGTGATTCACTGAAAAAGATGAAAAGATAACATATTTTCATCATTTCCTGGCTGGATCTTCGGTCCTGTTTGCTTGTTTTGCTGCTGTTTGTTAAAGCGTGTTTGTCGAGCTTTCTCCTCAGTTCTTTTTTCTGCCGCTCTAAATGGGTCAGTTGGAACAAACATAACCTTCACTTGAACTGACATTTGTGTGGATTCTGACCAAACCAATCAGGTCTTGTATGCAAAATATGTGTGTTTTGTAGGAATATTTTTATAACAGTTCTCGAGAGGGAGCATTTATCTCCAATCTGCAGGCACTGCGATATAAATCATGTTTTTACCATTTTTGACGTGATGCTAATCCTGCCACTTGCAAAGAGTTGTGTGCTTTTATGCCTCATCTGACCGTGGATGTCTGTGGACATGCAAGGCCACTGGCTGGGTCTTAGTCAGTCAACCAAAAAACAAATAATGAGTGAAGAGGAAGGCAAAACTACTAAATTCACTCTTGGATGCTGTTTTTCTTTGCAGCTTGGTGTTCATCTCCCTCCTCTCTTTTGTATCTCCCAGGCCTTCAGTCATCCAAGCTGGCAGATTGGAGCTCTGCAGGTCCAGAGTCCAACTCAAATGGTCATGGTCCAGCTTCAACACTGCCACGAATGACCTCTCACTTGAACTCTCACACAGAACAAGGTAAGGGACATACACAGATGCAGTCACCAGCAATTACATACGAAATATATACAAATACACACACACACAAAGCATTTCCACAGAAATGGTAGTATGGTCCTGTAACTGTTGAACAAAAGCTTCCAAAGGCTGTCTGAACATGTGAGCCGAAACTGATTGCTACCTATACATGTGATCTATGGTTAGATGAAACGGAACTGAAGAAGGACAGGAAGGTACGTCCATTTTCCATGTTTGAGCCAACAGAGGTTCCCACCACCTCCTTACGAAAAAACCAGAGTAGTGATGACCTGGTCAGGGATGCTCAGGTGAGAGGGAATGAAAATTGCACTCCTTACATGTCCACAGAAATATATATTTGGTCAGATTAGTTTATTACCAGAATCTAATTTTCTATCTTTCTCTCATCTCATCTTTCAGTCTGCTGTTAAGGCCCCGGTCAAGGTGCCTCCACCTGTCCCCACCAAACCCAAAGGCCCTGGTGTTATTTCCTACAGCAAACCAGGCCTCAATACAGGCACCTTTCCTAAAGCCAAGCCGCACAGCCAGCAGCCTCAAGCTGCACAGGGCCGCAGTCCTGTCCCACCGTCACAGAGCCAGACACTCCCCCTACCCTCCAAGCAAGACCCTCCACCTGCCGCCACAGTACGGCCCTTCACCCCAGAGTTGCCCTCCTCCAAAGACACCAACCTGAGTAAGCCTCAGACCTTAGCAGCCAGCTCCATTTACTCCATGTACACACAGCAGCCTGGCTCAGGGAAGCCGTTCCAGCCTGGTATACAGGGTGCACTCAACAGGGCCCAGACCCGCCCCAACGGATTTATCAGTGGTAAGAATATCCAGTTATTTTTAACGTTTTTTAAATGGCTGTATGGACAGTGACATTGAGTATACCGTAAAGTTTAATCTAAAGCTGATCATATAGATACAGATGAATGTGGCCATTCTCAATAGACTATAGTCTCAATAGACTAATTTCTAGTAGTCAGTCCACTCATAACAATATCAACTTCTCTGTTATGCTTTGGACATTACACTATCCTGTTTTCGAATAAGCTTTTAGTCAGTGGATTTTAGTTTCAATGGATTAGACATAGTTTAAATGGATTACATGTTGAAACAGAATAACATACTTTGATTTAAGCTTCAATCCACTGTAATTCATAAAGTATACTTTTGAGTGGAGTGAATGGTGATATTAAATTTCATGACTAATGTTGTAGTATAAAATGAGGTGTGACAAAGTATTATCTAAAGGCAAGAGAAACAATATACTTTATATTCACTGTAGGATAATTCTGCCAAGCTGTCAAGTCAGTTTTATTTATATAGCGCCAAATCATGATAAAAGTTATCTCAGATCAATTTTCATATGGAGCAAGTCTAGAATGTGCTCTTATTATAATAAACTATAATATTACTTACAGAGATCAAACATTCCCCCATTAGCAAGCACTTGGAGACAGTGGCAAGGGAAAAACTCAATTGGTTGGGTTAAGAGAGAAAGAGAAAGGGGGAGAGATAGAAGGGGAACAGAGCATATCACAACGCAGGTTCCATATAGAGATTGATAACAATAATAATAATAATAATAATCACATGGTAGTAGGTGGCCATCATATCTCATATCAATGACTCTGGCCTTACCTTACTATATGTTTTAAGTCTATCTTGCCAGACTGAACAAGATTATTCCAGTTTGGTGGAACACAATATCCCTTCAAGTTTTTGTGACATTTGCTTTAATTTGCAGGTTTGGGAGTTTTACGATGGAGGTCACCTCTTCTGTTTTATTGTCATCTTTGTTAGAGGGGCAATAAAGTCAAGTGCTAATCCTAAACCTACAACACTATCAACAAGACAATCAATTTTAAAGGGACTGAAATTAGCAAAAGAGTCCTTTGTTGTATATAGACATAAGAATGTAGTCCTGTTATAGGAATTCAAAAGTTATTAAATACTGGTCTGATGAGAGAAGATTCTGGAAAACTATTAAATGTTCATTTTCTGATGCCATATGCTAGAGTAAGTTCAACTGTGTGGTTAAAACAGTGTGTGGGTTTATTTACACTCTGAAAGAAGCCAATTGAGTCTAATAATGAGATAAATGCAGTGCTAAGGCTATCATTATGACATCCACATGAATATTAAAGCCACCCACTATAATTACTTTATCTGTACTAAGGACTAAACTTGATTAAAACCTCTGATAACTCAAAGTACAGGCCAGGAGGGGGGTTACACTTTAATAAATTGAATTGGCTGTAATGTTTTCCAGGTTGACAAAAAAATATTCACACATCACTGACCAGAGGAGCAGCGAGAGAGGCAAACCCATCTGTTACATCTCCTCTTTTCATGGTTGCCTCACAGGCAACCATATCAACTGTTCCCTGACTGCAATTGTGGAAATTAAATGGAACACAATTTTTCTCCAGCACTCAATCTAATTCTAATATAATCTAATGCTAATTCAACATCAGAACTGGAACAAGCAGGTTTCTTTATAGCCATCAAGTAACACAAGCAGTGTCTTGATGGAAAGAATATTTCATTTTTATTAGATTTTGCTCCAGTTATGTAAGGTTTTCTTACTTTGGGCCCTATCCTGCTTTTTTGCCACAGGGGTTAAATACAGTAAATCTTAATTAACATTTCATTCTTATTATGTATTTAAGGCAGGGGTAATGTGGCCTCATCTCGTATTCATCACGCTATAATGCGTTGGTTTGTGTGTCATAATTGCTTGTGAAAATGTTGTAAATCCATTTCACTTCACCGAGAAGTTACAAATCAAAGCAGCAGGAAGAAGAACAGTGAAATAGAGAAAGTAGTTCATACAGTGTGATAGAAGATGATGGTCCAGGCATTAGGTTGTTAATTTAATAATGATGCGTTCACTGACCCGTCACATGTGACTTCTAACACGTAACACAAGAAAGAATCTCTGCATACTTCACAATCTTAACATTTGTTTCCTCTGTTTGTGTTTGCAGTGTACGGTAAACCAGTGATCCCCAGTGGGGGCTCTAACCCAGAGAACCCTTATGTGGACCGCCGCTCCCCAGCCCCAGAATCTGAGGTGGACCACAACGGAGCCCAGCACATGGGTCCCAGCCCATCTGAAGGCTCTCAACCAGAGACTGAGCGTATCCCCCGGCCCCTCAGCCCCACCAAACTTCTTCCCTTCATTTCTAACCCCTATCGGCATCAGAGTGACGGGGACCTAGAAGCCCTGAGAAAGAAGCTCTACAATGCTCCCAGGCCCCTGAAGAAACGCAGCTCTATCACTGAACCAGAGGGGCCTGCAGGCCCCAACATTCAGAAACTCCTTTATCAGAAGACCACACTGGCCGCTATGGAAACTGTGACTACACCGACCACTCCCACCTATGCCGGGGAGGGAGAGAAGGTAGCAGAGGGATCTGTGGGGCAGCATGTTCCTCTGACTGGTGCAGAGAGCCAACCATCAGAGGCGGGACAGTCTCTGGAGGGAGGACAAGTTCCATCTCAGATCATTCCTGCCCCTGCTGAACAGACCAAACCACATTCAGTAATCCCAGAGAGCGAATACATTATCCCCCCTCCTCCTCCATCCCACCCAGCCCCCAGGCCAGATGACAGCCTTTTCCCACCACCACCCTCTGCTGGCTTGGATGACACAATGCCCAACCTGCCTCCTCCACCTCCAGAAGGCTTCCTTGAAGAGTTCCCCCCCTACCCACCACCCCCATACCCCAGTGGGGCAGAGCAGGACAGCTTGGGAGAGGACACCTTCAACATGAAAGCACCAGAGGTCACTGGTCAGGTCACTCTGCCACCGGTAGGAATCATCATTATGTGGTTTTCATTTGTGTGTGTTTGTGTTTTTTGATTTGACGGCTGTATTGGTCCGTCATGATATTGAGGGCTGTGGTTACCACAGTCCTGAGTCCACAGTATAGATAACCCTTGTTTGCTTTTGGGCTACGTGTGTTTTTAAACCCCTTCACATGTTTGTTAGATCCACAGGGGCAGGTCATGAGTTACAGCTAGTCCAGGCTCTAGATTTCACATTATACTTTTTAATGGCCCTCTGGTCAACAGCAGTGACCTGATCTGTTGTTACGTAATTAAATAATCCCTATCAAGTACTGCTATTGTTTCTGGAGAAAATTGGGGACTTATTCTACTTATACTAATCGGATACCCACCCCACCTTTGCCCTGAGCTTCCTGTTAGGTCCCACCTCCTTCTCATTTACTCAGTTATATTCTGGGTTGAAAATAAACACCAGTTTACATTTTCTTTCTGTTAAGCTCTTAACGATCCTCTTTAAGCAAGGTTTATGATGAGGTGGCAGGTTTTACCCCAAAAAGGCGAACCAATAAGAAATCAGTCTTATGACCCATTTTCTTTTCCCTCCTTTATCCCGTCCTCACGTCACCTTCTTATAGGAGCGCGTTGAGAAACTAAATATTTTTTTAACTTCACTGATGGAGAAATGCTCCTAATCAGGTTGCATAATCATCTTTATAGAGAAATGGATTTGTTTCTTACAGCTTGTGCTGATAAACAGGATTAGCAATGCTTTAAGACCTGGAAAAACAAGTCCCTCCTCTTCTTTCGGTTCAGACTCGACACAGGATGGACACTTGTACCTCAGCAGAAATAGAGTCCAGCTGATTCACGTCTTAGACTTACTTTTATCTTTCTCTGTGTTTAAATGGCTGTTCAAGAACATTAGCGTGATACATAATTATGATTGTGTCTTTAGGGGAAGAGGACAAACTTGCGCAAGGTTGGATCTGAACGCATCGATCACAAAATGAGAGTGAAGTTCAACCCACTGGCTCTTTTGCTGGACTCTTCTCTGGAGGGAGAGTTTGACCTGGTCCAGAGAATCATCTATGAGGTAAGAATTTCCCTCCACAAGATATTATTAATTATATAAATGTGACTATACGTTTTTATATATATATCTATACGACCATGTTACTATAAATGCTCAGATGAAACATACAATTATTTCACATTTATTCTGAGGATAATATTAAACTTTGACTAATTATAATTAAAGTATTAGTACTATTAAAGTCTGTCTGCCTTCATCTCTTGTAACTTCTCAAACCCAGGTTGAAGACCCCAGTCAGCCCAACGATGAAGGCATCACTGCTCTGCACAATGCTGTCTGTGCTGGACATACAGAGATTGTCAAGTTTCTGGTTCAGTTTGGCGTCAACGTCAATGCTGCAGACAGTGACGGCTGGTAAGTTTACAGCTGACATGGTTTATATTGAGTCTGTATTGCAACACAGATTGTCTACAGTATATCAAATACGTTGGATTTTTTTGAACTCCGTCCTGCTGTATGATCTGGTTAACTACAGAAATCTGAATGTAGTGTAATGTACTAGTGTGCTTTGACCCGTAATCAGAATTTAAAGTCTTAAATCAAGCTTTACTCAGCACTACTTTACAGCGGCTTTTTATCTCCCTCACTCAATTCTTCTGTTCTTTCTCCCTATTTTTCTATCTCACCCAACCTCAAACACAGGACACCTCTTCACTGTGCTGCATCCTGCAACAATGTGCAAGTGTGCAAGTTCTTGGTGGAGTCTGGTGCAGCAGTCTTTGCTATGACTTACAGTGACATGCAGACAGCAGCTGATAAATGTGAAGAGATGGAAGAAGGCTATACCCAGTGCTCTCAGTTCCTCTATGGTCAGTGAAAGCTTTTTTTGTTTTGTTTTTGCTTTATTATATATGCTGTATACCTTTCAACCTTTTCATTTTTATATGTCCCGTGTTATCATTTCTGTCCAGACAAAAATTCTCATGATTATTTTTCTGTGATTTTTACACCTGTGCACCTTCAGGTGTACAAGAGAAGATGGGCATCATGAACAGGGGCGTGGTTTACGGTCTGTGGGACTACACAGGTGAAAATCCTGATGAACTGTCATTCCGCGAGGGAGACTGTATGACCATCGTCCGCAGAGAAGATGAGGACGAGATTGAATGGTGGTGGGCATGCATGGGCGACACCGAGGGTTACATTCCCCGCAACCTGCTGGGGGTAAGTCATGAGTCAGTCACACTGTAATTATGATTGGTGTGTTTATGTAATGCAGAATGTTTATTTTTTGTGTTTTGTAACCTATACGTCATACACTTAATTTCTTTGTAGAACAGCCCATATTTCCTTTTGTACAGTCAATGTCGTTTCAAGTTTTATCCCATTTCAAAACTATAACTATTCCATCCTGTAAATAGATTTTACATTTTACACTTGTTCTATTTTTATTCTTCTGTGTTACATTTTTAGGAGCAAATGCCAAGACACATTCTTTGTATTCTTGCATATTTGGGTAAAAGACAGATTCTGATTCTGAGGTATAAATGCATGACATTTGACATTTTCTTGTCTCCAACAGCTCTACCCGAGAATAAAGCCAAGACAAAGAACACTGGCTTAAACCACAAAGATCCCTGCACATTTCAGTCTGCCACAACACTCCAAAATGAACACACACAGGCTTTAACAGACTGGGGAAGAGAAGGACACTGCTGAAATGAAGAGACAAGGACAGACCAAACAATATGAAGGATCAGCTATGAACTCTTTCTGGCCCAACTGGCACTTTTCTGTATCTACAGCTGAGGGACTCCCTCACATATCTTTCCACGCCACACTGTGTACTGTGTACTGAAGACACAAATGGCATTGTTTTTCATTATTCCACTGTTTTTGTTTTTTTGTAATCAGATATAAGTGTCTGAAATAGTTTCCTAAAATGACAAACTCAAATGTCGGGATGTAAATGGAACAAGCAGTATTCTTATTGCTAGAAAATGATTTTTACACTTTTAAATAGTCTTTTAAAACTTGCTCTCTGGTTATTTTCTAACACACTTTGGGCTCTACTTGCATTGAGATGAATGAGTGGATAATGATGAGGATGCTTTTGAAATGCTCTGTAACCATGACAATCTTTGGGTGCTTGTTTCTCATTATCTGTTACTGAGTGACTGTGCCTCTATATTTCTGCACTGGAGGTGTAAAGTTTCCACTGTGAGTACCACTGTTAGATAATAGATAATGAAATGACTGGTGGAGAAACGGTTATGAAGGTTTCGATTGATCTGTTGCTGTTCATTCTGTGGTCCATGATACCCAGAGAGCCAGTCTGCTTTCCTGCATTGGCACATGGTTGAGATGCCATAGATAGTTTTGTCACAAAACTAGTGAAATCTTACTGTAGGAATTATATTATTATGAAAATGGACTTTTGAAACTCTGAAGAGGCCCCTTTGACCAAGAAGAAGTCATGCAGTATGAATTTTAATGTTTTATCACAGCCATTCCATGACAATACAGTAATGAACAGTAAGAAAGCTAGCCTAATACCAGAAAGGGTGACTCTTTGTCGTATTTGGTAACAAAAGACACTATATTCTAAAGTCGGAGACAATTTCTAAATCACATCATTTCTTGAAAGCAAAAAGTTATATAAAAAAGATGGAACTTGTACATTATGAATTCCCAAAACTCAACTCATCACATCTCTCTGTCACTGCAGATGTATTTATTTTTGTTACTTTTTTCTTTAGCCGTTTTGTCTGAACTATAACCACAAATGTACTGTAGTATTTCAAACATTTATAATAAAATACTTTGTACTAAGTTTATATGTTTGTCCTTTTATTGATCACAGTTTCCTTTACCTTTTTATCTGTGTTTTCGTGATGTTTATGTGAATGTTCAGAAAACCTCTGGCTACATCAGTGCATAAAATTAGATCCTGTTTGCTTGTTAGAGGACATTTGCTGCCCTCTATAGACAGAAGGAGAAATGTTCACCTCCCAAAGCATTAATTCAAATGTGGGAAAGTCTTTTGGGAACAGGTTATAAAATACGAGTTCTGTAGAAGTGGTACAGTGTGTAAGCCATGTAAAACAATACCTGACCATCTGAGCTCATTGTTTGTGCAACAACTTCTAGGGGAATGAATACTAGATATTGAAATAATATATCTTTGATAAATACTTGTAAAATGGCATATAAATACAACATACAAAAATATACAAGATAAAGGTTAAACATTTGCCATTTGTCAGTAAAGTTTATTTTCTGTCCCAGTCTCTTTAGAAGAGGAAAATAACTGAAAAGAAGGATTTCACGGACTCGGCTCTGTAAGCTGAGGGTCTAACAGCTGTATGTGGTAATATGTTGTCTTTTGATATCAGTGGTATGCAAGTGCGTACGTCCTGAAACTGTTATGTAAACCTACTTGTTTTTGCTGTGGACTCATCAAGACATCACCATGAACCAAAAATACTGATTCGCTGATTTATTTTCTGGGTATTTTTGGATATTACTTTTGCCCATGTGCGTCATTGACTGACTGTGTTCAGTATAACAACAAACAGGAGACAAGTGTTTTTGATCACGTAGGTGTCCCACAATATTTACATGTATGCTCCTGTCAAAGCTAGCATAAACCAACACTAGTTTCTGTCTTTAATGAAACAGCAGGAAAGACAAACTATCTTCTAATTTCTATTCTACTGTCCCAAGGCTGTAGTTTTTGTTGTATTGCTAAACAATTACAGAGTGTTACCAGAATGACTTAATTTCCTCCTCATCACCTATCTCAAAATAAACAGCATGGTCACTCACAACAGAGTCAATAGAGTGGGGAAAGAATCAACATGAATTAGGCGTGAAAGACAATCTCAGAGGGAAATTGCTTTGTAATTTCTGTTCTGAGTACTGTTTATGTCTTTATCCGTTATGATGATAATTTTGGGTGCTCTATCTTCTGCGGCATAAACAAATTACAAGTAATTGCTCGTAGAGCAGCTTCGTCTGTCACATCAGAGACTCCCTGTAAGAGTTGAGCTTACGTTGTCCATATAGTGTCCATTTGAGTGGAAATAATGGTAGCCTATTCATGAGGTGTTCCTTCATACATACACATATAGAGCATTAACACAAGCAATACCAGAAGAAGCAAATATCCTAGCTTAGCCTGTAAGCTGTGCAGCGGTCCAGTAGGGGCTGGCTCAATTTGCGGCAGCTGGCTCAATTTGCGGCAGCAGCATCTTCCGCGGCATTTCGTGCGGCACCCAGAGATGCCGCAGAAAGTGCCGCTGGCTGCCGCCGGCAGCGGCATCTTCCGCGGCATTTCTTGCGGCACCCAGAGATGCCGCGGAAAGTGCCGCTGGCTGCCGCCGGCAGCCGCCGGCAGCCGCACTTTCCGCGGCATTTCTTGCGGCACCCAGAGATGCCGCAGCTAGATGTCGCTAGTAGGCACTTTCCGTGGCATTTTTTGCGGCATTTTCTGCGGCATTTCTTGCGGCACCCACAGATGCCGCGGCTAGATGTCGCTAGTAGGCACTTTAGTAGGCACTTTCCGTGGCATTTTTTGCGGCACTTTCCGTGGCATTTTTTGCAGCACCCAGAGATGCCGCGGCTGCTGGGTGCAATTATGTGATACGGCATGCCGCTGTGTGCTGGGGGATAATGCTTGTGTCACCATGTGCTGGAGCATGGAGGAACACGTAGGGGGACGGGGCAGATGATAATAGCCTAAGTGCGGGATAGGCTATTAGTTTGAATTTCGGGGAAACCTGAGGAAGTATTTAGCAATGATATCCAAATTATAGCCTACTACAATTTGTCCAGATAAACCATCAACCACGAAACATCTCAAAATTATAGCCAAACAGATTAATAGATTTGTTCTGCTGTTTATTTATTATTATTTTTAATAATTCTCTTCATTTCTGCCCTGTTCCTAACTTTAAGCATACGTAATTTTGATGAATTCAACCCTTGAAATTACATTTTTATGGTTTCAATTAATAGCCTTGCAATGTTTTCCATAAAAATTTATTAACAAAAAGAAACAAACACAACAATTGAACAAGGTTGTGTGTGTGTGTGTGTGTGTGTGTGTGTGTGTGTGTGTGTGAGAGAGAGAGAGAGAGAGGGAGAGGGAGAGGGAGAGAGAGAGAGAGCTATATGCACACATCCACTACTTACTGAATTTCAGCCTGCTCCTGGTTTCCCATCCTACATTATTGGACAAACGGATTAATCCAGGTGTGTCTGACCTCAACTTTTGGTCAGACACACCTGGATTAATCCGTTTGTAGGACGGGAAACCAGGAGCAGGCTGAAATTCAGTAAGTAGTGGATGTGTGCATAAAGCACATTAATCTTCAAATCTAGCCCACACTTTCAAGTCCATTTTATCTATCAATTCTTGATTGAAAGTGTCATATTCTGTCTTTTTTCCAAACACAAATGTGAGGTGTTCTGCTGGAGAACATTCGTCGTAGTCCTCGTTCCACACTTTCAGTTCCTCCAGCAGGTCCTTTTTTTCTTTGTTGTCCATTGAAAGAACCGCTGGCAGTTTCAATTGTCCTTCAAAGGATCTCTTTTTGCACCAGTCTGCAGCTGCCACAACATCGCGGAGAAACACATTTTGCTGCAGTGAAGATGAAAACATGGTCCAGGTATGGATGTCATTCTCAAATAGGGTTAAAATTTTGAATTTTTTAATTGCACACCATTAACCAATAGAGCCTAGTTCATAACTTGTACGTAATAAGGAGGACCTGTAAGGTGTTGCTGAGGTGATGAATATCTCAATTTCCAATAAGTTACCATTGTGATCTTTTTCCGGATAAGCAACAGCAGATAGATGTATGGATTTCATCTACCAATTTTGTATTTGTTTAGATCCACTTTTACAATATACAATAATGGATCTGGCAAAATGTTTAGATATCTGTGACATTTAATATTTTTGATATATGGTGTCTCTAAATGTGCTGTATGGCTTCCCCCAATCAGCACTCACTACTGATCAAGTTAAGTGGGCTATAACATAAACCTGTAATACAAAATTACTTTTTCATTTCACAATAAGATGCAGCAGTACTTTCTGAGAGCCAATATGTAAAGCTCTTTTGTTAGGTGCAGAAATAGTAACTTGTTACCTCTTCCTCTGTGTCTGCTGTTATCATATCTTCAGCACTGGAAAATAAAAAAGAAATTATATAGGTTAAGTGTATTGATGCAAAACCACTTTATGCCACAACTAGCGCCATAAATTATTTACTGGCACAAATTTGGCATCTACACCCACACTGCAAATAAGTTGTGTACCTTTGCTCTTCCCAGGTAGTTGAGCACTCCTGAAGCACTTTTTCAGCTCGATATCGGCACATGTTGCTGCTTGTTTGCAACCACCGGATCAAAACCTAAAAACCAAATAACAATAAATAGAGTGAAGTCACGTTTTCATTATGCTGTAGTTGTGGTATTATTTTAATTGTCAAAAGCCCATTGACACTCATGGCTCCTACAGGCATATGTCATCAGTCACTCACTATTCTATCTTTTTATATTTATCTATTTATATCATGTACATGTAATTTCTTGAAGAGTTGACAGAGTTGTTGATTGGACTGAGTGGTTCTATTTGTCTAGGAATGTCCATGAGAATGTAAGTACTGTGGATAAACTTTGAGAATAAGCAGTGGTTGGAGAAACATGCTTGTTATATTGCAGTATGTTAATATTAGCATGTGCATGCCATGTCCTCCTTTGTTAAGTTATGCGGTCCTATAAATCAGACAGTATTATTCTCTTGTCCCAGAATTTCCTTTGTATGACTGTAGAAATTGTTATTAATCTGTAGAGTTCCAGATTGTGTAGCATTCATTGCCAATTCAAATTAAGAATTGGGAGGCATTAATTATTACAGTGTAATAGGGTATTTGTTAGTGTTGGCTTTGGCTATTCAATATAAGATGAAAAAAAATCTCTGTATAATTGCTGCAAGACACTTATAGAATAGTAATGGCGCCGTGTTATTTTGCGTCCCATTAACCTGGTGTTTATCTTTCTATGAGTAAACAAAACGGATATTGTTGTTATGTAATAAGTCATTAATATATATATATATATATATATATATATATATATATATATATATATATATATATATATATATTTGAGTTATTGTGGCTGTTTAAGCTACACGCTGCATACTATGCAAAGCCTTTCATTTGAAAAGCTGAAAACGTAACAAGCTTGTTATAAGCTAGTGCCTAACTACTTTGGTGAGAGGGGGAGGGGGCCTTGCTAGAAGTTTTAAATTTGCCTACTTAATTGTCAAATTACTTGAGTGGAAATAGCAGACGCTTTAAATTATACAACTAAAATCAAGGCACACATTTGACTAAATTGATTATGACTTACCTATGTTTCTCCAGTCGTCAATGTCTCTTTAGGGATTTGAAATACAGGACTGACAGTCGTACGCTGATGTGACAAATGAGTGGGCAGTCGTCAAAATGATTTGACACGCTCTCGGGTTGCCAGGTGTGACAGGTAACTCTCCAAAGTAGGTTATGATATTTAAAAATGCGGTTTTATACACAATTTTCCATAATTAAAAAAAAAAATCTCTCATAAAAATTAAGTATAGGCTATTTTAGTAGGCCTTGCCTCTTATTATGTCACATATCTCCAACACTATAACAAAAATACACAAATCCGTTTATCAGTATTATAGACCAATTGCCTAAAAAGCTGATGTTAAAAATGTGACGCAGTCTCATTGTGTCATAAAGTGTCACAAATCTTATTGTAAGTATTGCCTTAGCACACGTCCATTTTAGTTATAGTGGATAAAGAAAGATGAGGACAGGGAAACCCAAACATGGCAACCATTCTATATGTATTCTTTAGGCTACGTTTAACATGTGTGGCATCAAAACATAATTATTTTCTAACGTTGACATGTCTGTAAATTGCCATCTAAAGCCTAAAACCATGCCACAGTCATGAAATCATTGCCGCGTAAAGTGCCTACTACCGACATCTAGTTGCGGCATCTGTGGGTGCCGCAAGAAATGCCGCAGAAAATGCCGCAAAAAATGCCACGGAAAGTGCCTACAAGCGACATCTAGCTGCGGCATCTCTGGGTGCCGCAAGAAATGCCGCGGAAGATGCCGCTGCCGGCGGCAGCCAGCGGCACTTTCTGCGGCATCTCTGGGTGCCGCAAGAAATGCCGCGGAAGATGCCGCTGCCGCAAATTGAGCCTGCCCTCTCTCCAGCGGTGTGCTCATCTCTGCACGTCTTTGCAGCAAGGCCAGCAGGCAGAGTGAAACACTTTGAATCTGGAAATCTTATTGTTATTAGCAAGGACACACTTTGAGAAAAACCGAAAAACCTAATGCACCTTATGCAGCAATATGTTCACAACACATGAACTAACCATATGAACTAACCACCCCACCCCTTCTCCAGGTAGCACTGTTACCATGGTTACGGCTGACAGTGACACTCCGTTGAAGTTCTCTTGCATCCCTTTGTGAGTTCAGTGGGGTTAACACAGCTGAATGTTGAAGGCACAGACCCCTCTGCTGCACAAATGCCCTGCTTAATTGCAATATGAGGAGCTGCGATAAAAGGCTGAATTCAACATTGATGCTGCCTACTGAACAAGAGTAACTGCAATCATAATTGATACATACATAATGAATTAAAAGTTTTGTATAAATGAGAGAGGCAGTCATGTGTGGAATGACAGATGCTGCTGTTTTGCTTCATAATCAGATCTCTAGCATGAACGCTTTTTGTTTCTATGAGCAATCTGAAGACCTACAGGCAGTATGTACACACATAGATGTGATTTATGCTGTTACTGTTATATAATGACCCCATTCCTGTTCATATCCCCTGTGAGCACATTATTTCATTGTGTCTTTGGGGATAGGAACTTTGGAGAGTGAGAGCAAAGTTTTCATCACAGGCACCTTCATTAAAAGTTGATCATATCATTCACAGATACTGGGAAAGATCTGCCTCACCACTAATCTCACCCAGTCTAGAAATGCAAAACTTAATATTTTTTACCCGGGGGTCTGGAGATGAGGAAGAGGGATGAAGGGGAAACAGATGAGGAGCCACAGGTGGAATTATGTCTGCATGCCTGAATGGGAGTAATGTGAGTCTTTCACAGGAAACGAAAACATGTTTTATAGAAGAAAATACCTGAAGCAAGATCTACAGTTTAGTCATGTTTCAAATGCTTTAAACGCATCTGTGAAAACTGTAATTGACCTTTAAAAAGGGAATCAGTTAGGTAAGTGCCTATCATAGACAATCCAGTTTTGCTTTTCTTCTCAGTTTTTTTTTTAAAGTTTCTGTTTGTGCTGTTTTTTCTGTGCTCTTCTCACTAATTTGAAGTGAGCAGCTCATTAAAACTGAGCAATGATTGAAGCAAAATCTGATAACAGTTGTGAGGTCATGTGCTTAAGTTGTTGACCATTGTTAATCAAATCTGATTAAACCACACCCACACAGTCCTAAATGCAGTTTCACTCATTTTTTGGAGTGTTTAGGCAGCTTTAATACTTTTTTGTGTGAACAAAGCATCAAATGAAAATGTGTATGCAAAAGGAGTCACTTTTAGTGATGAACCCACAGGCAATTAATACATTACTTTCCTACAGCTTTACAGAATGTAGTGTCAACTGTACTGTTTTTGTTCACTCTGACTGCAGTACCTGCCTACTACAGAAGACTATAGATTGTGATCATAGTGGAGTATTCAGTAGTTAATAAGATATTTATAAGAGATATTTCTCTCAGGAGTTGGTTGAGACTAAAACCAGAACTAAAAATATTTGCCAGTAAGAAACATGATAATGATGTTCCATCTCTGCTGGATGTGTAAATAGGTAACTGTTTGCTGACAAATTCACAATATCAGCTTTAAAACGTGACAATACAGGTGTGTTTACAATTCACTTTTTCTGATGCCTTCAAGTGTCTAAAAATGTTTTTGCAGGTTTAAACCCAATGATGAATACCTATACATGTTTTCCCCAAAACAAAAACAAAAAAGCTCCGAGGGACTTTAAAGCAGCACATATTGACTGAATCTGCAAAGTAGCATCAAACTCCAATGAAATGATCACATTTAGCTACTTGATTTGATCATTTTGTCAGGAGAGTTGAAAGAAAGTCTCAATAAATCCAGAATTAACGGAAATAACATGTGTTTGAATTGATAAATATGACTATATTCTTGTTTGATGAGTGCTTAAATTTGATCAATAAATCCAATTAAAATGCTCTAACATGTATTTTTTGGATGTATGTAATTCCCTCTTTGAACACTAGGTGTCAGTGTGGCGTCACTCTGCAGCTTTAAATGGGACAGGTTGTGTTAACGCACCTTTTTTCACTTCTGCCTCATAACTGTAACTGCCCTTACTTAGACTGGGGCTCATAATGCACCTTAAGAAAGTGGGACAATAAACCAGGAAGCAGGTATGAAGCTGAGCTGTTGGATTAAGAACGGACTACCTGATTCAGTGTTTCCAGGCTGGTGCTGTGCGGAGGAAAAGAAGTGAGCGTTGAGGGAGGGCGGGCCACCTGTGATGGCAAATGAGTGGAGAGGAGCTACGAGTCAGTCAGTCAGTCTTTGTCAGAGCTACGTGTGTGTCATTCAGTGAGTGTTTCTGTGTGTAGGTGTGTATGGACGCTGTATTGGCGTTTAAAGTCCAGTTGGATTATCTTGAGCTCAAGGAAACACACATTTCCTGCTCTTCGAGGAATTACTACATGAGTCAGGTAAGACACACTGAAAATGATAGTGTACGACCGCTGCTTCGATTCAATCCATCGATTCAATATCGCTACTTGTTTAGGCTATAGAACCTACTTTTGTTCTTCTGTGATATCTTTAGAGTATTGATAGTGGTAGTTAAGTAATTCTGTGTCGTCAGTGTGTATTCAAATGCACTAAAATATCTTTATAAGAGTAATGGTTTTACAGTGACTTAGAGTTTGATATTGGTGTAATATCGCTCACAATATCACAATATTCTGTCTCAATGTGACATGTCTATAAGGTGGGCTTTTTATTTATTTATTTAGAAAAAAACCCTTTTTCTCAACCTTAGACGCTCAATATACCCCACAGGTGTAGAGCACAGATATCATAAATGTGTGTAAAGTTGGCTTTTCTACCCATTTCGTGCTTCATTTTACTGCATTACTCTAAAAAAAAACACTCCTGAGGCTGCATCAGTACTACTGTGATTTTCAACCTGTCAGATTTCAACAGTTGGGCAGCACCAATTTGAGCAAATCAGCTGTAGACACACACTGATGATGTTGTAGATACTTGGACAGCATGATTGATGTGTTTTAAGATGGACAATCAGCCTTCTCCTGCCCAAGCTGTGATCTAATCATTAGCTGTGTGGAGAAACCCAATGAAGCCACTTAAATGCCTGTTTAAAAAGTCACCATTTAGTACTAAATGGTAAGTGGGAGGAAGTAAGATATGCAAAGATGTGGTCATTTAACATAAAATGTGCTATTGTTATGTAGATAGTGTCATTGATGTCTTCTTCCTATTGTGTTTTACACCACCCATTAAACAAAGGTTAACTGGTTGTCCCTCATTCAAATGTTGGCTTTGGTCACTTATTATTCCCCAGTGTTCTGCTGCAGCCTCTCATTTGGCTTCAGCTCAGTCCAAGGGAGCAAGTTTGATAAATCTTTATGAAACAGGCAGCTCAGAGTATAGTTAGCCGATGTCGATGGAAATACCACAATGCAGATAAGGTAAAGGCTTTGTGGACATTTGCTCAATGTCTTTCTGGATCCATATTCTTCATAAATGTTTGCACTCCATTCACTTATCGATCAGTTTCTCTACAGTGTCCTTTTGCCATTGTTAGTTCTCTCTATTCATATCATACATTATCCAATGCATGGCCTTTGTCTCTCGTCTTGAAGTTTCTTAATGTTTTTCCCTGTTAAAGTTTTTTTTTGGGGGGGGGGCTTTATCTTCTGTCTTTATCCAGACAATTGGTGTTGTGTGCTGTAAGGGCAAATTTAGGATTATGGAAAATATAAATAAAATTGACGTAACTGGAGAGTTATTTTTATAAAACAGATATGTCTCAATTAGATGAAATCTTCCAATTTTCTTATGAGATTCATAATGGTTTTGAGTGGTTTTAAGCTTTGGCAAAAATTGTGATTGATTCCTGAGAGAAGCTGCAGCAGAGTGAAAAGATCCTCAGAAATAAAACAAATGATTGGTGAAATTCTGTTTTACACAGTTGTAAATGATAACAAACAGCATGTCAACAAGGTCTCGATTGACGATTCATTAAATACATTTTCAAAACTACTGTACAGTACCGACCGCACACAACTTTCTGCAACTCTCTCTTTTGTTGTATCTAGCATGAAAGGTTAAAGAGCCCAGTGTTACATTAACAAAGTGAACTGTACAAAGTCTGCATCTACAGTAGATTTATTGGGAACAAATACAGCTCAGTTCTGTTTGTGAAACAAGAGTGTTTATTAAAAGCAGTCTGAGTCTCATTTGTAGCTCAGCTCAATGGCTTTGACTGTAATCTTTTCTACCATTTGTTAAACACACTCACAAATAATGTATCCAACTCAAAAACATTCAATAGTATCAAGTCCTTTGGGACAAGTGCTGGCTGTTGATGGAGCTGTCACTGCAGTGCCCCAATCTCCTCTATTCAGGCAGGTTTGTAGACACTACATAATTGCCTGATGAAATCCATTTCAGTGAATGAATGTCATGGGACCGAGAGCTGGCAGCGAGATCAGGAGGAAGACAGATTAGAATGGTTCGGTCATGAGCGGCAGAGTCACTGTGATGTCCTCTGGGCTCACCTCATTTTATTTTCAACATCTCTTTTTCTACATTTTCTCAAAGTTTTGTCTCAGTGGCCAATTAACAATTGAAAGCCTCTGCATTTGTGGGGACAGGAGCAAGTCAGGAGTAATGGATTTTAGATGACAGATAATCGGCAATGTCACAATTACTGGCTTTCCCTCTTCCCTGCTGGACTTTCAGATGGTATTTTACCCTCTTGCTTGCTGCTTGCTCTCCCCTCTTTCATATTTAATCTCATATTCTGTGGAACATTTCCATCTGAATAGACTCCTTCCTCTCAGGGTTATAAGACCATGTCAAGACCACTGTGGTTGACTGACTGGCTGACTGATTGACTGACTGACAGACTGAAAGGATTTAGACCCTGACAGCCCATTTTAGTGATTTTTGTGAGCAGGAGTCAGATAAATGACATACAAAGAGCTCGTTAGTGTACCTCCTCCACCATCTTTTCAAGAGAAGCTTAGACAAGTCTGGGAGGATAATAGTGTTAAACAGGCCTCAGGAGAGACAGTGCATCCTGAGAAGCAATGTAAGACTGAAATGATTATTGTTACCAAAGTATATTTGCCATAGTAGGAGCAAGGCAGAGCTGTAAAGACCAATAAAACGTTGTGGAAAAGTAGTATTTCCCAAATATCTACATTTACATTTACATCAGACACTCATAAAGTCAGCCTTGCTTCCAGGCTACGGTTTAGAGTTCATTCTGTCATTTTTTCAAGGAGTTTTAGAAAACGAAAAAGTCATACATTTTTATCCACCCCTGGAAGAGCCTAATTAATGTAATTACATTGGTGGTTTTGCATGATTTATTTAGATTGGTTTCCAGACAACTTTTTTTAGTTGCATTCCAGTGGAGATGAAATGTCCCTTAACAGAAATCTATCACCATGAAGATTTTGTTGACTATATTTTTCATACTTTCTTCAGTCAATGTAATGAATTTGAAAACTTTTCCTCGAAGAATTCTGGGAAAGTCTGACATCCAAGACTGTAGAGTCAGCTCCTGAAAAATCATGTTTTTAATGCAAGCTGCTAACAGATGAATATTGGTTAATTAACTCATTTAATTTATTCGAAATATCATAAAAACTGTGAAAGATGTCCCTCAAAAGTTAACAACTTGTGTACATTTTGGGAAATGTTCAATACAAAATACAAATACAAAACCAACACCATGGTGTTCCCCCGGCAGACAACATAATTGTACATGGATTTTTTCCGTTTTTAAGTGGCCATAGTGACAAAAATGATGGTATCATATGTTTATACTTATGTTGCTTTTCATAACATTAGTAGTTCATAACAGCTCTACATAGTACCGGTTACAGTGGGTGATAAAAAGTTAAACTATCCCATGATAATCAGTGATTACAGTGTGGTGTATGTGTGTGTAAAACATGAGCCATTCCTTATTTGACCGTTACTGCCATCATGGTTCACAGAGTGCAGCTCTTATCCTCACCTGCATGCTGCTGTGGTTGTCCAACACATTATGCAACGCTCAAGGCAGCCGTTGTCATGGTGTCAAATCTGAGGGGCTGCTGAGACTTTCTGTAGTAGTCACAAACACTTTTCGTGCTAATTGTGCGTGTGTGTGTGTGTGTGTGTGTGTGTGTGTGTGTGTAAAGAGAGAGTCAGAGAAAGAGAGATGTCACCATTTCACCAAAATATAATGTTTCGGGATGCTCCACAGAGTGTATATGTCAGTGTACTCTTTGTGCTGGTGTGTGTGCACTAGTGCATGTGATGGTGACACAAACACACACTTCCTCCCTCCCCTCCTCTCACTATCTCTCCTTTCTCTCCTCCTAAAGAGGGTCTTGTTCTGCCGGAACAACATTGGCATTCACATCACACATCTTAGAGATTATCATATTTCTCTATCTTTCCCTCTTCGTGGATTTTGCTCCTCTCGGGTGCGTCTGCTGTTTAAACTTGCTTCACACCATATCGATCTGGATTGCTCCACGTTGCCATTAAATTCTCAAGTGTTTGCTCGTGATACCGGCACGTTGCTCTGTTTGACAGTCACTGTTTGCCTAATGATATTTTCAGTCATGTATTTGGACATGGCAGCTGCTGATTGCGAGACGATGTTACTTTGCAACATTTAGAGCTGGCGTAAATCAGCTGGTGCCTCAATGGTCTGCAAAAGCCCCTAATATTTTATTGAGAGAGTGCACTTGTGTGTGTGTGTGTGTCTTTCATATCTCTGTCGTCATCCTTGTGAAATCCTTCACATCAGCTTATTTCTTGTGTTTGAACTTCACCAGCTTGTCTTCTCGTTCAACTTCTCTAACTTTTTAAACTGTCACAATTTCAATCACAAGACACACATGCACAGTGTTTTGTTTTTCTCCTGGTGTTGACTTGACTGCTGATACTGTTCTGTGTGTGTGTTTGCTTTTTTCAGGTTTCTTCAGACCTCACTACAGCATAGTGAAAGAGACTGCCTGCTTGCCTGCCAGCGTTGTCTGAGTGCATGGGCGTGTGTGTGCAGGGTTATGCAAGTCTTTGGGTGAATATGTTTGTGTGAATGCCATTGCATACGTGTATACCCTGATGCTCGATGGGGATGCAAGGAGCTCGACCGTCTGCCCTGCAGGTCCTGCTGCTCAGCTGCTGTGTGTGTGCGGCGGCCAGTTACCCATTCAGAACACCCCTGGACCTGGATGTGACTCCACGCGTCACTGTGTTGTCCAGCGGTAAGCACAAACACATTTGTTCTAAAATCAGTCCGTTTTTGAAGAGTTTGTGGTGCATCACGTTCCTCTCAAATGATTAAAAATCTTTATTATTGTGTCCTAAATTATATTATAAATATCACAAGGAAATATTTTGTTACCGAAGCTGTCAGTTTGTTCTTTAAAAGCTGAAAATCTGCATATGGGAAGAAACTCTTTATATGTTCTGTAGTATTGCAGATGCAGCCTTCTTTCTCTTCATATTGTTGTCACTTTCCCTTATTTCCTACTTCTTTTCTGCCTCTCGCTGTCTTACTCTCTCCTCCTGACACAGCTTTTTTATCTTTTCCCTCACTCTTTTTTCACTCTCTTCTCTTTCACTCATTTTGTGCACATTGAGTGGTCCACACACACACACACACACACACACACACACACAGGTTATTATCACACCTGCCCCTTCTAAAAAAATGTATTATTGCGGTTATTATTAAGTTATCTTGTGCGAGTGATGGTGTGCAGCCTGAGGATCAGCAGATCAGAAGTGCTTACGTTGGGATCCCTACAGAGCATCCAGAGAGACTGACATTACTGTAGGTAGTAGAGAGAGAAGCACTGTAACCATGACAACTGTTGTAATATGGTGCAATACGATCGTATACAGTATTTTTCAGGCGTGCATGTGTGGGCACTGTTATCTGATCTTGGACTCTATATGTTGATACACAGACGTGTGAAAGGAATTTTCTCACGTCTCCACTTCGAGACTTGTAGAACAATATCCCTCCTCTCCTCTTCTCTTTTCTAAACAGATGTCTTTCTCACCATGCATCACCTGCGTACACTCACCATCCATCTTTTCTCCTGTTCTTGCCATGAACCCTTCTTGGTATCTCAGTTTCTGTAAATCATTGGTTAGTGCTCAAGCCCACTTACATGTCCTCCTACACGACTCATCTCCTCTTCTGCCATCCACCTCTCTACCTTGGCACGTAAGCTCTGTCTCTTTTCCTCCGTCTTCTCTTCATTAGTTTGTACTTTTCTCATCGTCCGCCTGTAATTCTTTTCCCCTGCCTTTACCCCCACTATACTTGTTTCTTTTGCTCCTGATGGGAAGACTTCAATATGCAAACTTACCGCTAATCTCTTTAATCTGTGTGTCTCTTAGCAACCTAAAGGCAAAGACTCAAAACCTTGTGCCTGGTGGTTAAAATCACACACGCATGAATAGCCGCACAGCCTGACACAGTTTCTCTCTCACACACACACACATACACACACACAGCTATGTTCTCTCCTCATTGCAACTTTCGTTTCTTTCCCATAAACTAAGTGTACAACTTTGAGGGAGTGAGGTTGTTAAGGGTGATTAATTTGACGAATTCCAGTGCACAGTTTAGAGGAGCTGAAGAGTTTCAAACTTGGCAAAACAGAAAGCAGGTAGATTGTTAAAAAGACTGAAAACTTGTGTTACATCAAAATACCTTTACACATTGATTTCAACCTGTCAAGTATTTTGAGTTTATCATATTTTGACACTTTAAATAAAGTAGACAGATGCATGTCATTTCCACAGGTTCCTTATTTAGTACCACCTGCATGTTGGTCAGTTTGTGTGTCAGAATACTCCAAACCGGCCTGACGCTCGTTGGTGCATCTGTATGTAAGGCTGTCAAAACACAGTCCAACACTTAGAAGTTCAGCAAGTGTGTGTGCGTACACGTGTCCCTGAACACTGTGTACTGTGCTCATCAGCTAAGTGTTTGCTAAGTAAATATGATACGGCCTTCTCACGCTGCTTCTCTCACTCTTTTTCTTTCCCTAATAGAATAAATCTTGCTTTTTTTCTCTCCCATGATGGTGTAAACTGCAGGTAAAATGTACTTAGGGATGTTATTCTGTCATCATATATTTTAAATATAGCCCTTATGAATCTAACTCTGTGCCGTCACTCTCAGGGAGGTTGTTTTCAGGTGTCTGACTCCAGCTATCAGGTCACAGAAAGTATTGTGTGTCCCTCATACTCTGGTTACACAGAGGAAACTTAGGCATTGTCTCTGCTTTTATGTCTTGTCTTTACCCACAATGAGGCACTCATATTGTGTGCACTCACGTAGGAAAACGTATTGTTCTGAAAATCCTGTACAGTGCTCAGGTAATACTCTTCTTCCTGATGCTGGGATTGAGGGAGGAAAAATAGATACCTGATCACCCAGGAGCAGTCTGGGATAAGAGCTGACTGCTGCAGGTGAGGTGAGAAGAGAGGATTGTGTTTTGCAGCAGCTGATAGGAATCTTAATGACAGCTTACTTGGTATCCATGCAGTCTACAGAGGGATTGATACTGAAGATGGAAATGGACTGGCTGAGGTGCAGGAAGTCGGGCACTTTATGTTTTTTGGTGATATTGAGCTGATATTGAGCTACTGTACTCATTACTATGCATTAATAGCTTGATTTCAAATTTATATTTCTTAATTGGCATTAAATTTCCCAGCTGATAGTAAACCCTGCTCAGTATTAGTTGGATAGATATTTTCATTTGACAACTCATCACATTGGTGGAGATAATGTTATGATTATAACATGCCTAGAGGTTCCATGTGTCTTTGATGTGTGTGTGTGTTGACAGTGGTGTCATGTTTACCCAAGCTAAGCGGAGCCCTGATAGATCGTAGGTTTAGAGCTTACGTAACTCTCAGACATCCCATGACTGTGGTGAGCAACTTTATGACTTGAAGAGTGTGTGTGCTGAACAATTTGTCTCTCTGCTGAGTGTTTTTGTTAGAGTGAATCTCATTAGTATCTTGTCCCGTCAAACAGATCCATCCCAATATAGTCTGGAAAACTGGAAAACTGGACACGGGGGGGGGGGGGGGGGGGGGGCAACAGCTTCCAATCACAGAAATCCACATGAAGCAGAAGTGGATCTCTGAAATCTGATGCTGTGTTGGGCCTCTTTTCATTATCTTCTCTGTCCTTAGCGGAGCTGTGTAGGATAAGCATAATCCCTTGGCTTTTATTGTCAACAGTGGAGTGGCTTGGCCTTTATTATCAACAGTGGAGTTGTACTTTCATTTCTGGCACTGACCAGAAATGAAAGTACTATATATATTACAGATGAAAGCAGAAACTCCTTACATTTTTATGCTGCTGAAACCACCAAATTTGTGGACATTTTTATGTCCTGCATAGTAATGTCCGGTGGTTGGTCCACCACTTTCTAGACAGAAATACCTCAACAACCTTTGAATGTTATGCCATTTAATTCAGTGCAGCCATTCAAGGCTCTCAGAGGATGATTCCCACTGACTTTGATGACGACCTGACTTGTACTATTGTTAGCATGCTAAAACTGAAAACTAAGATGGCAACAGTGGTAAACACATACATGAAATTGCTGGTGATTCATTTTCTGTCTATTCTGTTCATTCATTGATAACTGACTAATGAGCAATGAAAAGTCAAAAGATAAACATACTTAAATGTCTATTTTGTATAATGTTGTGCTTTTCTTATTTTGTTGGTTATTGGTGTACATAAAAAAAAAATCCATGACAGAAGATATATATTCCCATCGCTACCATTGTTTTTCTGTCAGGTTTAGGCTCTCCCTCTTGTACTTTTAATATATACAACAATCTCATAGCAATAACTTTACACACATTCTGGGGGCTATCAAGAGGCACTGAAGGAGCTTCATTAGTGCTTTTTTTATTTATTTTCTTGTTCAAATTATCAGATAACGGTCCAGATGGAATAGGATCTGTGGATGTTCACATTTCAGTAACTGCTCCAGTTGAACTGCAGAAATAATGATAAACCAATAAACCAATGCCTTGAGTTATTGAGAAAATAGAAAGGTTTAATTTGTTAACCCAGAGTTGTTCCCATAGAGACAAAGTGCAACCAATTGCAGCAGAGGGTTGTGTTTGCACCAGGCTAATGTATGTAACCATATGAGCGAGAATGATCAATTTACTCATTGTTCATGATTTCATGTTGTGCTGCTGATTCAGCCACTTAAAAGCATGTGTGATGTATTATTTTAAGGACATTAGGAGTTGTTTTGCATAAATCGATGTAGCAGCAGCTGTGTCAGGGGTTACAAAAGGTTACCTTCATTAACAACCTCTCCTATCCTATCCTCTCTTCTCCTCTCACAGGTCTCCAGGGCTGCAGGCGTTTCCAGTCCTTTGCAGTCAACTACAGCACCATGTTGCTGGAGGCTGACAGTGAGCATCTCTACGTTGGGGCTCGGGGGGCTGTATTCGCTCTCAATGCCTCTGACATCTCAGCCAGCTCTGCTCTCACTGTGAGTTTGTTTTGGTGTTGCTTGCTTGTTGTGTGCTTCAACTGCTATGTCTTTAAGTCAGCCACTGCTTCATTTGCATTCCACAGTGTAGGATCTTTTTGAGGCAACACTTAATTTTGAGGCATCAGGATATCTTCCCCTGACACCCTTTGTGTGTTTCTGTGTGTGTGCAGTCACATTGTTTTTAACACAGTAACTCACAGAAGCATCTTGCTGCATAAACTTACATATTAATGAGAAAAACTGAAAACTGTATCCTTTACTGTAACTCCTAAAAATAGATACTGAATTAACATCACTTCATGTATTGAAAGCATTAGCATACTATCTACCTCAACCCATTTGCCAGGAGTTACCTTATTTTTAAGAAAAAACCCACAAGCCTCTTTTTGTGCAAAAATGTATCTAAAAGTTTATCTGAAGCTAATATGAAGGTTTTAAATCAATGTTACAGTCTTTGTAGTGTCAAAGTCCATCTTTTTGATACTGCTCTTCGACCACAGCTTAACACGGAAACACTGTCTGAGAGAACACAAAGAGGGAATATGATGCTAAAAAGACTGTAAATGTGGCTGGTATTCACCTGATATGACTAACTCAGCCTCATATAAGCTACAGATTAACTTGTAAATGCATTTTTGTGACTTAGTAGACACACTGTGGATTTTGGCCCCCATCACTGATACTGAAAGCACATTTGAAGTGGATCTTTTAACAGCCAGAATGAAGAGGAGGAATGATTACAGAGAGGAAAACCTCTTTCAGTGTTCACTTGAGCACCTGAGTGTTATTTTATAAAAGACTTGAAAAACTGAAAGATTCTAATTAAAATAATATCACAGATTATTGTGCCTTGGTTGATTATTACGATGATAAATTTGACTTTATCCCTTGTCTTATTATCCACATTGATAATGTCCTCAGCTGTCTGCATCATTATTAATCTCAATTTCTTTAAAGCCCCTCAAAACTCTGTTTTAAATAGTCAATGTACAGAAAAAACATCCTTGCATGTTATTTGCTCAAAATCTGCTGAAATCCCACACTACTGTCAGATCTTGAAATGTCAAATGTTGCTTAATCCCGATGGCGCATGGATGTAGTTGATATCACATTTTTCCAACTGAGCATTACACTCATAATGGTGTTTTCATGTACGCTCATAGTAAGAGGCTAATTGTCAAGTACGTGTTTAGGGCCTATAATGTGTGATTGTTGGCAGTGTTGCTGTGATTGAGTTGAGTCCTCAAAATACTATGATCAAGACATTA
This sequence comes from Scomber japonicus, assembly GCF_027409825.1. Lineage (NCBI taxonomy): Eukaryota > Metazoa > Chordata > Actinopteri > Scombriformes > Scombridae > Scomber > Scomber japonicus. The sequence goes on along the minus strand of NC_070591.1, from coordinate 17,981,514 downwards.
AAGTCGACCGCCCGTTTAAGTGCCCATAATAGCTGACACACTGCTGTTTGTTACCTGATGACAACCTGACATTAAGCTGTTATGTTAATTATGTTAATGCAGTCGTCTTCCATCAGCTATGATTTCTGGTGCGTGCTTAACACACCTCGCAACCACTCGTCCATCCCCAGCTGTAAATACAAATGTGTTAAGTACATTTTCTGTGTTACATAAGAGTTTAATAAAACATGTTATTCAACCACAGAGAACATTCAACTGCCAGACTTTAAGGTAGAATGATTTAAGTTAGGCAAGAACTTTCTCTTCATTTATCTTCTGTCAGATCTATGGTATTTTGCTAAAAAAAAAAACTGTGCAAGTCAGTGATATGAAATCATCCAACTCTGTACGCTTATGCTGTCTATCAGATTGAGTGGGAGGCCTCCCCCGAGCAAAAACGTCAGTGTCTGCTCAAAGGAAAAGACAATAAGGTAGGAATTTAGTTATTTTTTCCCCCCTTTTTACATGGTTTTGTGTTTAGTTCTCTCCTGTGTATTGATATTCGTTCCCCTACCGAAATGTTTTCTTTCATTCTCCTCCTCTTCCAGACTGAGTGTTTCAATCACATCCGCTTCCTTCAGAGGTTCAACTCCACTCATCTCTACATGTGTGGGACTCATGCCTTCAGACCTCTGTGTGCATACATAGTAAGGAATGCAACACATTGTATTGTTAAACAGATTTGAAACTATACAGCTCAGTATAGTTGTTAAAGCTTGATCTGCTATTCTTTCACATTAATCTTTTTCTTATTTTTGTGAGTCCTCATGTTGCCTCATAGATTAAACTAAATGTCTTCCGCTTTATTCATATTGTGTAGGATGAGAAGAGTTTTGTGATATCATCTCAGCCTGAAGAGGGGAAAGATAAATGTCCTTATGGTCCAACAACGGGCTACACTGGCCTCATTATAGGTAATGCCTTTTAACAGTAAGCAAACTTTTTCAGAGTGACACAAAACAACTGAATGACCTGATAATTTGGTTTTCCTGCAGACCAGCAGATATATACAGCTTCCCAGTATGAATTCAGGAGCTTCCCAGATATCCGCCGCAACTCTTTGTCTCCCATGCTAAAGACAGAAGATGCTCCAACACGCTGGCTGAATGGTGAGTTAATCTCCTGGAATGATAAAACCCCTTTAGCATGTTTTGGTGTCAGGGTGGTCTTAGTGGTCAAAGTTTCTGTCTGTTGACCAGCTAACACCAGGCTTTAAGCCTCCATATCAGCAAGCATCTCTGGTAAGGTGGCCTCAACAGCATGGGGACGGTTTTAGCCTCAGTGGATCAATAATGCATTATTTTACATTCCTTAAATCAGCTACTGATTGCTTTACTAACTCTTTCAACTTAGTTTTAGATGCACAGGCATTTCAGGTTTTAATGGATTATCCCAGGAGCCTACTCCTGGATTGAAATGACTGAAAAACTTGACTCAAACTGATGTTTTGCAGATAACTTAGGCATATAACATATTCTCCTTTTACTTTTTGCTTTCACCATCTGTGCAAGACTGTCAGTTTTAGTTTTGGAATTGCCTCATCTCTCCACATTACATGAAGCCAACTGCTCAGTAAAATCTGGCACCTATTTCTCACCTTTTTGCAGTTCTGTGTTTTTGGATAGAAGCCACAGGTAGAACCTTTTCCAGATTTGTTCTGAGCAGTTGCTGTACTCAATTTCAGAGACTCAAATGTTCATTAGCAGATTACCTGAATATCACTTGCATGTAAACACTGTCAGTTTTTAATTTAGTCAATTGTTGATTCATTCGGCAGACTGCATGAATCATTGCATCTCTTTCTCCCCCACACAGAGGCAGATTTTGTGGGCTCGGCACTGGTGCAGGAGAGTTTGGGCAGCAGCACAGGCGATGATGATAAGATCTACTTCTTTTTCACCGAGAGGAGCCAGGAGCAGACAACAACCTATAGCCACAGCAGGGTGGCACGAGTGGCTCGGATTTGTAAGGTGAGAGTAGAGTAGAAAGAAATGTCAGTAACTGGTAGTGAGGCCTTGCATCAGGCTAGTCAGGCATGAGACATCAAGCATGAGTGAAACCTTAGTTGATGATAAGTGAGGATAACCTAATAGATGAGGGTCTGGATGGAGAATGCAAATGTAACAAGGCCCCCAGGGTGATTAGAGGAGCAGACTGTACTGTATAGCTGATGAATGGCTTGCAAAGTCAGTTTGGGTGAGAGGGGTGGAGAACTGGAGGAGAGAGACAGACTGTTTAGCATCTACTGCTGTCTTAATGGTGAATTATTTACTTTCCTGCTGCCCAGGAAGGAGTTAACAGCAGCAAGAGCCATTTGAATGAACTGTACGATGTAATAACCTTGTTTGTCGTCCTCTACTGTGGCACCTTAAAATGAAGTCAGCTCAGCTCTAGTTCTCTCATTGAAAGTTTGATTTTTTTTTTCATCTTAATAGAAATGCCTTGTGGCGGCATGCGTGACATTTGCCATGTGCCACTGGCTGAATACATTTAAAAGCTACAATTAAAGGGAAAGATGAATAGATGATGTCTGGATTTTCAAAAAACTCCCAGCCTTGAGTCAAGTTTTTTCATTGTGAACCTTTCACAAATGGGGTTCTCTTGTAAGATGTATGTGTATGACTGTCACATTCAGTTAAAAATTCACTCCACAGTGAGTGCTTTCAACCTTTAGGTGTGGTGAAGCCTGCTGAGGACAAACAGACATTCATACAGAAACCTGTAGATTACAGTGAGGGAATCTTACCTATGGGAAGCTCTAACTCTCTTCAGTGTATCATCATTGCTTTCCTCTGCCATCTGTTGTGCTCTTTAGGAGGTTCACTTCCCCTTGTGTGCCACATTGAGCCAAGAGTTTTTCTTTTGCCCAGGCCCTTACCTCATCTGACCCTCTGTCTCTCCTTTCCCCCCCACCTTTCATCCTTCAGGGGGACAGGGGAGGCCGCTTAACTCTCCAGAAGCGCTGGACATCCTTCCTCAAGGCCAGGCTGACGTGTTCTCTGCCCGAGTATGACTTCCACTTCAACATGCTGCGCAGTGTGTACGTCATGCATGGCCACACGCCGCAGGACACACTCTTCTACGGCATCTTTGGTCTAGAGTGGTGAGTAGGGAGAGTGTGGGTGTGTGGGTTTGTGCGTGTGTGCGCGTCCGTCCGTCCAGTGTTGGGAACTGTGGCTAAGGGAAGCTTTGTCTCACTGAGTGAGACAAAGATGAAAGGCGGCAATTTATACATTCAGACAGTCGAACAAGGCAGGCAGGGAATAATGTGGAAGAGACAAAGCAAGTTGAGGTGGCAGTTTGAGCGGAGAATATTAATTAAAAAGATGGGCAGATTTCAATGGGCTTCAGAGAAGTTAAAGGCCCTTTGTAGAAACTTAAGGTTGGTGCATTTTCTTTAAGGTTGAGGACAAACACACACTGATGACTGAAAACGGACAAATACTGATATTCATTTTTGCTCTCTTGAGATGCTTTTCCACCCCTCCTACCTCTTGACTGCAACTCCTACAACACACCTCTGACTCCATTTTGTATTTCTCTCCCCTCCCACTCTTCACAGAGATATATGGCTTCTAATCAGCTTCTTAGTATCTCTGTAAGCGCTCATCCCCTCCCCTCTCCCCTGTGCTTTCTTCTTTCCATCTTTTCAACTAGGTGAGCCACAGATCTATATTTCAACTGCTGTCACCATAGCAACACTGGGTTTACTGCTGTTATTGTTAGCAGCCTGAGCTCTGGTCTTTCTCACTCTTTGTGTGTGTGTGTGTGTGTTTGTGTGTTGCTGTCTGTAGGAGGAACGTGAAGGCGTCTGCTGTGTGTCGGTTTGCTCTGTCTGAAGTCCAAGAGGCCTTCCAAGGACCCTACATGGAGAACCAGGACTCTGGCTCTAAGTGGACGGAATACACTGGAAAGATCCCCGACCCACGACCTGGAACGGTAAATACACACACATACATCTCTAATACACAACATGGAGCATTTCTCCTGACTCCAAGGATTCACACTAGAAAATCCCAACAGAGAGCAGAGGAAACTGATCCAAAGTAGAGCTACATGAATGATGGAGTCAGAGGAAAAGATTGAGGGTAAGTGATAAGGAGGATGAGTGGCGGCCTCAAGTATGAGGCTCAAAACACAACCAGCTTATGTTACTGAAACCAATTTCCATGGTGATTAACTCCACTTGCTTTGGCGACAATGGCTTAGTATGCCAGCCAGGGCTGTGGCATCGTTAGCAGAAGCAGACATTATCCACTGTAGTGTCACTTCTAGACTTTGAAGGACTCAATTTTGACTTTGCTATTAAATGGAAAGGAGAAAAAACGGTCAAAGGTTTTAACTTGGGACCGTGAAAGCCTCTTAGAGCCCTTGGCTGAAGTCATTTGAAAAGGACTAAGAAAGACAGGAAGTTGTCCCTTTAGTCAGGTGCAGAGAGAGCTGAGTCTGCCTGCATGTCAGCACAAACTGGCTGCTGAACTCAGGCTCATTGTACATTAAGTAAGAAGTCGTCTTTTCCCTGGACACAATCTCCCACAGGTTTGCTATTCCTTCTCAAACCCATTAATTTTCCTGCAGACCATTGCATTAAGCCTCCTGACATCCTCTCTCCCCTTGACTATCCATCTCTATTTACGGAGAACTTTATTACATTATTGTCTTGTTCCATATTCATAACTGCTTTGCTCTCTTCTTTTGCCCTCTATTCCTGCAGTGTATAACCAATGCTCTGAGGGCCAAGGGCATAAACGTGTCCACCTCCCTACCAGATGATGTGCTGGACTTTGTCAGAAGACATCCTCTGATGTCCCATCAGGTTCAGCCATCAGACAGACGCCCCCTGTTGTTCAGGAGGACCACAGACTACACGCACATGGCAGTCCACCTGATCCAAGGTTTAGATGGACAAACATACCATGTATTATACATGGGAACAGGTGTGTATGAATTTGTATCAGGTAGTAAATGTGCAATACTGTGTAAGCCTGTAACAACCTTCCAAACTGCAGTTGCTTTGCGTTGAAATTGTTTTAATTTCTTGCATTACAAAGAATGCTATTTAGCAGCCAAGTCCACATGTTGGATGTTCTCACATTGTTGAATATACCAATTGCGCCAAATTCCATACAGCAATAACATAACTGGGTCTGCAACTTATTACTATGGATACACTTTAAGTCCCCCTATTAAGAATTTATAAGTAGTATATAAAATTCAAATGGTTTGTAACAGACTATAATGCAGGTATAAGGACATGCATTATTAATGAAAATAATTTAAGTATAACTTTGCTAATAAATATATTTTTGATATATTGTATTTTTACGATTGTTTTTCTATGTAATTATTCATTATTTATGTACCAGCAGTCATGTGGATGACAACAGGAATTGTAGTAGATAAAAACATTAATAAACACTTACAGGCTTACAACTACATTATAGTACGTTTATAAACCATTTATTAACTGTTCATATACTTTATATGCTATATAGGGGAACATAGGTAAACAAAACAGGTAAAATGTTAGTTGTGTTCACTATTAATTTCTTTTGATTAATCAATTAATGTCAGAAAATAGTGAAACAAACCTGGCTTCCTAAAGTGCAAAATGACTTTAGTCTTGGATAAATTACCTATGTTAAGCTTGTCTGAAGTGTTTGCAAGTTAATTGTCATGCTTACTGGAATGAATGAGAGTGGCTACGTGGAAGGTAAAATCTGTCTAAAATACTGATGTATTTTGGAGAGTGGTCAACAGAAATGCATAATATATTTAGTTTCTAGTGAACAGGCTCCTCCATGCTGTACAAATCTATAATGTGGGTGGTGAAATGTCTCTGATGTTCACTCTTGTTGTCTGTGTCACTCAGATGAAGGCTGGTTACATAAGGCTGTAGAAGTCAAGGGTCAGCTGCACATTGTTGAGGAACTTCAAGTATTTGAAGAACTACAGCCTGTTAACAATCTGCTGATCTCCGTTAAACAGGTAGTGTGTCTGACCAGCATACCCTCACACACACACGCAAGAAATGAGTCCCTCCCACAGCATTTAAATGTGCTCTCTTCTCCTCCAGATGAGTGTCTACATCAGCTCTCCATTAGGTGTGGTGCAGCTGCCCCTCTCAAACTGCCACAGGTACTCTTCCTGCTATGACTGCATCTTTGCAAGGGACCCTCACTGTGCCTGGAGCGGAGCCCAGTGTGTGGACATCATGGCACATGCAGACAGGTGGGTGCTGACGTGTGTGAGTGTGATTGGATCAGGTGATTAAAATTATGCAGGTGCCATTTTTTATGCTCGATTTGATTTAAATCAAGTATCACTGTGTCCTGTCAAAATGTCAGTTCCCAGAACTGTTGTGTAACCACAATGCTGGCAGAAACCTGTTGTAAACTGTGACAGTAAACATGTTGTTTTAGCTGTGCGCTTTAAGTGTACTGATTAATCTGAACAGACAGGCTTACTCCATAGAAAGTTGTTATGGAGGCAATAACTGATATGAGAGATAAGTGGATCAGTGGCTGTAGATAGAAATAGAAATCTTAGCACCCACAATATAGGATATTTTTTATGTTTATGTTAAGCAAAAAACTCATGTTTATGCTATGCCATTATATACTTAGCGTTATGTTTTCTCCCTCTCCACAGATCCACTTTAATTCAGGACATCCAGTATGGCAACAGGGGCTGTGAGAACACACAAGTTGGTATGTAGAAATATCATTTGCTGCTAGGTGCTGCTTAAAAAAGTTTGTTTTTAATGCAATGAATGATGAAAGGGTGCTTGAAAATAGAAAATGTTAGGAACTAGAGACATGCGTTGTTGTCATCAGATGGCATGAAGGCCTCTTTGAAAGTTGATTATGCACACTGTGTTGGCAAACCCCGCTCCTCCCTTCTTTAATCACGTTTTTGCCATCTCTGGAGAGAAATCTGTTTGATATTCAAGGCAGGCGCCTTCTTTCACTTCACAATTTCAATCTGATAAAATGCAGCATCTGCCTCCACGTTGTTCTCTCTGTACAAGGTAATATGAGGTGGGAATTAAAGGATTTGTAATTGCTGTTTATGCCTCAATGAGTCTGGACAACATTTGATAAGTTCAGTAATTGTTAAGCAATTAGCATATAAAATGAGTCCGAGGTGAAGTTGTGTGTTGAAATTAGATTTTTAGACTCACTGTGTTAATGTGTGTATTCCAGACATTGTCCAGCGGAGCCGCTCCGTGCGAGTGGGCGATGATGTGCTGCTGCAGTGTGAGCTCAGTTCCAACCTGGCGACGCCGCTCTGGACTCTGGATGGCAGCAAGCTGGAGGGTTACGGCCTGAGCTCTGGCTTCAGAACCGGCACGGATGGCTTACTGATTATTGAGGCCCGGCAGGAGCAGAGCGGGCAGTATACCTGCTATGCTCTTGAGAACAATATCAAGGTTGCCATAGTTACCTACAATGTCACCATCCGCCTGGACCTGCCCCCTCCCCCACCTATTGATCCAACTGAAAACCCTCACAGTCTGTTCACCATCCTGCCAGCGTCCACTGACCTTCCCTCCTCTGAAAGGCCTCTGCCCCCTCAGCCAGCCCCTCAGCTCCCCCACTTAGAGCTACTCTCCCCGAGAAACATGGAAGCCATGTACCTGTCCCTCATAACCATCCTCGGAGGCCTGTGTTTGGTCCTCACCGTGGTCCTCGTCTATGTGGGCTTCTGCCTGCGAGTGGGACACAGAGGGAAGTACTCTTTACGTGCAGCTGCTGCAGCCTACCCAACCAGTAAAAAACACAACAAAAACAGAAAGCAGCACAGAAACTCTTCTCACATGGAGCTTAAAACTATCTCCAGTCACTGTAATGGCAATGGCATTTGTAATGGAGTTTCAAAGCAGCATAATGGCAACGTCCAGGATGGAGGCTTTCTACAAATCGTCCCTGGTGAGGGTCACACATCGTACAATAAAGAGTCCCCTCCCCCAGCCCCTCCTCTTCCTCCCACTCCACAACTTCCCTCCCCACAGAGCGACTTCCCCAATGGGCTGTCGGCCACACTACCCAGCGTCCTGAGGAGGATGAACGGCAACAGCTATGTGCTGCTGACACAAAGCGACTCTGAGAACACGTCACCGCTCTGCTCCCCCTTTGCTGAGGAGCTCAACAGGATTTTAGAGAAGAGGAAACACACTCAGCTGCTGCCCAGGCCGGACGAGAGCTCTGTGTAGAGAGACGTAGCTCCCCCTGTGGTGGGAGGACTGTTGTTACCTGGTGCTGAAGTGCCTGTCATACATCTAATCATTGCTGAGGACTTAAGCAGTGAGAGAGTTTTGTCTACATTATTTACATTGAGACTGTCCTGCTTTTTGAACCTTTGAGCACTTTTTTGAACCACAATTCCCCAAATTTACAACACATAATATGTGAGAATGAGTGAAGGAGCAAGTGTGAAATGGAAAAAAACAAGTAATCTACCTCACCACAATATTGCCCAGGAGGACATGTGCAGTCAGTCTGTTGTTTTATCGGAATATCAGGGCTGAGACCAGAGACACTTGATCTGCAAGCACACAATGGGAAACAGAGACTCCAACAAGGAGAGGAGCCCCATGGGAATATAATAAACATGTGAAGACTTCTGCTGTGTGGCAGTCATATTTGGCTTGAGTCGAACTGCAGGACAGCTAGCCAAAGTTTGTTTGGGCTGACAAGTACACAGATGGCCTATGCATTTTTAAAACGTGTCATTCAAACTTTATAAATATTAAAGGCAATGGATGTGGTGAAGGAGGGAATTTGGTTTGCAGTGTTCTCAAATTTAACACTGACCTTTATAATTGTATTAACCAAGCATCATACACAGTAACAGCACGTAACACTTTACACCAGCCTTCACTAAGAAATGGTGATTGAATCACTATTTAATATTACTAATAACCATAACTTGTAGTTTAGTAATCAACCAAATTTCTTGTGTTGTTTTATGACTTCTATATGACATAATTCTTTAATGAATGACAATATTAATTATTTGTTTCATTAAACTGATAAAGAATGAAATTAGCGATCTTTGATTGCTTTAGTTAACAATTTGATGAAAGGATTTGAAAACACAATTTAGTCTCAGCTGAGGCTCACAATCAGAAATAATTAAAAACCTAAAACCATAAATTATCATTAATTTGACCTCAATTCCCACAAATGGGTAATAAATGACAATATTAAAACATACAAAACTACATTGAAGGGATGAAAAAATTAAACTGAAGGGATGTTTACATACTTACAGAGATGTTAAGTAGTGATTACTGCACCAATTTTTAAACTTTTTAATAGACAACCTGGAGGAAACATGACAGTATTACTGATTTAATGCACTTTGAATGCCAGTTTTGAGAAAGAGACAAATTATTGGACGGTATTATGGAGTTTGACACTGCTGCCTGTCAAGAAACACCAGGCCAGAGGAACTTTTTGATTGGCAGTTCACCATGAAGAGCTGCAGCGGTGAAGGCCACAGCTGTGTCTGCTGGACCTTGTTTGACACAAGTGGATTAGAAAGAAAACATTGACTGTGTATCAGCTGAGCCTGACTCCACCACTGAGAGACACCCTGCATAAGACCATAACATGGAATGACCAGTCTGAGGGACACAGCATTACACAAGAGCATCCAAGGTAAATAGCTTTGATATCTCACAAACACGCCTCCCACACAGGCACTTGGCCAAACAAGCACTTAAAGAAATTGATCATGAAGTTAGTGTTTTAAAGTTTGGAAACATGCAGAACAGAGAGCACAAGGTTACGGTTACAGTTTACAGATTTGAATCAATTTGTATGCTAACAGCTTGTTCATCTGCCTGCTTTGTTATCTATAATTTGTGGAAAAGTTTAGGTACTGTTACCATCTCAGACAAATTTACAATCTGACAGCAGAGTCCATTTAAATCAGTGGAAGAAAACATTAAATCAGGGTGATGTAAGCTCTTTTCTCTCAAGCGCTCTATTTCATTCTTTCATTTCTTTTGCAGTTTTATCTTTAAAAAAAGAACACTATTATAATTTATGTTTTCACTTGCAACAAAACTTTATCTTTACACCACTTTGGTCATTATCTCATTCAATCTCACACACTGTTTATTTTTCTTATCAATATGCTCTTGCTGCATCTCACTGTTGCTCCTCTGTCAGAGGGCAGCATTAATTACACCCTCGCCTTATGACAAGCCTGACCTTATTGCCTTATTGCCTACTGCAGAGAATGAGAGAGAGAGAGAGAAAGAAACAGAGCGAGTTTGAGATTCCCCCCCAGAGATTGACGATAACACTCTCAAGCTCCCAATTATTTTCTTGTACCCTTGGACTCGCTGTGGGTGTAGAAACTTGACTTTGTGGTAGCTGGGTTATTTAAAGAGCCTCTGCATGGGCACATGCATGAAAACCAGAGATAAGAGTTGTTTATTGTCCTTTCAAAAGGATTTCCACTTAAGTAGTTGACTGTCACAGATTATCATAAAGATAAAAGGCAAATAAAAACAATAATACAACAATCAATAATAATCAGGGTTTCTATGCAAGTATGGAAAAGTATGTAAATCAATTTGATCAATTTGTAAGAGTATGGAAAATGAAAAATAAAGTATGGAAAAATATTTATGTTTCCAGACTATTACCACTGTTCTAAAATACTGTTTTCTAAAATAGAAAATTGGGTATTTCCAAAAATAATTTAATCAACCTGGATCGTGTGTTATGCCGGGACAAGCACAGTTTGTGTGAGAGAAAACGTCTCAGAAAACATACATGTAGCTGATTGACAAGTGGTATGTCCAGTCCGCTGCCCCATGACCCTCCTCCAGCCCCCCAGGTAGCTATCAACAAGTTTCACTCCAACACTGCACCTTGACAAGACGGAGAGTTTCACATGTTTTTTGCAGCAATATGTAGATGCAAGTTTTTGGATGCATGGCTTGACTGTTCCATATATAAATACTACAATTCACAAACTAGAAGTCGTTAGACATTGCCAACATGGGGGAGAAGGTGAAACTGAAATAACTATAACAAATATCCATAACTTACTCAAATAATCCATCTGGGGTACAGGCAACTGGAGGAAATAGCAGTTTCTACACACAGACCAGCATGCTTCAGCCAGCAAAAGGAAGAGACTGAGCATGTTCAGGTGTGGCTTGTTAAATTGAGGCTGTCCTGCCTACCTAAGACTGGGCAGGAAAGGTGGTTTTCCCCATTGTGGTTTTGTATTTTATTACATCATCGAAATAGAAAGGCAGAAACAACACAAGTATACACCATATGCTTATATACATAAATGCATACACCTCCAGAGTTGCAGTAGCATAATCACACATTTGATTTTATCTAAAAAGCCTGTGATGTCAGGGCAAGCGATAGGTGCTGCTGTGGTTTGCAAAACGAGACGCTTCAAGAGCAAAGCTTTCCAGTCAGGGGCATTGATCAAACACATGAAAGGAGAAAGACATAGCTGCATAATTCACACATTAAAAGCTTTCATCAAAGCCCTTTGACCTCATTTCAAAGCAGGAGACAAGGTGAGCACGGCAGTGAGGGTTTCATTTATCAAGATTTCATGCCATAGTCCTGCTAAGATATTTAAAATCATTGTTGCTGATATGTAAATTATTGTAGCTGTGTCAAAAGGCCACATATAGTCAGGTCTGCTTTCAAAACAACCTTCAAACACAATGCACCTACAATGCACACTGCTGACACTTATGCCTGGATGTTTTTTCTGCCTTTTTTCTCGTTTGCAGGTCTGACGAGCCCACGTCAGTTTAAATCTCTCTTGATTTCACTCCCTGGGCTATCATCTCTCAGCCAGCGTCAAATGGCAGGACTGGCTACAAAGATGTTCTTTTAATGAGCAGTGAAATGAAATTCAGCATTGTTAGACAGCGGAGCCAGGAAACAAGCTGGAGAAGGGCTACGGCCCGAGAGTATCTGCACCTACACTACAGCTCTGCTTCCTCACACCTGGAATGAAAATTGTTGGTTGCAGTGTCTTACTGAACAGCATTTTTCCATCAGACGGCTCTTTGTGTGCACAGAGCATCCTCGTCTCTGCTTGATGCAAACTTGTTAGACCAAACTCAACATATAATGACCTTTTCGTCACACTTGCTGCATGAATTGTGTTTCACTTTACTCTTCAAGGAAAACGACAAAGATTACTCATCTGGATATTAACAAAAAGTGCCAAGGTTGATGTTTTAAAAAAAATGTTTTGTGAGCCCATTTTATCACAAAAAAAAAAAAAGATTTTAAAAAAGTGACTTATTTATTTTGTAATTTTTGTACATGTGTTTTGGAAGTTAATTGTCAACGTTGCTGTTTAAGTGCCACTTGTAAGACAAACTCCTGATGAACAGGGGCGTCACAATCTGCCTGTGTTACACAAAATGTGATAAATAGAAGCATGGTAGCCAAAAGCATGCAGAGGCTGTACCATCACCACAGATTTTAATATTGATAACCTACTAATGGGAGGCAAAATACACTAATTTATGTATTCACTATAACCTATTAATTGGGGATCATTCAGCTCTTCTGTCACTGCAATGTCCACATATCTGTTTTGATCTCTATTTTGCATGTTACACCATGCTTGTGCACACAGCAAGTCAAATTCTTTCACTAATTTAACACAAGAAATAACAGGGCTTTGGGTTCCTTCACATTTCAGTCATAATGAGTTCAAATAAAAACTTTGTACTTCAACCTCTTCCTCTCCTCATCTTTGCTTGTGTGGATTTACAGTTTGCCTCTCATTTCACAAAGGTAGGGACATGAATCTTTCCTGTGTCATATTATTGGAGCAGAGCCTTGGTATTTTGTATCTAAGAGAAGGCTGAGAGATGTTGTGTCAGCTGGTAAATATTGTCAGACACTCAGGAAAAGAAACTGTCTGGCATTGTTACTGGAAGAGGGCCCGAGTTTCTGCAGCACACCCTAGAGCTGTAAAATAGCGTGTCACAGAGTGGTATGGAAAATGTTGCTGGCTGGTTCAGATCCAACTGGAGTGTCTCAGGACAATGACACCTCATCATACAAAACACTTCCTGTGTCTTGTGAAGGCATTAAAAGGATATGTCACCTCAGTCAATGCTACTGTTTGTAAAGGAGGACTTGATCTTAATCTTAATCTGAGCCTATTCAATTGATATTTCAGAAATGCCACAGCTGAAATAACACCCACAGATCTTTCCGTCATTTACATGGCCCGTTCTGACGTTCCTGGGTGAGAGAGCAACACCCAGCTTTCAAACAATAACTCAATTGTTGTAATATATTTCCGGCAGCAGGACAAAACACTCATAAATAGGACAGCCGTGTCGTGCACACACAGACGAGAGCAAGTCCGCTGGTGGTTTGAAAACGTGCCAGGTGCCTGTGGTGCGTACAGCTTAACATGTGATTAACAGACTGTCATGGCTGGTATGTTATTCACATAATGGTGTTTGAGTTTAATCTGGGTCAGCAGGAAGAGCCTGTTCTGCCTCTGTAGTAGCAGGTTGGAATATTTAATTCACTTAAATGTGTAACTATAATAAAACACTGCTGCTTTGACTGGACCGCACCATCAAATCAACCAGGATGCATTACTGCTTTATTTTACATGAGAGTTGAATTATTGAAAATTGTAACATTGTAGGTTAAGAGTTGGGGTCAGGACCCCTGAAGGTATTGCAATATACATTTGAGGGGCCATAAGATGTTTACAAGACAATAAGAAAGCAGTAAAAAAACAAAATTCTGCAAGACAAAATTATGTTTTATTTTATCACTTTCCTCTAATCCTTGCTTTTTGTAAATTGCTGGATAATTCAGGCAGCAAATAAAACAATAAATTGCTATTTTGTTTAAGTAGTGAGAAGGGTGCACAAGTAGACATTGCTTCATTTTAAAGGTTCAGAATCACTGATTTGGAAATGCTTTAGTGAAAAGTGGATTTTGTTTATTTTTTATCTCAGCTTAACCTGCCCCCTACAACCTTTACCAGTGTGTAGACACGGAATAATTTATCTGCCTGCCTTCTCATAGGAACAACCTGTCAAATCGCTTAATCTGAGATTAAAACATCTCGTCTATTTCTGGACTAGATTTACATCTCAGAGAAAAATATATTTCAATAGATCTTTTTTTCTTTCTTTGAACCAAGATGTAGATATTTGGCAAATGTCATCCCAGGAGAGACAGATGAAAGTGCTCTCATTGACAGATGAGGATAAAAAAAAAACATTTTTAGCTCACAGACATCAGTCATAAATCAAGGTAACCTTCAGTGAGACAGAGTAGTGTAGTGTAGGGGAGGTGTAAAAATCATCTCATCTCTCTTTTTGTTCCTGCTGACTGTCATCAGTGCTCTTCTTTGTCTTGTTTATTCATTGCTCAAAATTCTTATTTAGATGTAAGGTGCCTTGGTTTTTGTCATAGAGGGTTTGATGCACAACAAGAATGCACAGACACTCACCTATAAATGCATGTGTCCTGGTTTATATTAAAGCACAGTCACACAGACAGCAGATTTCATATGGAAGAGACCAGAAGGTAAAGCCAGTGTGACTCGTTAAAACCAGTGCAATGACAAATGACAAATCCCTCTCTGCTTTGTCATGAGGATACAATCTAACAAGGAAATGGTTTGATGGTTAATGTTTTACATCCAAAGGTTCCTTTCTACCCACGTTCCTTTAGTCTCTGCTGCCTCAATCTTTTCCTGCCAATGTGATGTTGGAAATGTCACTCAGACAGAGACGTGGCATTGAGAGTTTTGACAGTCAGGATGTACTAAGAGGGATCTGGAGCTTCAGAACGGCTATATACTGTACTGTACTGTACTAATGCTGCTGGAGCAAATGTTACAGAGTCCCTCACTGGGATCTCACACCCAAAAAATGGATAAACAGCTTAAAGAAAAGACCAGCCTTCCTCAGAGTTCACTGTTATTTCTGTGTGCAGTCTTTGTACAGCTATAATCATCCACACAAATAGTTGCTGGTACTCAGAGATGTTTTTGTGGATGTCAACATTATAGAAAGCCTTGCTGTTGAACTGGTGAACGGGTGTGTGTCACAATGCGCTTTTCTTGCCCAAAACAAACAGATACTGTTGCTGGTTCACAGAAACAAGCAGCTCTTCTGCCTCCTCCAGGACCGGTTTGACGCCAGAAGAGCCACGCGCACTCTGTTGTACACACACACACACACACACGCCACACATCCATATCAATCAGCTCTTTATGTTTCCTCCACTCTGCCTGTCTGTCTATCACCGTTCCTTCAGACAAGACACATGCCTGTCAAAGTGAGTCAGTTTGGCATTCACAGATAAACCTGTGAAGAATTTTAAGTTATGTTCTTGAGATCCCGCATGAAACACTAAGTTAATTATGGGAGATTAAAAAATGATTCCTGAATGACTGAATAATGAGTAAAGCCTAATTGTTACATTATAATGCAAGCTGGGCTGACATAAACACTTGAGGCTTTTTGTTGTTGTCTAAACAAAAGGCAATTTTCTGTGATTTCTCCTGATGTCAATACAAAAGCAGCTTTCCCCCAAACAACTGCATTAAAAGATGCCCTTTGGTTGTCTGTTCATGTACATAGGAGTGGAGGAAGTAATAGAAGATGGAAATTAGAGCTGTCGCCACCACGGAGGGTACAGACACACCCAGGTGACTGTGTCCTAGTGATCAGCTTGACAGCCACAGCACAATCACACCATATTCTCTCTCCCTCACTTTTTCACACACACACACACACACACACACACACACACACACACACACACACACACACACGCACACACACACACACACACACACACAGCAGCTCACCATAGTTTCGTCTGAAATCCGGTGACTAATAATAGAGAAACTACATTTCATATTTTTGCTCTCTCCTTCTCCTTATGTAACATTTTGACAGATACAGACTACAGCTCAGGTGTTGCGTATGTAGATGTAAAAGAACCACAGACCAGCAGCTCTTAAGACAAATATCCTGGAAACACAGACAAAACATCTGATCTATGACCTTTGGACTTATTGACAGTGTGTAAATATCCTCTGGCATGGTGTACATATCACATTTGACTTTGAAGTTTGGAACTTGACTGACATGAAAGAGGGCTCACTTTAAACCGGCCCCAAAAGAGCTGCAGTGTGCTAAGTGATGTGATTGTATGTTTATCATGTAATTAGTATGTTCCTGTGTCTGTGTGCATGCTAAGGTGTGTGTATATTGCTCTGGGCTATAAACTAGTTTACTAGACTATGAGACTATGACCTCACACCCTGACACAAACTCACATCTATGGCGCCACCTAGTGATTCTCTCTTTTCAATAATATTATATGTACTTCTGCTATTTACCACTGGAGGTCATAGAAAGTCTGCTTATAGAATATCCTCACACATCACTGTATGTTTTGTCAAGTCACCATCAAATGAGAGTTGCATACTACAACATAAATACTTTATTCGGGGAATTCTGTGTTTATACACTTAATCTTATTTTCCTAGAAGCAGTCTAAAGTCAAACAGCTGGGGAGATTATCTGAAGAAGACTAAACAATCTGAGATGTAAGTTATCTTATTGTGTTTTATATATAGTGCATTTTTTCATTCTTCCTGAGTCTCAGTGGTCTGATAAGCCTTCACTGCCTGCCTGGCTGGACGACATCTGGGCAGCAGCAGTAGTAGGATTACTATATCTCTCTTTATTTCATGCAGGGTGGATTGTAGCACAGACCTGGGCCAAACAGTCTCTCTGCGATTGATGAGAGTCCTTGTTCTACCTTCAATGCAGAGCTTAAGATTTGTTTTTTCTACTTGAGGACAATTCAGAGTGTGGCCTGAGTTGATTTCCTTTGATTGTCTGAACTTTCTGTGACTCTCTCATTGTCCTATCTTATATGGCAAACTGCATCACCCATCTGGCAGAGTAAAAACAAGCCTGCAGGCTAGCATGGCAAGAAGCAGACTGACCTTGACCCAGCAAACCTGGCATCAATTCTTCATGTCAGCAGAAGCAAGCATCCAACCTGATGAATGTCTCACAGAAGAAAAGTGAGGCTAAACTCCTGCCAGCTCCAGAGGCACTGTTCCATATCTGACTGGGACCTCTGACCTTCCTGTGCAAAAAGAAAATTCCCCTCAGGGAATACAAAAATGAAACATTACACCAACATAAAATATCACTGCCAATGAGCAGGCACTTTTCTTTTCCAAAACTTCTTTTGACCTTTAAAACATTTCTTTAAAAGCTGGACTTTAAAAACATTTCATTAACATGCTAATCACAGATTTCAGTGTATGAAGTAGTATTAAATCCAGCATCAAATGTTAAAACAAAAAATCTATATATCTATAAATGAGAGCCAGTACATGTAACTTTTACTAAACAGCAGCCACTGTGGCCACAAGTGACAAATACAGCATAGTGGTGAATACTAAAACATAGCATTTAGACAAGAGTCATTAAAGGTCAGATTCACAATTTTCTAAAACAATCAGTGTCCCAACTGCACAGTGACAATTTTTCTTGCTGTAACCATTCCTCCTGTTCATATTGACCATCAATATCACAGTCTTCTGTGCAAAAATGTCTTTAAAACATAGTTATATTAATGCAATATATTTAAAAGTGCCAAATTGCCTTTTTTGGTTGCTGTCCTTCCACCACTGCTGAACAGGAAAACATGCCCTTCAAGACCCAAAGAGGGAATTTTTCATTTAAAATATTGTAACCAACAGATGAAGCCTCATATTATCTTCAAATAAAGCTTTAAATATATTTTCTCCTCAAAAGAAGTTGCTTACATTCAGCACATTTGGATGGGATCTTCCTAGGCCAAACCTGCTTCAGTCTTCATTTGAGCACGTGACTGTTGTTGTAAGACAAACAGCAAAAACTGTGAACCAACAATCACACATACTTCATGCAGTGAGCGTCCAGGTGCACAGAGGAAAGAAAACGAGCCAGGTTTGAACCTATTAACCATAATTAATGCCTTTAAAGAAAGCCTGTTTGAAAGACTGTTATCTTATTTGAACAATAAATGCATCATGTCACTCTCTAGGATAGCAGTAAAACTCCTACAGACTTACTTCGGTCAGAGCAAGTATAAGTTTATTGCTTAGAATTTAAATTGTTAATATGTAAGAGGGAGAGTGTGTTATCTTGTCTTTCTAGTGGTCTTACTCGAACTATGTGTGGTGGCTACAAAGGTCCAGTCTGCGGAAGAGGGAAAGAACAGAAACAATTGTGGTTGCTGTTAAGTAGAAACTTCTAGGGCCGAGAAATTAATTTGCTATAAAGGTTAACATTATTGGCAATGTTTTACACCCAAAGGAGTCAGTGCAGGCCCTCCTTGCTAACAGGAGGCGAGGTTAGATTGGTGGCTGGTTAACTGACCGGAAAGTTCTCTTGTTGAACAGTGTGTACCCTCCATGCATAAATTCAATCTTGCAAGCAGAATATCAAATCTCTTTCAAATTGGTGTGAGCGTAGCACAAATGAGTACAACAACATACACACACACACAGTGAATCTGTCATGGGGTCCCAGCTCTTGTTTCACTGAGTGTGAAACACAATCAACAGCAGGAAGGAAAGGCAATTTCAGGCTTCACCGACAAGAACGCTCGTCTGTATTTCAGTGTCATTCTTGTTTAGGGTGGATGGAGAAGTCAGATATGGTGTGTGTATGTGTGTGTGTGTGTGTGTGTGTGTGTGTGTTCACGCATGTGTGTCTCATTTCTGCTGACTTACACCATTTCCTACCTTTTTCCGTCATTTCGTCCTGTCATTTGTTGGAAGCACATGTTGCAAGTGCTGTCCATGCATCAATACACTGTCAAATTATATACCTGGAACAATCTTTCCTGTTGATGCTTATTGCTACTTTTGCATAACACTGATGATGGGTGGAGGGAGGGCTGGCCGAACAGTCAGACAAGCTGGATGACCTGGGTTCATTCTTAGCATGCATCCAATCTGCTATAAACTTAATTACTAGTCTCAAAGCTAAATGTACTGCATCAATGGTGCACTCCCCCAAATGACCTGTATGAGACAGACCTTTTAACTTCATCATACGTCTGATTATCTTCGCTTCAGCCGGTGCTCATTTTGACACAGCAATCAGGTTCACCTAAAACAAATCAGATGTTAAGTGACTTTTTTTTTTTGCTTTGTCGACCTTGGAGCTAAACCCATTAGAGAGGCTGTAGTTACTCTGGGTGAGGGATTTCCTCTCTGCAGGCTTTTGTTAAAAGGCTGTGGGACTCACAACTAGTGTGCCTGTGTACTGTATGTGTTATTTTGCTCTGAAGCACCTGGTGTTGTAAGTAAATGGTAACTCTGCAGTCAGTAGCCTCAGTCCTCTATCATCTTGGTTTTTGGGTTGGTTTTTATTTTACAGTAAAAGGACTGGATGGTATATAATGTTCTCCTTGCATCTCAACAATATTTACTATTAATCTGTATATTTTTGTTCCTCAGCATCCACTTTCAGTCTCTGTTTTTGTTTCATTACATACATTTCATTTTCCGCAGTGAATGACTCTGTATGCCTTGCTTGACTTTAAATCGAAGGATATTCATATTTCCTAGTTGGACATATTTCCTGTTGTGTATTCACATTCCCCTCAGTCTCTCGTGATATTGTTCTTTTCTGTATTTGTCAGTTTCATGCAGTATTGTATTAAATAGCATGCTTACTTGTTCATTTTTATTTCTTTATTCAACCTGCAATATTTAGTTTTTTTTCCAACCAGGGTCATATAAACCAAACTATGGGGCTGAATAGTTTCTGGTGACTTCTGATTAAGCACCAATGTATTTTTAAAATGCACAATACAACCGCAATGCCACATAACATATGGAAATAATATAGGCCCTTATACTAGATATTTTTTCATCCCTATACTTTAGGTTGGGGTCTTACAATGTGAATTTTAAAGCAAATGTTCTATTAATTAAAGTTCAACATTGTGAACCTGGAGCCACCAACATTTAAAAGACATTTTAAAAAACAATAAAATATTGTTTGATTTGAATCCATCATGAACACAAAATCAAATGAAACCCCCCCCCCCCCCCCCCCCCCCCCCCCAACATATTTTAACTCAAAAAACAATTATGTAGATTATGTAGATTCTCAGGCCAAAACAAATTGTACAGCAAGTTCATCAGTAAGCAGCTGACCAGTGTGACCACAGCTGGCAAACATCTTGCTATAGTGTTTGCTCCTGCTTGCACCGCTGCATAGACACAGACAACTACTGCTTGCCCTATATTAAGAATAGTGAGAATTTCTGCTTGCACCGTTGCAAAAACTATTCAAATGATTGATTCTGACATGGAGAAAACAATTTGAATTCCAAGGAAAATGCTGCTTCTGGCACAAACTGCTGGAATCCCTGCTTGTACCAATGCAAAATAGTCTCTGTTGATTGTACTGTCAGAGCTCATCAGCCAGTAATTGGCCAAAAATGAAAGCCAATAAAAGAGCAGCTATTACTGTTGAGTAACTGAGGGCTCCTACAATGTGTAAATTGTGCACACTGCTGGTCGCTAAATGTCCATAGCAGCAGCAGTTCTCGATTTGTTGGGATACCCCGGAGACATCTCTGTTTCTTGTTTAGCTTGCTGACCTTAGCTGTCAGGTTGCTCCACAGCAGCTAACAGTTAACCCTTAAAAACCCAACAGTAATGAATCTGAAGACTATTCTTCTCACAATAAGCTCTCAATAAAGGTGTTTGTTAACTTCAAAATTTCAATTATGATCTCAACTCTCAACAATGAACACAGTCCAAATTTACTTGGTGATATGTGGCCAAATGAGTGGCTAGTTAGTTTTAAGAAGAACTGTTAGGTTGTGCTGTTTTACACACACAAGGCCCAATAAGGCAACATGTGAAAGCACCTGTGTGGGTCATACATTATCCACATGTATCCAGCCTAAGAAGTTCTTTAAACCTAAATTTCACACATACATTTGACTGTGATGTTGCACCTTTTCAATAGAAATGTCAAATAGAGGACATCACTGTAATGTATTTGCTCTAATATAAAATCAAAAGCTACAAAAAAGCAACTGAATTCATTGTAGTTTTATCCACATGCATTTTGCATTTTAAATCTCACCTAATGATTGTAAGTTTGCAATCATTACTTGATGATAATGACTCATGATACACCATTCATTTATTTATACACTCAGTCATTAGTTATGCATCATTGAAATATGTCTTCTGTAAACTTATTACAAAAAAGTAGCTAATAAATTACTGCTTCTTTTACCTGTCAAATCACTTATGTCAAAAAACAATGAAGAAAAATATAGTTTGAAAGTTCACTCTCAACCTTGGACTCAGCAGACGACAAAATATTCTCAAATCAAACTCCAGGTCTCAACCTGAAATGCTTATATAGTGGAACGTATGAAAATCTACATTTCTATGACAGGTAACCAAACTCAGTCTGCTGATGAAGGCCATGTAATACGACCAAAGGACTGGAACAAACGAATAATCACGAGATGATCGTCAGCTGTTCCGCAACCACTGAGCACACTCAACTCAATACATCGATAAAGACCATATACCTTCTTTTTATTTGAAAAGTAACATCAGCATTGACAAATATTTGCAACCAATTGTGAAAAACATACCATTAAATGTGCGACTGACATCTAGAGAGACTGACACAGAGAATCAGACTGTAAAACACAATGCTCAAACATACTGGTGTTACATCACACACACACCAGAAAAAAAGCCAGTTGGACACAGATGACATGGAGATGTCCGTTTTAATACTCTCCCTGGCTCTGTGTGTGTGTGTGTGTGTGTGTGTGTGTGTGTGTGTGTGCGTCCTGTAAGACAGAGATGTTTAATTGAGTTACAGCTCCAATCCTGGATTAAAGCTCGTCTCTCTGTGTTTATCTCCCAATGGACCATCTGAAAGGCAACAGAGGAGTTTGACCCAGTTAGACATGCACACGCACACGCGCACACACACACACACACACACACACACACACACACACACACACACACAAACACACCTACACATACGCATACTCTACACACACAGAGGAGCACAGCACTGGCACTGAATGATACACAGACAAAGGTACACAAAACTGCAGCATAAACCTGTGTAGTATTACTGCTCTGGTGATTGAGTAATAGAAGCAACGTTAGCAGGTGTCCTCTCAGCAGGGAACAATTAACAACTTTGTTCGTGTGTGTGTGTGTGTGTGTGTGTGTGTGTGTGTGTGTGTGTGTGTGTGTGTGTGTGTGTGTGTGTGTGTGTGTGTGTGTGTGTGTGAGAGAGAGAGAGAGAGACAGAGACAGAGACAGAGAGAAAGAGAGACAGAGAGAGAGAGAAAGAGAGAGAGAGAGAGAGTTTGTGAGTCCACTTGTTACCTTCACTTCAGACTCAGTGATGCATGTTCTTGTGAGATCTGCATTGCAGCAGTTGTGTCTGTCTCTCTCCCCTTCCCCTCTGTCATCAATACCTGGTTGGATAGCTGATGCAGTTAGTGAACAAGCAAATGGGAACAAGCATCATACTTCACTCGAGATCCATCTGTTTTTATGAGGAAGCAAAAAAGCTACTGGGGAGTCTAACATTAGCAGTAATGTACATTATAGCACTCCTCAAATAACACATTACTGAACCTGTAAAAATGTCAAGATATTATACCAAAAGTCACATAGTTGACTCTGCTTATTAACACTGGTTGTATTTTATTGTGTTTTTCTTCTAAAAGTGAAGGTCAAACAGTCTCTTGGGTTAATATTAGCACACTCTGGACTTTTCTTCTCTTTCCTTCCTGCATTCTCCTCTCTCCTTCCTTCCTGATCATGGCTGATGTAAGTTTTAATGGTGTTGCAGTTTGGTGTTTGTTATGAGCTCAGGGTCGACCAGAGGGCCTCTGTAACAGCATGAGTGTGTTCTTTTTATGCACCCGATCTTTCACTCTCACTCTCTCACTCTCTCGCTCTCTCGCTCTCTCTCTCTCTCTCTCGCTTTCTCTCTCTCTATCTCTCTCTCTCTCTCGCTTTCTCTCCCCTCTCTGTATCTCTCTCTCTCTCTCTCTCTCTTTCTCTCCCTCTCTCTCTCTCTGAAATATGAAGTACCATGAAGATGAAATGATGCAGTCGTCCAGAGAGGGCCACTTGGAGCCTTGCAGTCCTGTGTAAAAAGAGAAAAAATGTTGTAGGGTTCAGTGGAGGACATGGGAAGAGCATAACAGGCATAACGCATTGGAGAAATAAGAGGAAACATGCATATCTTTTCAGTTCAAGTGGCCGAATTCCACCAGCCATAAATGCTCAAATTAAAGCAATTTGAAATAATCCCCACATTATTGTATGACCGAGGTTGACTGACCTCAAATCATCTCCAGATTTCTTCCCTTTTGAATGGCAATGAGGAATAAACAAAGACAGAGGGCTTTAGTCAGAAAACCTCCCCTCATTACTTTCCAATCCTTGTTTCTGCAACCAGACCCGCCCTTCTCCTTCCTTTGCAAATGCTAATCTCTTATGTAATAAAGGTCCACACACACACATGCTCTGAAGTATTTCTCAGGCCTCTACTGTAATAACACTTCAATATTTTTATAGCCTTCTACTATTAAATAGAGCAGCCCTGACTGACCCTGGGCTGTCGAAAAATAACTGCAGCCTTGCTGTCTTTGCTCTCTGTTATCCAAGTCCACCGAGAGAACTCCTGGTTTTTGCTTTCTGATGGTAAAACATGGGCTGTTTAGAGCACATTGTGGACATATACAGAAAACAAGAGAGAGAAACAGAGAGGGAGAGATGCAGTACTAAAAGAAAGAAGAGGGGGTCAGGACAGAGAGGGTGGATGGGTTTAGAGACTCTAAAAACAGATGCTCCCTTGACTGGACCTGTCTCCCCACATTAGTGCAGTGAACCCTTTCTTTCTTCCCCTCCTCTGGCCTTTCCTCTACCTCTCACATGTACCTTAATACCTACGTAAAAAGTTTCTCACAGTCCCTCCTCACCTCTCTGATGCCCAAAACCATCTTAAAAATGCTTATCCATCCCTCCTAACAAAATGATCTAAAATCAAATGTCTTATTTTTTTAAAGCTTTTAAAAAAGGTTTTCAACTTCATCTCACTGTGTTTAAGGATAGGTTCACATTTTTTCAGTTCTGTCTTTAAACAATATAGGGTTAGGGTTAGGGTTAATGCCCAAACACATTGAAACTCTAAGTTTCTCTTGTTGTTTCTAACTTCCACTACAAAAAAAAACACAAACAAGGACAGCTGAAGCCTTATGTCATCTTCGTATACATTTTTAAACACATTCTCCAAAACAAGGACTGCAGATTTTGTTTCACATCACTACATTGTAAGCTCATTTTGAG
The DNA here is from genome assembly GCF_027409825.1 of Scomber japonicus. Classification (NCBI taxonomy): domain Eukaryota; kingdom Metazoa; phylum Chordata; class Actinopteri; order Scombriformes; family Scombridae; genus Scomber; species Scomber japonicus. The sequence goes on along the minus strand of NC_070591.1, from coordinate 17,957,025 downwards.
GGGATTTGATAATGGTCAATATGAACAAGAGGTTCAATATTCATATGGGCACCTGACTGTTGTTTTAAGAAAGCCCTTCACTGACATGTGGCTTTTATTTAGTTTTGTCATGAATACGTCATGTTTTCTTTCTTTTCTTCAATCACAATCTGGAGAGCTCGTGCGTGTGGGAGTACATCATCTGGTAACATTTTTCTGACACTTTATTGATCCTGGTAGTCAAATGATCTTTTGAATTGGGAGAGGTCAAAGTTCAGGGTCAGTTACATAAGACAAATGTGATTTCCTGAGCTCCCCATTAGAAAAACAGTCTCTATTCCTTTAAGCACATCAGACCATGGTCACTTTTGAGGACATTACATAGACTTACATTAATTTTCTGGAGACTTATTCTAACCCTCACCAACAGTACTGCTTGCCTTACCCTAACCCTAACTGTAACCACTGACCCAAAAATCAGCCTTTTGGATATAAAGCTAATGAAATTCAGTCAGGAAGACCATCTTTTTGCATGCTCACATCTATAGTTTTATTTCTCAACCCTCTGTAATTCTGATCCCTCTAACAGCTCATAATTTCCTTGCTGTCATTTCTGGGGCATCAATTAAGACATCAGCTGTTCACATCACCTGGTCACATCTAACCAATAGTATGGTGACACACCTTCATTGTCAGCCTATCCTATAACAGCTGTCTTGAAATATGTTTTCTCCCTTTCTATTTCAGTTCTTTCTTGATGCTGTTTTGCAAGACCCACCACCTCCCCATCACCGCCCAGTCTTCAGATTCATCAGTGCATTACTTCATCACCCTCATCAGCTCAATCAGTCTCAGCAGAAATCATCAGCCACCATCACCAGTGTCTGGACTCTGCAGCTCTGGACTGAAGACCTTCAATTCAAAATCTCCATGCAGAGTCCACGCACCAAAGACTTTTGACAGTACCTAATCATCAATATCATCTGTATAATAATCAACTCTTTTGGCTCCATTCTCTGGTCTCTCCTGATTGAAATGGCTTTTGTCCTCAATTGGACAAAAATTGGTCCCCAAAAGTAACCTATGATAGACCACAGGTATACACACACACACACACACACACACACACACACACACACACACACACCTACATACATAAACACATGCTGTAAACATCCTTTTACTGTGACAAACAAAGAAGCCATGCATTACTCACACTGTGTTGCTCGGAGTTCAAGGACCCAACAACAACAACAACAACAACAACATGTATGGCTCCAGTTCAGACTTATAGTAGCATTAACTGGATAGACACTATAGCTGAACGCCTCTATGTGTTTTCACATACATCTGCTGAGTGTCTGGAGACAGTCACACTATTTGCATCACGTCAGCCAACCCAAACATTTCCACAGCTGCTGTTTTAAACTAAGACCCCACATTCTGTTTCCACACAGCCACGCATCTGTTGGCATGTGCGCTTGACATTAGAAAATATTTGCAAGACACGCTGTTGGAGAAGATGTTTTCCTGTACTGTGTGTAGTGTGATTGAGACTGGAGAAACACTGAACACAAACACTAGCATCTTTTAGTCTTGATCCTCACATGCGTGTGTAAAGAGATTATTTAGGAGTTGTGCTGTTGACATGTCCTTGACCTGATTTGATATTAGAAACATGCTGGTAGATTGATCTCAGCATGGTGGCAGGAAGCAATAAGTCAACCACCATAAACATATCATTGTCCAACCTTCAACATATTCAATATCATGAACATACACTGGTGGACATACTGTATCTACATTTACTTTTTCTGCAACTGTTACAACAAAAAACATACAGATTTGTAATTCATGATTGGTGTGAAAAGAAAGAGGAGTTAAAGTTCTGAAAACAAACACATTTTGTCCTGATTCAGATATTTTAAAGGTCAGTAAACTTTGAATCCCCCAATGTCACTGAAGCACAAAACGTTATTTTTCAGGTAGCACTGATGGTTATGAGCACCAAGTTTTTTACAGAGTTTGCAGAATGTAAAACAACCGCTTGGCTGATTGTTACATAATTTACATTTTTTTCCTCCAGTGCCCTCATTCATCATTTTTCAATCATGCAGTAATCTTATGATTAACCTGGAGGGATAGACCCACAGACAGATTTACTACTACTTTAACTAAAGCAGCCATCTGCACTGAGCTCTCTGGGACACGTGTAGAATAAAGTCACTGTCATTTACTACTAACTATAAACACAGAAACACATTAACACACACATACACTAACCTGGGTCAAAAGGAGTTTCATGATACACAAAAATACAGTAAACCACAGCAACTGCATTTACAAGAATGAGTTGGTTTCATCATCTGTGTGCATGTGTGTGTGTGTGCATTTATATGTGAGTAATTGTGACACCAATGACATTTATGAGCACTAGGGAAAGGTCAAGCCATTTATTTTCTATTTGCCTTCCATGTATTGTATGTGATCTGCGAACAAACACTACCAGAAGGCGGCACCTCCCTCAACAGGACATGATACTACACACTGTATACTGTATATAGTGGCGTACGGTATATGTATGAGGACACGATGCATGCAGAAATGTGGGAGGAGAATAAATCTTACATAAGTGTTTAAGATTAGGATGATGTGTGAGACACTGCAGCAGCTTTGTGCCTACTTATTTTAACCAGTTTAATTTATTATTGGCATTTTTTTTAGTTGCTACAGTGTACAATAAAAATAAAATACAAAAAATGAGAAGTAATGCATGGAAAAGGTGCATAAATCTTCTTCTTTTCATCCTCCAATATACTGTAGTGCCATTTCAGTGTGTTAATGTGTGCAAATATTGTATATGTACCGTTGCACGCAAGATTAAGTCTACTCAACCTACCTTCTTATACCACATAAAGAAATTAAACCTCAAACCTAAAAGCACTTATCCTGTGCTCACATGCTGCATGTCCAAATATGTCTGTGGCAGTTCCTCTCTAGTCACTATGACACTTACTCACTGGCTTTTCCCATATCAATAATGTAGGATTATAATTGCTCCCCTTTGAAGTGGCTGTTGAAATAATCCAGGGAGGATAGCTCTTGGCATCCCATTTTCGGCTCACTAAGGAAAAAGAAAAAGATCCTGAATCTAGAGGTTGAGGCTGAGAAGCAGTGTTAGCTACTGGAGGTATTTTGCTTTAATCTGACGGCCTGGAAATCTGTTCGGCTGTGATTAGTGCCAACAGTGTCCCACATCACGAAGAGGTGCAGAGAAAGGGATGATTTCTGCCGGGGTGTTACTAAAAAGAAAAAGTTGTAGTTCATTGATCTGTGATGCTCTGTGCACTCCAGTAGGAGAACAGCAGGTACTCTTTTTAGTGTACCCACTATATTTCACTGGGAGCTGTCAGTGTCAACGTTAGTGATGTTCTAAATTTCATAGAATTCCCTTCAGTAAAGATTGCTCTGGCCTTGTGGCGTTTATCTATCAAGCAGGGGGGAAATCATATGGGAGAAAAGCTGAGAAAAAGGTTAAAGATGCTACATTGCACCTTTGTCTATTAAAGCAGCTGTGATGAAGTATGTATTTCTCTGTGATTTTTTATTATCATTGTTATATTTAAGTCTAGTGCTTGCTCTTTGATTCTGAGAGACTGACAATAAAACCTATCCCTAAAGTTTTTAGCTGTATCAAGCTACCTTGTACTTTAGCTGCACTTAAAATGTCAAACAATAGTTCATACCATTGTCTATCCAACCAGAAAAATGCAGAACTAAACTATAAAACAGGTCTCAAAATAAAAAATAAATAAAAAATAAAAATAAAAAAAGGCAATGGCTGCTTTTTAAAATTGTAATTTGTGGAAAATGCAATTCTGGATTTCATGCTATTTTCCAGGGATACATCGTACTGTAATATATGAGCTCAAGGTAAATCTGAACAAATTCCCAATTCAGAAATAAAAAAGGAAAAATAGGTTTTATAAGAAAACTTAAGACTTTTGTTGCCTAAACACTTTTCAGTTATAACCTCAGATCCCTTTTGAGCTTTTTTTCTCAGTACACAATGGTGTTTCTTTTTTTTTCATTTTAGAGGACGACTAAAGATTAAATAAAATGTATGTAACTGTAACAGACATCATCAACTCATCAGACCCTGATGAGGAAAGAAAGTCAGATTCTCATGTATAATTTAGTGAGTTCATATATTGTCTCTCCTGAAGCTTATTTTAGTTGCATTTATATATTTTATGAGTATTAATGATATCTTTATTCTATGCTGAGGTGTCATCAAGGTGTGAGTTCAGCTACAGTGGCAGTGGAGCAGCTTATGGATGAACATATGGGGTTATAATTAAAATGGATGAAAGTACATGAGGACGTTGAATAAAAGGAAGATCAAAGTGGTGGCAGGGCGACTGGATAAATTATCTATGTGGTTATTTTTGTTGCACAGACATGGTCCTAATGAGCATGTGTAGATAAGCGGTATTAAATAATCATCTTCACAGCGTGGTTTGACTCAGTTTGCCTCGGCCTTGACTGCAGCAGCAAAGAATTTCACCGAATTAGACAGAAACTGAGCTGTCATATTGGTTTACAAGAGCGACCTTGACAGCGCAGAGATGAGAGGCTCAGAACAGACAGCGGTATCAAAACAGAGATGAAGCTGTTTTCTGCCCCAGTTCTCTGCTTCCCAACCACACTGATTCTCCTTGTAGACAAAGAATTCAATATTGGATGAGCTCACAGGCTCAGACCAGGAATCTGAGGGAATAAAGTGTTTCATGCTACACTGCACTTCCCTGATTTGACCATTATGGAAATATGTAAATAAACCCCCACAGCATGCTGGCCGGGGCAGCTCTGGGATTGGAGAGCTCTAATTGGGAGCAAGGCAGAGATGTCAGAGTGCCTGATGAATTTTTAAAGGGCCAAAACAAGAATAATGGCATTCTTCAAAATCCCACAGTTTTTTTTGTTTGGCAGATTCGTACTGGATGCACTATGAGTTTCATTGTTTATTGAACAGCTAAAATTCATCCACTTGGCAAATGTGTAATAAACAATTGATGAGTCATTAAACACAAAGGTTGAACAAGATCAGTTTGAAGTTTTTTTGAAATAAAAAAAAGATAATAATGCACTGGAGGAATGTTCTGTCAGGTGAATAATTTCAGAAACTCTGCTGGGTGCTCTTTGATATTTCTGATTCATGTTGAGGCTAAGGGTCTGGCTTTGGTCAGGTGTCTGGCAGTGGTTGAAGACCCTGAGGGGACAGAGCATGTGTGAGTCATATGATCCAGTCTCTGGGCCTTCACAGACAGACCAAAGCGGATTGGAAACAAAGGCTTGTTGTGTATTATTTCTGCTGAGGCATGAGTATGAGGAATTCTTTAATAATCTGTTTCATCTTGTTTTTATGAAGCTGTTACACCTAACAGTGTGTGAGATGTGTCAGTGAAGTTGTTTGTCAGAGTCCCCCCTGTGGCAGCCCTGTGCCCGTTCTCATGGTGTCAGAGCTGCTGGAGGCATATGTGTGCTTGACTAACACAGCATGCATGCATACTGTGGTACTCATGAACCATACTATAGCAGCTGATGTGATGTTTGTCTCCACCACATGATATAAGTTAAATTAATCATGTATATAACCTTGTGAATCATGTTGATACAAAACATAAATACTGCTTTTGATCATTCTTTGAAACATTTTATAATTCTGCTTGAACACACAGAGTTGAACTAGTCTTGCATTTAATAACAAGACTAAGAGTACAGCCACATTAGCGCCTGTGAGGCTGCTTTAAATGACCCCTTAATGCTAATGCCAGCAAGCCTGATGTTCAGTATGAATATTTATCATGTTCTTCATCTTAGTTTAGCATGTTTGCATCCTAACATATGCTAAGTAGCACAAAACACAAAGTTCATCTGAGGCTGATGGAAATGTCATTAGTTTTGCATGAATTTGATCATCATAAATCTACTGGACAAAATTAATGTTTGAAGATGATGGCAAGGAGAACAAAGTCATGACATTCCTTCCTGTGGTAAACCTGTTTTTATGAAATGTAATAGCAATCCATCCATTGTCGAGACATTTAATTTAGAACCACACATCAACCTCTTGGTGTCTATAGGAAAAGTGGGAATCACCAGAGTCATTTGGGATTCATCCTCAAGAGAGACCAGACTGACATAGAGTCAGCGGTGTGAAAAACATAATTTGACCAATAAATTTGGAAAAAATGGGATAAGCAGGACTTTTATCCACTTTGCACAATCAGCATCCTCATCTCAGTGATTATGAAATAAACAAAGTCTTGTACAAATCTCACAGGATGCCGAGGGCAAGGACTTTTTTTAGAATACACACTTGAGCACACAGGGATCTGCACATGCACATATACAGCTGCAGCAGCACAAACACACATACTTTGCATATTGTGGAAGAAGACTACAAACTTGCAAGGCTTTTGAGATTCTGGAGAAAAAAGTGAAGCCTCTTCCACAAACCTGGGGCCCAGAAAATGTTCAACTTTAATCTTCTGCAGCTCAGGAAGAAAAAAAAAAAACTCCACCCACCCCAGCCTAATGAAGTAGACTCCAATGGGAACCCACTGGGGATAAGAAGAGACTGCAGCACATTTGCACGTTTCATTTCAGCTTGAAATCATATTAGCGTTGCAGGCTGCTGAAGCCTGAAGTTGAAATGAACCATGGAGGCGATTTAAAGGAGAAAGGAATTGAGGAAAGGAAGGCTGCGGCCGTGAATGGAAGGGTGGACATTGAATATGGCAGAGAGGAAAGAGCTGGAGCTCATGTGGGTGAAATAACAGGAGATGAAGGAGAGGAGTGGGATAAGGGAGAAGAAAAGGACCAGAGGTGGTTGACAATCAGAGGGGAGAGATGAGCAGGGGGGGGGGGGGGCAGTGGAGGAGATGTGGGGGATACTTACTTGGCATTGGTGCACGAAATAAATTGGTGTGTTGTACAGAGAGGAGAGGTCAGCTAGAGTTCAGCAGTGACAGGGCTCCTGAAAATCTTTGTACTGAGGCAGGAGGGCCGGCTGAACATCAAAGACAGAAGGTGATGCTGTGGAGGCTGCAGGGTAATCAAATAGTTTAAAGTCACTGAAGATTAAACACATTTCTTGTGCACCTGTTGTCCATGTTTGGCTTATTTTCATTATAATAGGGTTAATAACGGATCAAATGAAATATAAATCCTATCCTCAATGAGCTCTTTAATATCTAGAGTCATAAAATATTTCTTGGAAGGGGCAAAATCAGTGGCAAATTTGATCCAGTTGTCATTTTCTATATTAGTGATTGATTTGACTTATTCTGACATTTGAAAACATTTTAGAATTTGAAAAAAATTGAGCTGTCTCAATTTATCTTTTATCTTTCATATCTTCTATCTCTAACATCATATCTATGGACCACACGTCCAAACTAAAGTGACTTGATTGAATAACTGAGTGAAATACCCAGACTTATGATTATAAATGCAATAGGCCAATATTTTAGGTCTAACTCGGGCAAGACATGATTAGTTAAGAGACACTGTCTGCAGTGTTTGTATAGCTTATGTATAAATGTATAATGACTGACTTCTCCAAAACATCTGCAATATATAAGGATGTTGAGATTAACACATTATACTGGTGACAGCTGGCTCATTTTGACTGGCAGGGATTTTTGCACCTTTAGACCTCTTGGAAATCAATCCATACTTTCCTCTAACAAATTAGGTCATTCAGGCATTCATGCAGCTCCTCTTTCATGGATGAATCAGGCAGGTGGCAGTCTATTGTGGTGAGAAGACCCCATATTGTATTTCTTGGGTGTGTGAGTGAACAGGAGGTGGTGGGCGGGAATCTCCCCACCTGAAAGTTCAAAGCAGGATAGAGCCAATGAACCCACCTTTAAGCAGCTGGCTCACTTGCTGAAGCTGTTACACGGTTAACATGAAATATTCAGCATTTATTTTTATGAGTAATACATCCTTATACTAATTTGTATGTGTGGTGACTGTACAAGGACAACAAAGAGACCCCAGGGAAACACTGGGACAACATGCAAGCAGAAGAAAAGACAAGTGAGGTTTGAATGCAGGTACTACTTGTGAGGACAAATCTTTGCTTAAGCAGAATTTGACTCTCAGTTCCACCTCATGTGTGCAGTATGTTTCACATAAGGCTTTATAAATTTACACAATATATCATAACTTTGGCTCAACCCAGTGACCAGTGAAATCTGAGTGAGTCACTAAAAGTATGACAGAAAAATATCATATAAATGGATGATTTTTGTCTGACGTTTCTTCAAGTCAGCTTTTTATCTTGTGAAATACTGATTATTCTCATCTACTTTCCATCTTCTTCTCTCATCCTTTAAATAAAACAGTCTGAAAATGAAAAATCACAGCTGCTCACAGCTCGTGTGCACAGTAAGATGGCCAAAACTTTGTTTTAAAGGTTGAATATGTAGAATATTTATTAAAAGCTATATTTTTTTAAAAATAATACAGCCACGGGGCATTTTGAGGGGTACAGAATGAAAGTATTGCATTTCCATAAAAAAAAATTTTAGTCTGAATTAATATTTTTAAAAATTTTTGACGGGTTCGACAATGACGTTCTGTGTACACTGTACCAGCCAATTAGCGGCCGGAATTGCGGGTTGCCAGGGTTATCTGTTGTTCCGGTGCAGCTACTGTAGGCTGGCACTGGGTGAAATGGAGTTGTAAACAAGCAGAGCCGTGTTGGACTTACTAAAACCAGCGTTTTTTGCTCTCAAGTACAACTTTTCATTCATTAGCACAATAATAGTGGTATTGTTGAACTCGCCAGGGTCTTAGCTTTCATATGAGATGCTATTTGTTTGTGTACCATGAAGTGTCAAAACGGTAGAAATGGAAATGTGGAGAGTGGGTTGACTTTCTGACGCTATTCGGATTTTGATATTTGATCATTAACCTCTTAACGCATGCTGTTCCGTTCACGGGACGGGACGGATGTTAGGAGGTAGCCACACGTTCTTCTGAATGTTTTAAACACCAACCCTTACACATATATATTCATGCCGTACATAGTTGGAAAGCTTAGATTGACCTGATTCATTCAAGACCACTCACGACTTATATGGTTGCTCACAGCCGTAATAGTATTAGCGATTAGCTTGGCTAGCCCCTGAGCTAAGTAAGAAAAGCTATAATGCCTACATACCTTCAAAGTCTTCCCTTTATCCACAACGTTCATCTTATGACTCAGGACTTTCTGTACAGCTCGCCAAGTATCCATTCTGCTGAAATATGAAATCCGTTTCCTTCTAACCGGAATACTTTCCTCAATATGTCAACATGTATTTAGTCCAACACGTAATGTAATAACACAAATAATAAACCATATACGGTCCGTTTACGTCATTTCCTGACCTGCGCGTCCATCTCAGAGTACACGTGACTAGATGTTTACGACCGTGAGCCAGAGACATTATAATAAGAGGAGACATATCACTGAAAAAATCTCCCATTGAAATGCATAGGGAAACTACGTAACGCCAAGATGGCCGGTGTTTGCACATGTCCCGCCTCTTCTGGTGCCGTTGCTCCAATCATTTTGCTGGTCCAACGCGGTCACGTTTTTTGCGACACTTGGAAGTCATTTTCAACAGAGACATTTTAAAACACATGATCAGCAGTTTATACTACTTTGTGTACATATATTTTGTAATGCTTTATCCAAAATTGTGGCATGATCTGGGAAAGTTGACTGTGAGCAAACTCCTGTCTCTGCTGTGAGCGTAAGATGACGTCTTACTGTCAGTGCCTGCCGTAAATGAAGACTGTCGTGAAGTATTGTGCATGCGCAGTCCAAGATGATTAGTTTGAAGCCAGTCATGGTCCAGGATGCAGCTTGGCATAAAAAACATATCAGCCACAAACTATTATCCTAAACAAAGCATTTTAATATATAGTTATTAAAACATGTCTGAAGGGGGTCTTTATTTAGGACAAGAGAGCACCGGTGCAACCCACAGAATACTACATTTACTTGGTTGGGGGACCTTGATGAATAGGGCTCAAAGGAGCTACTTGGCATTGACATCAGCTGCTAGTTATGTTCACTATTTAACAGATGTTAAATGTTTGTATCCAGTCTGCTGTTGTTCATCTTTTGTTTGCATTCTCTTGTTAAGCGCAAAAACTAACTAAATAAATAAATAAATAAATGAAATCAATGAGGTACTTTTTAAAAACAGGCTGACTCAGCTATAAATGCACCTTTGTTGAAAATAGCAGTCTATCAAATGATAGACTACTGCTGCGACTGATTTACACACAGCTTTGCCCAAGAATACTGTGATGGCATCTATTAATAATAATAATAATAATAATAATAGTAACTTTATTTGTATAGTACTTCTCATACAATCAATACAGCAACAAAAATAATTTACATATACCAAGTGCTTCACACAAAAGGACCGTAGAGCAATATTTAAAAAAGATCACAAAAGAAAACATTAATGTAATATAACAATAAAAATAACAATAAAAATAGTATAGTAAAAGCAGCTAAAATAAAATAAAAGCAATATATAAAATCAAGTAAAAATACAACTATTAAAAGACGTGCCGTAGTGACTGATAGAAAAGCTAATTAAAAGGTACATGAGGTTTAAAAAAAATAATTTATTCATGCAAAGAAGTTGTTGTAGCTGGAGAGGTGGTTCGTCGCTGACCCCCCTTGCGGAGCCCCTTCCCCTGGTCCTAAACCTCGGTATTGTGGATCGGCAGTAGTCGAGCCCCTGCCCGAGCAGAGAGTGAGCCCGCCCCGCCGATCAGCAGACCGGGCACTGCCGGTGAGAGGACCGAGCAGCACTCAGCTTGAGCAGCAGCAACAGCAGCAGCAGCAGATCCTCTGCCGAGGTTCTGTGGACCGGGACGAGTCTGAGGAAAAAAGGAAGCAGACCGTAACTGCAGAAAGACAAGAAGAGTTTTTGTTGGGGGCTGTTTTCAGAAAAGTTCAACTCTTACAGAAACGGATACACGCACATAACCTTCAGTGTTGTTGGAAATACTGCTGCACGGAGCCAAAGAACATATTGTTTAAGGTGAGAGGATAAACGCGGCAACAGTGATTTGGTTGGATAGTTTAATGTTTTTGTGTTGTATTTTTTTAACAGGAGGATTAATTAAAGTTATTAGCCCTGTTTATAAAGCTTTATCATCACACTTATTCCGTTGGCTGTAACCTATTTCATAACATAGGCAGATTTGATGTAACTGAACTAAAACGTGGTGTGGTTATGGACATTTATTGGTCATATTTGGGGTTGATAGCACTTGATTTCAGGCTAATACTACTGTGTTAGGGTGTGCATGGCTCAATTTACATGATTGATTGATTATTAGTTAGATAGATTAGATAGTTTGACTGGTCTGAGTTATTTGCTTGAACATAATCTGTGGTTCATCCAGTTGAGTGCAGTGACTTTGAGTTTTCCCACCAGTTTCTTGCACTGGACTCAGTTGTTTTTTCCACAAGTGCTGGTGTGTGTGTGTGTGTGTGTGTGTGTGTGTGTGTGTGTGTGTGTGTGTGTGTGTGTGTGTGTGTGTGTGTATAAAGAGGGAGAGAGAGGGTATGAAGTAGAGAAACTAGAGAATAAGCATTGGTGTGTGTTTCTATCCAGCTGTTTCTGTGAAAGGGGGTTCGGCTCCCTCTTTGCAACTGGTACACACACACAAACACATGCACACACACTTGTATACTTCTGTTTCTTGTCATGTCAGTTCTCTCTGACTGACTCTTGATAGCTCCAGCTGGTTTTGTTTGCATGACAGAGAGAGAGACAGATACTAGCAGAGACGAGGAGAGAAACATTTCACAGCCAGAGAGAGAGAGAGAGGGAGACCTCAGCACCATTTGTTTTATGCTCTCAAGGCTTCCTTTAATATATGGATTAGTTTTGAGTTGAAATGGAAACGCCCAAGGTCTGATTGGGCCATAAATAATCCCGGCAGGAGCAGATATAAACGCTGAAGGAACAGCACGCATGGGATCCTCTCCATCTCTTCCTCATCTGTGGTGAACACTCTCCCTGCAGTTGATTGATGGCTTGGACTTTATGTTTTCACAGCCAGAATGCAAACATAGAGATGTGCATGTATGCTGCAAATGTGAATTCTTAAACGTCCTGCACCCACATGCTCCCTCCTCTACTGCACAGGCAGCATTATGTCATGAGGTTAACTTAGTGCTCAGGCATCACGCCACCTCACTAGGAGACCCTACATCAACCTGCCCTGTCACCACAGCACAGCAAGGGCAGGGGGGTGGAGGAGGGAGGGAGGTGGCAAGATACAGAGAGAGACAGAAGAGTGGGTTGTGGTGGTGGTTGGGGGGGGGTGATAACCAAGCTGTTGGGCTATCAGGATTGAAGCAGCTAAAGAGGTGGAGGGCAGGGTGCGATGCTGAGGGATCATTTTTATCACATGGCTCTTTCACGGGCGAGAGAAGCCCTGAAGGGGCGACGCATGATGCAGCCAAGCGAGATCATGACTAAAGTCATGGTCAATGTGCTTCTGACAGCTTGTCACATTTGACTGCAATCTTAAAACAGTTTTTTGTTTGTTTTTTACAATATTATGAAAATCAAATTTGTTTCTAGCTTTCTTCCTCTACTGTCAAATAAACAACCCAGACAACAACTCCACCCACTGAGTATATATTATTATTATATATTATGTTATATATATTACTGTATATTACAAATATATTTAAGGTAAAACTAGAAAACAGCTAGAAGCAGAATTTCTAGTACTTGTTCTGAAGTTGGAGAGCGATAAACATTAAAGGTGCACCATGTAAGATTTGGTCACCTCCATTAAATAAATAGGGGGTAGCATATGACCAGAGCACAGGCCGCCCCCCCAACCCCCACCCTTTCCCTTCTGCACAAACGCATCACCCCACAACCACCCTCATTCATTGAAATGAACATAAAGCTTACAGTTTACAGTGAGTCTCTGCTATGGCAAGATATTAAAATGCTTTACATTAGAATCAGTGGTAAATTACCAAAGAGCTGCACAGATCACACAGCTGAGGTGACCAGCTGTCTCACTCGGCCGATGGCTGAAGTAGCAACATCTATGACAACTTGGAGCAACTAGATGTTTTTGGATAAACTGATCCCATTTTGGCAATCTATATGATCACTTTCTCACCTAAAATGTTTTTAAAAACTTTATTAAGTGACATATTAACAGTTTTACAGCAACACTTAAAGCTTGCCTTTGCTGGCTGGTTGCTCTGAGCAGTGCTATGTTGACTTCCTCCCATGTTGGACTGGGGGCAGACTGGACGCTATAGTGACTCACTACCATCCCTGAGGTACAACTTGGTGTTACAAGACAGGACTTGCTGTGGCTAGTTGGTTAGTAAGGTAACTTAAGTAGATGATTTTTATTTTTGTCAATTTTTTAATGTTTTTAACAAAATATTCAACAGTGCACCTTTAAAAACAAACCTACTGTTTAAAACACAACAGCAGCTTAATTTGCTTATTAGATAATCTCAGTTGTAAATAACACATTAATGTGCACATGGTGGGTGGGGGTTGGTCACATCTGTGCATACATGAGCAGTGTTACATAAGAAAGAAAAGGAAGAGGAAGGGAAAATCCCACATGAAGCATGCAGTGTATCCCATAATAAACTGCTGATCCACACCTGTGATGCACAATTAGCAAAATGCCTCCTCAACCATGAGGGATTGTAATGCTGACAGACTGCCATTTCATTTCGCTGCAGCTATGATGATTATGACTTTGAGTGGTGGATGTGATTAAAAGCATGCAAGCAGCATGTCGGCATATTTAATTCATTGTCGTCATGATGTAACATAGACTCTGAATGCCTTGTACATTAGCAACTCCACCTCATACTGCTCTTATTCAATGCCACCGTTGTATGTTTGAAATATACCAGGCGCTCTCTTGTGCTTTCTAACATATTACTGAGCTTTCATGTGAAGTGGTGTGCGTGTGTTTGAGTTTTTATGTGTGTGTGTGAGCACTATAAGACCCTTAAATTCCTTTGAGGGAATCATGCGCACTCAAAGGAGCTACAACTATGTTTTCTTGGTTTCGTCTTTGGTTTCCCTCCATAATCCATTTCATGTCTAAAGTTTCATTTCAGACAAGCAGATTCGTTTGATGTTATGCTGCAGTTCAGTGTCTCTTGTGCACTTCTCTCATTTTTTGTGGATGCAGTTTATGGGAGTAATGTTGGTTTTGAGATCCAGTTTTGTTCCTGATTCCTCTCAGCTGTGGTGTGTCTAACAGCGCGTGCGTCATTGAGATTTCCATCAGAGTTTCTCGCTGTCAGCCCATTAAAACAGGACAAGAGCAAGAGCACAGCAGGGGAGAGACAAGCTGTCAGTCAGACTCACACACACACACACACACACACACACACACACACACACACACACACACACACACACAAAGACTACTTGTATGTGAAACTGTAATTAGTAGCTGCCTGGGTTTGTTGTGACCTTTCTTTTCCTGCTTTTAAAGGCTGGACTGAAAGTGTAGCAGCATCACCAACAGCTTTGCCTATGTACATGTAGTTTTCCTTTTCAAAGTAACCGACTGATTAATTATATTTAAATGTATTTTAGGGCTGCATCTAATTATGATTTTCATCCTCAATTAACTTTTCGATTAGTCAAATAATTGCTTTATGGTTCATTTGCAGATGCATTTCATTGACTTGCATTGGCATGGTTGGACTTGAGGTGATCTTTATTCTTTTAATGTCTGCTTTTGATTATTTCCAATTATATAACATTATTTTCACATGCCGAATGCTTCATTCCTTATGTGAAAACAATGTCCACACTCTTAAAGGTGCAATTTATAGAATTTAGTGGCATCTAGTCTAACAGACTTGGCAAGAAGTGCATTTTAGTTAGTGTTAAAACATCTGAAAATAAGAAACATTGTATTTTTGTTAGTTTAGAATGAGCCCTTTATATCTACATAGGGAGCAGATTATTTCCACTGAGGCCACCGTGTTAGACTGACATGTTTTTACAGTATCCCAGAACGAACAAACCAAACGCTGGCTGTATGGAGTTTTTCATGAGGGGAGGGGAGGGGTATTCAGATGGTTGCAGTCTGCAGCCTCACTGCTAGATGCCACTAAATTCTACACACTGGTCCTTTAAAGGAAAGACAAACTGTTCCCCTCAGAAACAGAATAAACTAATTGTTAACTCTTCCTCTAAAACAGATTTGCAGAACTTAAGCAGTGTTATATGTTTTGTGAGAGCCTGTCAGAACAAGATTCATGTTTACATTGGACTTACTTACATACTTGGATCATGTGGAAGACCTAAAACACCAATCTTTTCTTGTACACAGTGGGATGCAGGCATCCACATGCTCATCTTACTGTTAAGTTGTAACTCAATTGGACAATTTAATTTTATTATTTTATAGGAACTTAATTATAGATGATTCATATAGTGAAGTTTATCTTTCTAAATACTTACCAAGGCTAGATACAGAAATATTTATGTCATTGTTTTTCCAGTGTGTAGAATTTACCGGCATCTAGAAGAACAGACTGGGCACAGACTAACTGTAATATTCATAAGTATGTTTTAATTAGTGTTTAATCACCTGAAGATAAGAATGAGCCCTTTAAATCTACAAAGGGGTGGGGGCCTCTTCTTGAGCCATGTTCACTGCCACGTTTCTACACTAGCCAAACACTGGCTCTAGAGAGGGCCTTTGGCACGTTATTCATTTATTTGAACTCTGTAAATTCACCACTAAGTGCCACTAAATCCTACAGACTGGTCCTTTAAAAACCAGATGGAATTCATTATTATTCCACATGATCATTTTCAGATCTAATTTTCAACATTTAATGTGGAATTACACCCTGTGATAAAATATTATGAATCAAATCAGTCAGAAATGTGATATTGTTTTTTTTTTTTTTTTTTTTCAATGTAAGAAATCTGTCGAATTTTATATTAGCTTCAGTGTCTGACTTTCACTGATAGTACTAAACAGTACTTTTTTCTGTAACTGACTATAAGACTTTTAACTCTTCTGACTGTGAAATTATAGATTTTTAAATGTCTGTGACTTTTTAATAGGCCCAGCTCCTCCAAATGTGTAATATCTTTAATTTCCTGATTAAATATTAAAAGACATCTGAGGGTTTCCCAGAGTTAACACGTTTAATAACATTTTCTGAGCTCTGATTTATTGATAGGTCCTGTCCCAGTAAAGTTATTGAATACATACAGTAGCAGTGCACTAAGAAATGTAAGTTGGGGGAAAAATGATGAATAAGAAGTGATACAGGATCAAAAATCATGAATTAGATTCTTTTCTTTGAACAAATAAACAGTGCAGTGAAACATCCAAGCCTCTTTTTGTAAATCCTCTCTATTAGAGAGTTAAAATTAACTGAGCCCTAAAACCAAATGAAATGAGACCCTTTTTTGCCTTCCTGGTTCTGTATAGCTGAAATGAAGCCAGGTGAAGTATTTTGGGTTTTCATTGGCTCTAGGTTATTCTGACCATGACAAAGTTTCCTTTCTGCCACTTTTACTCCTAATGATTCAGACCCTAACATTGTGCAGACTGTTGAATTACTGATAGCAAAATAATTTAATTAGGTGAGTGATTGAAGCCGAGGCCATCACTTGTGTACTGATGATAATTACCAGATCTGTGCCGTGAAATCAAATTGAAAAGAAAGACGGAAATGTGTATTAGAAGAAGCCCTTTTTGTGAACAGAATGAGGCCAAAATTAATTGTGATGATTGCGAAGCTCTCTGACTGCAACACTCCAATTAACTGATATTTTTCAAGTTGTGAATATGTGGAGGTGGCTTATAAATCAAGCTACTGGAAACCAGCTCGGAAGTTAGATCGTGGGAAAAGTGTGGAGATTGTGTATTTCAGCAATGATTTTAAGGGACAGTTTCTTTGCTGTATAATTGCACTTCTATAAAGTGAAAGAGATGAAAGAAAGCATAGTCAGAGCAGTGACTGTGAGATATCCTGACATTTAGTCCCTAGTGAGGGTGCTAAAGTCCTAAAAAAGCTTCCTCCAGAGCCGTAGAAGACATTGTCACTCCTTTCATACTAGCACTGCAACCTTGTGTGTGTGAATGCAAAGGTTCAAATCAGTCAGACTGCACATAAAATGGACTTAACCCTGCCAGTTCCCATTTAATGTCCGATGTAGCCCATGTGTGAATACACAGCATTATGCAATTGTTTTCACTGGCTTAGTTGTATCGCTCTTCACGAGTAAACTGAACTTTAAATCACTGGAGTGCGTTCGAGAACGTGGCTGTATCAAGATTTGTCATGTTTTGCGTAACTACGCATGAATAAAATGGAGCTATAGAAGCTCAGCAGGACATCTGTCCTGTCCATTCATCAGCCCCAAGGTGTGGCTGTGCAGACTGGGATGGATGATTTCTGCTGTTGGCCTGTCATCGTCAAGCTGTCCTCAGTCTCAGCCTTTCATTACTCCCTTTGACTTCTACAAACTCCCAAAAGCAGCCGTAAAATGCCCCATAAATCCGTATGCTGCCTGTTATTAACCCTTATTATTATTTTAACCCTTTTCAGCAATAAAAAAGACTCGAAATGTGTTGCTGTTTTTTTGTTTTGTTTTTTGCATGGTGTAAGTGGATTGCAGGTCAATTAAATAGCTGTTGGAATTTGATAGCTGAGATGGCAGGCAGAGATGGGCTTTGAAAGCCCTTACAGTCTGTAAGAAGAAACAGAATCAATGCAGAGTGGAGTAACCCTGTGTATAATGGACATTAGTGGGCAGAGCTCTGGCACAGATCACATTAGAACCAGGAGTTCTGAAGTCTGCCAGCTACTCCAAACATCCATTAGTAGGCTAATCAAACTGTGTTTGCTCAACACTCTTCTATTTGTTCACCATGTTCCAAAGATACTGTAGAAAAACATCTATTACTTGCTCCAGGTTTGAGTACCTCTGTCTGTTATGATGTGACACAAACCAGTTATAATGTGAAGCGATGCCAACCTTGTGTGTACAAATGCAGCAGCTGTCCTGTTTGCAAAGTATGAGTACCATCATTGCACATGGAAAAGGTTTTCATCTCTCCATCCATATATCTGAGCACAGCACTGCTTTTCTCTCAGTTTCTCTCTGCAAGAAGGTAAAGTGGCCTCATATGTCACAAAGCATCACTTCACTGCTGTCAGGAGGTTGATGTATGAGGGCCGAAATGGCCAGTGCTGAAACAGCAGACCACACACACACGCACACACACACACACGGATACACACAAACACAAGATTGATGGATGACACAAGTATTAGGTCCAGAATGGAGGCCAGTAGGAGATTAACGGTTTTAGGAGGTTGGGAGACGATTGGCTAGAGATGACCTGCAGCTGCAACAATCAATGCTTTTATTGCTCCTCTGGAAATTATTGGTAGTAATGTTATCCCTCAGTAAAAACTAATTCTGCTCTCTCTGACTTGTACAATCAAGAGACATTGTTCTTTATCTAGCTTGAAATCAGAGAAGAAATCTTTCCTCCAAGTGACTCACTACGCCTGCTTCCCTACAAGTGTGAAAGCCATCGATTAAGCTGTCTGTTGATTGGCCCATATTGGAAACCTGATTTGTGCCAGCAAGGGAAGCAAAACATGAATTATTGATCTGGGTATAAAAGCTCATCAGCTCCTGCTGGTAGGGTTTGGTCCTGATTTCCTTTTTAGAGGAGTCTAAGAACACATATGATTTTTGTCTTTGCAATCACAAAACCTCGCTCACTGTTATAAATTCTCCTGGCTCAGCAGAATTGAATCAGTGGGTTTTTCAGTGTGTTACAGCAAGACACCTCTGAGCTAATAACATAAGCAAAGATCTGTTGACACCCAGATGTTTAGTCATGTATCTGATTTATAGATTAGTTTTGGCCAGCTTATTCCTCTTTGCGTGTGTGTTAGTTTTTCTCGGTGGAGTGCAGCCAGCTTGGAAGATGCGCCTGCCAGATGACCCCTTGGCAGAATGCGTACCACACATTGCCCCTCCCCCTTTCTGCATCAGCTGACTAGCTTGGGTTAACTGTGATCTGCTTGTTTTGTAGAAGCAGGAAGGAAAGGAAGAAGGGAGGGGGCTGGGAAGTTGTAACCAGGAGAAATTGTTTACATCAGGGCCCCTTGATACTGTACCTCTCAATGGAGAAACTGTGGAATTCATCTGTACTTTTTAATTGGTGACAGATGCCCCAACCCCCCACCATCCTTCCCTCTGTCTCCTTCTCTCGTTCTCACATGTTGGGCCCCGATGTTCCCAGAATTCTTCCGGGAACCTCTGGGATGCCGTCCCAGTCGTGGTCTCTGTAACATAACTCCCACCACCCTCTCATTCAAGCCAGCCCTCATCCCTCTGCGGTCCCCATTACACGTGGATTGCCAGGAGTCAGCTGGACTGGACGCTGGCCTGGGCTTATGAAACATTTGGCAGATTTTAAACATAGTTGCAGTTTATGAAGTGATGCTGTCACCAGTTTCAGTTAAGTTTTGGTGGGGGCCGAGTTTTGATTCTGACTGTCGGAGCTGAATCATGGTGGTGTCTTTGTCTGCTCAGCATTATCCTGCAAATAATTGGTTATGGAGGATTGTATCCATCTGCTGGTGCTGAGTGAGATTTCTTGGAAAGGAGAGACACATTATGGATAAAAAGAAGAAGGACAGGGTATGTCTTGTGACTGATCAGCAGAAAAGTGAAATCAAGTTCACAACATGAGATATACAGCGTGTGTGTGTTTTTCTCTGAATTTTTAATGTAGTATATATAACAATGAGTCCTGTGTGATGCTTTCACATGCACGCGTCCTCAAGCCTCCCTCAGCTTCCCCCTGCAAGTTGACATTCAAAAGATGTATTGTCCAAATAAGCCTTTGATATTCATATTATTAACAGGCAGGGTCAACGTGAAGCTCACTGTGTCTGGGGTCTTTGCATTTTCCTGCCCCCCTCCACCCCATCCTTAGTCCAGACTGAGAACAGGCAAGAAGTAGGTCAAAGTTTAGTGAAGCGTCCTGTCTGAGCAGGAGGATTGGATTGGAGAGGTGGAGGGGGGTTAAAGGGCACCGTTGATACCTCCCTAAGATCATTTCAAATGAACTGTCTTAATACTTAGAAACAGTTTTTAAGTTAACTAATCCTTAATCAATGCTCAATTGTGAGCCCTTAAGTGAAGGATTCCTCTGGCTGTGTATCTTGCTCATATAGGCTGTTTGATGCAGTAGAAAAAGACCATTCATTAAGGTGATACATCATTATGGTCAATAATAGTGGGTGATTTCATTAATTTAGAAAAAATGTCCTCATAGTCAAATGCCCTGCTCGTCATACATCCTATTAAGAGATTCTGCATATATATGCCAGAAAATTTAGTTTTTGTTGACATCTAGTGGTTAAACTTCTTACTTTGCTGCAGTGATGTCAAAGTGTACTCTCTCTGAGGCATCTTTGTGACTCTATATGTGGTTACAGGTGCAACACAAAACAGTTGTAACCTCAGCATAAGTTGATAATATTGGTCTAAAAAATTCAGTATAATCAGATGATCCAAGTGATTTTTTTTGTGTGAGCTCACAGCTTAACAACTCAATCCTTGTAACTTACTATTTAACATTAAAGTGTTAATAAATCCTTCAATCACAACTGTATAACCCCTTCATTTTAGTTCATCCTGAAGAAGTAGTTTTAAATTGAACACCTGTTCTTATGTCTCCCTGTGAGATGTTTCAGTTAGGGGTTTTGTGCTTTAATACTTGATCATCTGGTGCAATAAGCTTACTCTGCTGGCCCTGTTGACCCTTTTGAGTAAAACATACCACTGCAGATTAGGGTGTTTGGGTGTCTTCTGAGAGGGGGCTCCGGCGAGGAGATGTCAGACTGTTGGGGTAGAATTAAGAGAGCAGCTGGAGGGTTGAGGATCATCTGGCCTTTGCTGTATGAATGTGGATCAATTAATTTGTTTTGAGTCATAAAGCTTTGAAGACCTGTTGTTGAGCACTAAGAGAGATTTTTATGTCTGGTATTGTAGCCCCACATTTAGAAAATGAGCGTCTGGCATCCAGAGACGATACTAGAGAGGATCTGGAATATTTATAGTTGTTGTCAGCGGAATTTGTTGAATGGGAATATGTCCCGCTTCTTTCTCACAGGCCTTGGCTGCATTGTGTTACATAAGAGAGCTTTCAAAAAAAATCAGATGCTATCGTTGATATGAGGATAAAATAAAGTGGGGAAGGAAGGGGGCACAGATTTTCTGGGAATGTCTTCAACGATTAAACCATAAATTATATAATAGCTCATCTGCTGCATCTCAAACTTCTGCTCATTGTCAGCAGCAGACCAGGATTTGCGGGTGAGCCAAGTTTAAAAATGTAGCTCCTGTCAAAGATCAAACAGATAGATTAAGGTGGGAGACCGAGCAGTTTTGGAGGGGCAGCGGTGGGTATGCAGAGCAGAGACGAGCGGATGAAACGAGGGCATTGTCATCCTGTTTCATTTACTATGCATGGTTGGGAGGGGATTAGCCTCACTTACATAACTCCATCTCCCCCATCTCCCCTCTTAACTAGCCCACCTCTACCCCCTTTTTGTAAGATCACAAGATTGGTGTTGGCCTATTTGTTATTCCAGTATTTTTTATTATCTTCTCAAGACAAAAACCTTAGAGATGGAAGGTGGAAGGAGACTGAAAATGGTCATTCAAAGCAGGGAGATGATTAGGGGACAGGGGGGATGCAGGGAAGTAAGGTGGAGTAAAGAGAAAGAGAGCAAACAGTAATAAGAAGGTCTGCAGATGAGGCAAAAGGAGAAGAGGAAATGGGAATAAAAAGGGGGATGGGGGAGTGTTGGGGTGGATGAGATTGTCTATTTATAGTTTATCCCTGCTGTTGGGTTAGACCGCCTGGCCAACGCAGCATCCGTGTCAGTCCTCGTGTCAGTCTCCATTAGCTCTACATACACACATATGTATCCTGAGGGTTGTAAATGCAGGCTGTTACAAAAACGTAGGTACGCTGACCTTTGCCACTAAGGTAGGAGTAAAAGAAAATTACAGACTGAAGAATCTGTGTGTGTGTGTGGGGGGGGGGGGGGGGGGGGGTGCCAGGGTTTTCGAGTTAATAGTTAAATAATGTCTGACATAAACATGCTGTGAAACATGGGGGAGATTGTGTGTCACTCAGCTTAGTGATTAAAATGTTTTTTTTGTGACCAGTGGGGCCCTTCGTTGAGTACAGAGTGTACAAACTTGTTTGTATATCATCTTCTCCCTGATTTTATTTCTAAATCTTGGGAATTAATTAACCAAGCAGCCTCTCCCGTGTCCTTCAAGTTATTTATTGTTCCTCAGTTGTATTTGCATATCTGTGTATTTTTCACTCTCTTGCATAAATAACAGCTACAAGCACACGTGCAGGTGAGCACATGTGGTTTGCAGAGACAAACATGTTCCCCTAACTACATCTGACTGTGGGCTTCCCTTCTGGCTGACTTTGATGACATCAGTGTGCGAGTTTACTGTGCCTGCTGCGGGCAAGTGTGCATACATGCAAGCATGCATCCACATAATCTGAGTCACCAGCAGGAGAAATAGTCCCTGCTTTAAACCAAACAGAGGAGGTGTTCAGTGTTTCTGCAGAAATAACTATTTGTTTATTTATGTTTTGTTTTATTAGTTCTTTACTGTAGCAGTGCTGGCTAAGGGTCATTTTGGTTTCATTTCCACGTTTATTTGGTCCGAGAATTGGCTCTACAACACAAAAGCAGCATTAACTCTCTTACATTACGCCAATAACACAAATTCTAAACACTGGCACTTTATATTTGTTTCTGTTTTCTGGAGAATATAGTTAAAACCAAATGGATTTTAACTTCTAAATCATTCCACTATGGGAAAATGTTGCATGGGAAGTTATAAGCTAAGAGATGAAGGTTGTGAGTACTGGCCAGTTACTGTATAAGTTCCTGGATGATTCATGGAACAGTCTCGGGGTTGCACAGGACCTCGTTTGTTTCTGCTGTTTCTGCCCCTGGCTCACCCTGCTCCAATAACACACTTACTGTGGCTGCCGCAGAGGACACACATATACAGAAACACATTCATGAACACACATAAATGCAAGCATTCACAACATGCACGTGTACATGTTGTGAATACAGAAAGCCGTACAGTATATATTCAGTCTCACATTTTCCCACCACGTAGCACATAGAGAAATAACTTTTATAAATGATCTCAAAGCTTGAGACAAATTGTATCATTCGTTTTTCCTTGTTCTTTTGTTTCAGACTTGCTCTTGTACTCCTTGTCTTCACCCACAGGTTAGTTACTGATCAGGATTTAGTAAATAAGAGAATTCTTTGTGCACCTGCCAAGTTTTTTGAATGTGTTTTTGCAACAACACCAACCTCCCTGTATTTGTCATGGATGGTGAAACACAATAGAGACAAATATGTTTCAGTTTTCTGCAGCCTGTGTGAAGCGTGACAGCTTTGCATCTCACATTGTTTGTCTCGTTTCTAACTCTCTCTGCGTATAAGTTCAAAGCACAGTTCAGCGAGTGCAGCCAGATGCTGACAGGTGCTCCAGTGTGTTGCTGGCAGCCCCCCTGGCAACTTCATCATGCAAACTGTGTTCCTCTGCGCTTAGAGCGAGGGAAATTCTGGGCATAGAAATGCATCTGAAATAATGGGAAGAAACCTAAGGACAGGGAGGCAGAGAATAATAAAAGAGGAGACAAAGTGTATGAATGAAAGGAGATGATTCACATTCTCCACACAGGCAAATTGTTACGACAGCAGCATCAGCAGATGTAGTTGGCTCCAGCTGTGCGTGTTAAAGTGCTGAAAACTTTCCTACAGTCTTTGTGTCTCATTTGTTAATTTTTCTCTGCTCTTTATATTTCCTCTATGTGGTCACCTTAGAAGACCCCAATTAGTCATCACCTGTCTCTGATGAACATGCAAGATCATCCATTTTTCACTTGATGATGGTTGATTGTGTGCGGCTGTGACTGAGCATCAGCTGCAGCTCTTAAGATCAGATAAGGAGATAGATTTGACCCCAACACCACTGCTGCTGCCTTCTCCCCCTGATCTCATGTCATAATCTAATCTGGCCACCAAGGAGGATGACTTAAGATCTGAAACCTTAGAGGAAGGAGCGTTAGAGGAGGAGTATATTGATAACCAGGGTATTGTACACAATTAAGCCATTCTCTTCCTCTTTTCTTCAAGGTGTTTATTGCTGTGTAAAGGTTAAAAAGATGAATTAAGGAATAAATTAAAACCGCTCTGATGAATGAAAACCCAGAGGGCCCAATTTAGACACTTTTTTACACTCTATTATTTGTTGCGACACCAGTGTTTCCCTAAGGTCTGAGAGCCAATTGCCAGAATTAGACAGACTGCCTTCTAGTGTCCAGAGATGGAACTACAACAAGCCTGATCGTAGCTCCTTGATGAGAAGTGAGTTGCAAACTAACAGGACTGGAGCTTAATATATACAGCAGATATATCTTTCAGAGCTGCATGGGCAGACATAGGTCCTATTGTTTTTTATTAACCTATAAGATGAATGGCCCTCATTAATCATGGCCATTTGTCTTCAGTTGTAAGTCTAGAGGTCAGTGATTAAACCGTGTTCTCTGTAACGTCGCCAACTCAAAGCTCTCCCCACCTCCTTCTCTCTTTTCTCAGAGGATCAGAGGGAGAGTTGCATTTCGCCGCTGCTCTGCTTTTCATGGCTCTGATGTTGTCTGCCACCAAATCCCTGCTGAATAAAAGTCAGAAATTGAAGCAGCAAATCATGTTTTATGTATGTGTGCTTACACAATGAAAGCAGGCTGGAAGTGGGCCAAGCATCACACGGGGCATATTATGGCAACAAAGCAGCTTTCCCTTTCTTGGAAAAATGACAGCGGCAGCCGCCGAAGTGCCAGGCTACGAGTATAATATGAGCGTTTAGTTAATGACAGCGAAAAATGGAAAGAGAGATACATAGAAATTGCATTACCTGACTGCTCCTATTCCTGGGAAATGGTTTATTATTCCCATTTATTCTAGTCTGGTGTAGATACTGTTTTGTTGACTTGTCGGCTCCATTATTTAATAGATACATCTCAGGGTGGGCAATATGACAATATAAACTGTAATATGATAGAAATTTGTCAGCTGTCAAAGATTTTGCCATGTGGTTTATACACTGTCAGCTATCACTTTAATATCTATTTGTGGCCAATGTTGAAACTCGCCGAGCAGATTTTCTTTATGGCAGAATTGTTTTCATCAGTGCGATAAAATCTTCATTCCTCTGGCTTTGTGTTTGCCAAGTACAAACATTCCTGTTTTTTTTTTCTTTTTCTTTTTTTTTTAGAGTTGGAACAATTAGTCAATTAATCAGTTAGTTGGTCTACATCAAATATAATGTCAATGTGAGGATTTTCCCTGCAGCAACATTAGAGAACTGACAGACAATTATTTGATGCAATTTTTGAAGAACAAAATCTGTCTTAAATGTAAATATTTTTTGTCCTTTTATGTAGTAATCTTAACATGTTTGGGTTTTGGACTGTTTGACATTTTAGATTGCATTTTGGCCTTTGTGAAACTGGGTGACATTTTTCATCATTTTCTCACATTTTACAGACCAAACAACTAATTTATTAATCAAGAAAATTATAATGTTAAATGTAATGTAACGTTTTCTGACAAAATTATTATTTGTCTAATCTAGAAAACAATTGATAGATTCATCGAAAATTAAAATGGCAGTAGTTGCATTAGTTTTGTCTATAAATGATTTCTCATAAAATATACTATATCACATTAAATTGCAGTATATTGCAATATAAAATGACATACCATCATATTCAGAAATTTAGATCCTTACGATCCATCTATATTTCTTTCAGGACTGTTTGAACATTTCTCTTTTTGTTTCATTCTGCACTTTCAAGTCACCTTGGCACATATTTAGCCACTCCCCTTTCGTGACGGCAGTTACTTTCTCCTTCACCCTCCTTTACCTCCTCCCTCATCAGTACAGGACAGCATCGCTCTCGGAAATGAAGAGACACAATCGAGACCTGAAGTAACCCGATAACTCTGACGTTAGAAACACTGTGATTAACAAAGTGGAGCCATGGCAAACGACCCACATAACCTTGATACACCACCCTCAGTTGAAGTTAATGCCGCAAGCACCCAGTGCGACCCTGAATCATGGTGTCGTTGTGCTCACATTAAGTGTGGTCCCTGCGGTGAGGACATATGCTGCCATTGCAATGTAATCTATCTACTAGTGATCTAAAGGATTAATAATCTCCATCTAATCTGCACTCATGGGTTCACATCAGCCCATCATGCAGGGTGAGATGTCATCTCCTGATTAGAAATAAAAGAAAATTACAGACTAAAGGATCTGTGTGTGTGTGTGTGTGTGTGTGTGTGTGTGTGTGTGTGTGTGTGTGTGTGTGTGTGT
Organism: Scomber japonicus; assembly: GCF_027409825.1. Taxonomy (NCBI): domain Eukaryota; kingdom Metazoa; phylum Chordata; class Actinopteri; order Scombriformes; family Scombridae; genus Scomber; species Scomber japonicus. The sequence goes on along the minus strand of NC_070591.1, from coordinate 17,930,428 downwards.
GTGTGTGTGTGTGTGTGTGTGTGTGTGGCATTAGCTCCAAGCCCTGCAGAGATCATTATAGCATCACAGGTCATGTCTTTTGGTCTTGCAGTGGGTTTTATGAAAATTAAAAGATGTAAAGCTGATGACGAGGCAGATCTGTGTATTTATGAGTGCATACAGTACATGTGCCACTGTTTCTATGCAGTTTTCTATTCTATCTCATATATATATATACTGTATCTATGTCAAGCTTTTGCACACATCACAAGTAAAAATAATCAATTTTATGGGGATGGGACATCTTAATTAAATTTAACCCTAACCCCTCTATCTTGCTAATTTTACTCCCAACCCGACTCCTGTGTCCCTCGGGGGAGACCCTGACCATCTGTCCTCCTGGGGACTCCTTGTTAGGACAGACCCCTTTGCACCCACTGAGGAACTCCCACACACATGAACAGCTTCAGATGACTGTGCCTCACCAGTGTTGACAGTGACAACTACAAGGCATGTGGACAGGACAAACCTCCGCCATCCAATCAGCTCTCAGATTGCTAAAACACAATAATCATCTAATGGCAGAAATCCTAGATCCTGATTGCCACTTTAATCAGTTGTACTTTGGCCTAAAGCCTAACTGACCTACAGATTTCATGGAAATCCGTTCATAAGTTTGTGATATTTTCTGTTGACAGACATGAACCAATATATGTTTCCATTTCATGCTTGCTCTACACTAAACATCAACTAGATAAAAGCCATAAGAAAGCCTAAATGTTAATCAATACTCGTGCTTGATAGTGGTCGTTTGTCAGGATAAAATGGATTATATTGATTTAGTCTAAAAGGTTGTGCGTTATGTTCTGTTTTCTAAATGTAATTAGCATTTTTGAGGCATCACTTTATCCAGTGATGAGGTCGGTTTTGGGTGATGGAGGAAAGGTTGAGCTTTTACTGCTTTTGTCTGTGTCATTATGACTGGGATACAATGCACTCTGATGTTTCTCTACCTTAAAAATCTGCAGTAATGTCATTAAACCTTAGATAGATATGGCCTACATTCATGTGGAAGCTATATGATGTTTTCATCCATTACTGATCAAAGTTTGACCTAAATAACCCACTTGCTGTAGAGCCAAAACACGACATCAAACTCCGGCCGACATGATTTTTCTTGACAATACTCTTTGTAAGAGGCACGATCTGTCAGTGTGACTGTACTTATTCCTACAGTCTGTCTGTCTATGACAGTAGTTGTGAAAGAGCGCAGTCAGCATCTGTTCCTGAAAGCAGCTCTGAGGCTCAGTCCAGCAGCCGGGCAATGTGGCAGGACTGACCTGCACCAAGACCAAAATCAATAGTCGTATGGTATCGCTTCACAGACCGTAATAAGCTGACCTATTACCTCAACGGCTGCTTGTGAAGGGAGGTTGTGAGGAGGTAGCAAAGAAAGACAGAAAGAAAGGAGGGGTGAGACCAGGAGATTTAAAAAAAAAAAAAAAAAAGGAGCATAAATTAGCATTTTTGGGAAAAGACGATAAAACCTTCTAGTGTATGAATGGAAGAAAGGAGCTTATCATTTCTGATATTGGACACCAGGGGGTGGCAATACTGGTGAAATCAAATATCACAAGGTTTTTTTTATCAGGTATTGTAACACTACCATAAGATATCGACACACAAGAATATATTGAGAAAGAAACGACCAAATAACTCTGCATTCACATAAATGCTGAAATTGTATATTGATTAATGCTAATGCAGTCCACAATCCGGGGAAAAAACAGATTAAAGCTAATACAGGATATTACTTTATTGCTTTAATACTAAAAACAATATATCATGCAGCTCTACTGCCTCTGTTATATCCTTTCTTTTTGGTAATTATTTCCCTCTTTTCTTTCTCTTCTACCTTTTTTTTAAGAAAAAAAAATGCACAAAAATGTTTATGTCTAGTTTGTTTTTTTCTGGTGTTTTGCTGCTGCAGGTGTGTCTTGTGTGTTGGACGGCTGTGGCTCAGGAGGTAGAGCGGTCGTCCACCAATTGAAATTGACAGTTCGATTCCCGGCTCCTCCAGTCCACATGTCAATGCGCAAGACACTTAACCCCAAATAGCTCCCGTTGCTGTGCCAACGGTGTATGAATCTGCATGAATGATTAGTTTCCCTCTGATGAGCAGGTTGGCACCCTGCGTGGTAACCCCTGCCATCAGTGTATGTGTGTAAATGGGTGAATGAGATGTAGTCTAAAAAGCACTTCGAGTGGTCATAACGACTAGAAAAGTGCTATATAAGTATAGTCCATTGAGGATTTTCATGTGGACTGTATGTGCCCAGGTGGGGGCAGCATGACCCTCCAGAGGATTGATCACAATGTGTCTGATAACACTTTTTTATGTACGTGCTGCAACCAGGGGTGTAATTTTGTTTACCCTCTGTGATTTCCTCCAGGTCAGAGGAATAGTAGAGGCAAGGAGAGGAGCAAGGTCCTGGGATGAGAGCTCTCTGTGATTCCCCTGTCTCCCCCAGACCTCCAGGAGGAGAAGGCTGGGTAATAGTCTAAGGTAAAATAAACACACACACACACACACACACACACACACAAAACAAGAAAAATAAAATACCCTCTGCAGACAAAACCCTTCTCTGACGACGTTGACCTTCAATATTTGCTGACTCAAGCTTTCCCACCCAATCCTACTACCTCTCTTGTTCCTTCTGTCTCCCTCTTTCATGCCCTCCCTTTTCGGTGTTGCCCTTTCTCTCTCCTGTCTTTCAGGGAACAGGGGACATTGATCAATGGTCTTACTTGGTTTAGACTCAGTTTAGAGTGACCTGCTGTGGTCACTTTGTCACACAGACACACACATGCACGCACATTTATGGAAATGGGGGTCTTGGCCTCCGTCTTTGAAGTGTCAGGTTAGGGATTGGGTTTGGAGATGGATGGCAGAAGGAGTGTGTGACACATTGGGGTGCAGGGAGGAGGGGAGCAGAGCAGGAGATGAGGGGTCATGGGGTCGAGAATTCACAGCTGAGCCTGAGTAGTTCCATACGGCAACTGGGTGACAGCAATACCTCAGAGGAGTTAGGGAAGTTGTGTTTGTCTGTTTACTTCTGCCTCAAGTTTCTCTCGCAGTAAAAACACTTTTCTCACACAAGCCTTAATATGAAGCAGCGTTCAGTCTATCAAAATCCATTATATTATTTTGCATCGTATAGCTACAATCACAACCATGAGCAGTCCTACAACACAGAATCCTGACAGTAGCACCTCATCATCTCTATCAGCTCAAAGCTCTACAGTGTTTGTAAGATATGTGGGGTGATAATAGTGTGTGGTCAACACAGCAGCAGCTGTCTTCCTCTCCTCTTTCCATCGTCTCCATTACAGATTTGCTGTCTCCTTTGCTCTCTTTCTTTCCTCTAGTCCAGCTCGGCCTGTCCCAGCCCAGCTGTCTCCTTCCCTCAATAGCTGTCCCACAACGATACTCACTGCCTGCTTTACAAGGTCACTTTCAAAATACAAATGACTCAGTATGCGCCTGGAGTCACTTTAAGTACCTTAATGTTGGTTGAAAGTGGCAGGTTTCGTACTACTTAAAGCTGCACTAATCAAATGTTTATATTAACAGATGCCTGTGTAATGTGAAAGAGGTCACTCATACTGACAGACCCTCTGAAAACAATGATCAGTCTTTGCAGTTCCTCCCAGCTCTATGACACTTTTTCTAGCGTTTTGTATCTCATTGTTTTGGTGTTGTAGTCCGCAGCTTTACTGTTTTGGTTCACTCTCACCTTTCTCATAGTGTTGTTTGTGTCAGGCAGCTGTTTTAGGAAGCTTTAATAAACTGTTGTACACTAACCTTCAAGCACCAAATGGCAGAGCTCATTAATTAGATCAATCAACATTGCACCTCTATAATATTTGACTATGCTGATTCCAAACCAATGCTAATGTTGTTCCGTGTCCACTAGTTGTTGTGCTGCCCCCAAGTGGAGAAAAAAATCAATTAATGTCGGTTTGTAGTAATTTCATATAATGTCTAATAAATATGTTATTTATCTGAAACTCATCTAAAAACACAAAGATTTGGTTTTGCTCACCATTTAACACTCAGTTAGCTGTTTTGGTATACACACAAACACACACAAATGCACACACAAACATTCACACACACATAAAAAGCTGAAAAGCTTTCTGGTGTTGTATTTTCAGCATGGAGAGGTGGGCTGTGTTAATGGCAGTAAAGTGCCAAGTCAGAGAGCTGAAGAGAACTCTCTTCTCACTTGTTGAACCACTGTGGGACTCAGAGGGAGGTACAAGGAAGTTCCAGTAAAGAGAGAAAGAGAGAGAATAGACACACACACAGACACACACACTACAATACACCCTCTTCTCCTACAGAATTACTCAGTCCTCCTACTGGTTTTCCATGGCAGCACACAACAATAAACCTAGAGTGTGTGTGTGTGTGTCATTTGTAAGTATCTTAATGCTGAAGCAATCGATGAATTAATCAATAAGTTTAACCATTTAACTAATCTGGTAATGGATTAAATGATTTAGGAGGCAAAATGCCCCCAATTTGCTCGTTTCCAGGCTTCTCAAATGCATGTTTTATTGTGAATGGAATATCTTTTGGTTTTAGATGCAGATCGGACAAAATAAACAATTTAAAATTGTCGCTTTGACTTCAAGATAACAAAAGAACATTTCTGTCAGTTTTATACTATAGTGATGTTGAATGTATATGTTAAACAAAGGTCCAAAACTTGAATGTATGTAAAATTGTGCCTTCAAGGCGTCAGCCTGCTACGAGTGCTCTGTTTGAAAAGTTACCTCTAACTTTCTCCTCATGATGATGTCAGATTGTCCGTGCATGCTCAAAAAGCGTAGCCTTTGTTGCTAAGGTTGTTCCTCGGGCTGTTTGTGACATCCATGCATATGTTTCAGATGGGATTAATGCTCGATCATGTATGGATACATTTGAGTAGTTTACATTTTAAGTCAAGAATATGAAAAAGAAGTGAAATTTGACTGCTACCGTTTCATTTATGTAGCCTTCAGAACTGACCAGTCAGAAGAGAGTGGTTCATCAGTAGACAGGAGTTAAAACGGCCTGTTTTGACTGCAAATCATGCAAAAGTATTCCAGTAGAGCCCCAGAATAAAAACATAGACCTGGAAATGTGCATGAGTCATTGTTATTTCAGAAGAAAAAAAATCTTCTCCTTGTTTGAACTGTTGACAACTTGTGTCCACACTGAGACCAAAACCTGCAACGAGAGCTCACATGGCTTCATCTGAAGTAGTCACAAGCCAAAAGTATATATTGAACCACTGTACCACTATAGATTGAACAAATAGTTGATAATAGAAATAATCAGATCAGTTACCATGCCCACCACACAGCAAACACATTTACATTTTCAACATTACCTTCTTAACTTCACCCCCAAACAGTTTCAACACATCATTCAACGACAAGCAAAACCTTTTCATTTGACTCTCCACTCGTTCATTCCCTGCTTTCTGTTGCCTGCCAATGAATGCTCCTGCTCACCTGCATGTGTACAATAGAGCATGAAGAGTGTGCAAACAGAAAGATAAGCAGAAACATGTTATGTAATTGAACCATCTTAGTTAATTGACCCTCCCTTGCAATCTCTCTTTTCTCTCCCTCCCTCTCTCTGTAACAGCTGCGGCTCTTGATGTAGTCGATTTCTGTTTGATAATTGCACAATTGAATTTTACTGTGCTGTTATTTAGCCAGAGGACAGACGCTGACGACTGGGGAAAAAGGAGGTGTTTTCTTGATGCATTTGGGGACACTCTGCTCTTTCTCACATACACACACACACACACACACCAAACAGAAATGGGAGAGATAAAAAATGTGATCAATCTGATGCAGGATTGTGTAGATGCAAAATGTGTGAAAGAGAAGGCGATGGGTGAAGCTAAAAAGAGAAGGGGGGGAGAGAGAGGCCGAGGAGAGCAGGGTGTGTGTGTGTGTGTGTATGTTAAAAGAGGGAAACTAGAGGCAGGGGAGCTGGCAGACAAAAGTGAGAGAGGGGAGGGAGGAGGGGGAGGCGGTACTAAGGCAGACAGCAGGGAAGGAAAGCTGAGAAGAGGAACAGTAGAGTGAAGTGAGAAGAGAGACAGGAGGACAGGACAGGAAAATAAGGGGGCTTCCATTTGAAAGTCCTCGTGTCGGGATATGAAGTCCTGGAGCGGTGAAGAGGCAAAGGCAGGGTGTGTTGTAGAGACGCGATAGACAAAATAAGGAGAGAATCTGAGCTGACGGACTACTGTCAGAGACTGGAGGGATTTTTTTTTTTCCAAGAGAGACGGAGACAAGTGGAGGCAGCGATGCAGGGCTCTCATTGGGGTGAGTGTGTGCATGAATGCGTGTCTTTAATTCTCTAACCTAGCGCATTCTTTACCCTGATGTTTATACCAGTTTGGCCTCATTTGCATGAATACTTAAGGAAACTTTGTGTTTACCTTGTGTCAGTGTGAAGCCACTTAGAAGGTGTCAATTGTGGAAAAGCCATCAGTGGAAGGTCTTTCAGACAAAAATAGCTCGGCAGGCCCATTTACACAGAAATGCTGATTTCAACAGGACTGTAAACGAGATTAAGAATGTCAGTGAAACCCAATAAGTTGGTTCTAACCTCTTAAATCCAGCTTTAAGGAGCTCTGATTAGTTAAATAATGATAGAAGAATCCATGGAAAACTTCTAGCCATTTTGCCAGCTGTTGAATGCAGCTGGATGAATCAGAGTCAGCTGACTGGTGTTGTTGACGTTGGGGCATTGGCTTAAAGTTTCTAAAGTTGTTACAAGTGTATCTGCGCTCAGTGACCCTGGAGGCTTTTGGCTTGCACAAACAGACCTACTGGCTTTGGATTTGTTGAAGTGGCATGATGAGTTTTTGGTGGCGTGTGAGTCCAGGTTTACTAACTCAGACCCAGACTAATCTGCTCATTACAGGCTGTTGGTGTATTGATTTGAAATTTCAGCCTTTAGAAAAGCTGTTCCACCCTCTGGACAGTTGGCCTGGAGGAGGAAGAAGGAGGAGGGCGTTATTCAATCTGTCTGAGCACACACAGACACACAAACACACACAAACACTCACAGTGAAGATAAGAAAGCTCACGAGGCAGCAGACATATATTTCTACCAGGGCAGACAATTAGGCTGCGTCTCAGAAGTGTGACCCGTACAAAACATGTTTTTATCTAAAAGACTCAAAGGAAATCTGTGTGTTTCTTTTGATGACGAAGCACTCTGGGAGACACATAGGCCGCTGTTGTTTCTCTTCTGTCTTCCCCTACGCGTGTAATTACAAGACTCCTCATGCGCCTTGGGCCACATATTGTAGTTTCTCATCAAGTTTGTTATGGCCCTGGAGTGATGTGTCAGCAGATATGTTTATAGTCAAGAGCGGTTAGAGGCCATCCATTCACTCAACTCTTTGTAGTAGCTGTCTCTTTGACCGTGTCATGTTGAGGTTTCATTTGAGAGCACGCTGAGAGTTGAAGACTGTAATTATCCAGACTGGAGTTTGGAGGACCTTAGAGGGACTGACTTTTCACTCCATAATCACAGCAGCCGTAAATGGGCAGGTGTTGAGACGCAAACGGTGACGTGATCCAGGGGAGTGAGAGTGGGGCAGAGATGGGGAACTGGAGGGTGAAGAGGTGAGATGGGTGACCTCATCCACTCTGAACAAAACAAATGAGGTAAACGTGTCCCATACGTAACCCTTTCCAGTCGTGTTGACTCATCTTCCTTCATGTATGGCGTAAAGGGTAGCAAGACTTTTTTTTTGGCTCTCATTCTCCTTTGGTTTTCCCTCTTTTTCATCCTCTTCTTCTATCCTCAGCTCCATTATTTTCCAGTGATCCTGTACTAGCTAAATCTCATGCCAGGTATTTATGTAAAGCCTCTAGTTGAGAAGCATGGTGGAACACTGAAGGAGGGAGGCTGAGAGCGAGAGACAGAAACACAGGAAGAGGGAAAAGACAGTGAGAGATTGGACGTCGGCCTAGCTTCTGTTCACTTTGCTGAATGAGTGTTTTCCACGTCAGTCTGCCCCCCCCCCCTCCATCTTCCTTGAGTTTACAGCCAGTTGCAGGCGGCACGGCCAGTATGTCTGAATGCACATGTGTTTATGTGCTGCTGCTTCCTTGCCATGTCAGATACATTCCTAGATGAGTGGAAGTGAATTATACATTGAGGTTGGTACAGTTAAAATGAGGCGTTGCTGCTTATGTAATAGCTGCTGTGGAACTCATTTGCCTGCCTGCATTTAGTAGCGCTGGGTGTGTGTGTGTGTGGCATTGTGTGTGCTATATTTCTGCTTCAGCTATGATCAGTAATCTCACTCTAAAGCTGTGACACCTTTGCTGAAATGTTTAAAAAAAAACCAGAGGTGGCCTACTTTCTCCCCACTGAAAGCTGCGTTTGATAGTAAGTAAAGTGCTTGCTTACAATCAAGAGTCCTGTCGTTGCCCCCCACCCCCCTCCCCGTTCTCTCTCTCACATTATGGGTCATGTTGTCAGTCAAAGTGTGTTGCTTTCAGTGTGAGATAACAGGCCCTTTCTCTCTGCTCTCTGCCCTCTGTTAAACTGAAACAATGGCCCACCACTGTTCATACAGCCAAAGCAGCAGGGGGGATGAAGGGAAGTTTAGGAGGGAAAACTTTACTCTTCTCTCCACATTTAGAACAATGAAAAGTCAGAACAGCCGGAGCACCTGAATTTTCCAAAATATACTCCAGCAAACAGCATGCTAAAGATAAAACCACTTGCACTTGCACTAATAAAGGAATCATGGCTGCCCCTCTGTGATTGTATTCAAAGATAAACAAACTAAGCAAAGTGCTTTAAGGCTGAACTGGTCATTGATTCTGACAAACACTAGTCCAATGGCCACACTAATCCCTGTGTCTCTAACACCGGCATTCTCAGCATTTCCAGTGTCTGCCTGTCTGACCACTGACCGCCGCTGCATAACCGTCAGTGGCTGGAAAACCTCCTGGAAAATCCAACATTTGGAGCAGACCAGGAATGTCAGCCATCTTCCTTTTTTCACATACTGTTACCTCAATTTCCTCCTGTGCCAGCTGACTTTAAACGGACCATCTCTAGCTCTGGTGCCATTTAGGGTTTAATCATTTTTAGTACCAACTAAAATGTAATCATAGCAAGTACTGATACTGTCACTGAATGTCTGGTCAGATTTGTTATCTTCCTTATCTTCTAAATCAAACAGTTCCTTACTTAAATCACACTTTTAAAAGTTTTAGACTTTTAAAATGTACTGCTGCTTCTGTTAAGGTAACATTTAAAGGAATAGACAAGAAATCATCCAACACACACAGCCCTCTTTAAACCCACAACTTTTACACTTTGGTTTTTGTACAAGATATGACATGTTAGTGAGCGAGCTTTGGAGGTGTTTGTAGGTGGATTTTGTTACTTTTGGACAGAGCCAGGCTAGCTGTTTTCAGTCATTATTCTAAGCTAAGATAAGTTCCATATTTAGGGTACAGACATGTGGAAAGTGGTATTTTCTCATCTAACTCTCGGCAAGAAAGCAAATAAGTGTATTTCTCAAAATATTTAACTATTTCTTTAACATTTGAGAAGTGGATTTTGTAGAGAAGCTTATTTCACAATGTACAGTATTGCAGCATGGTGAAGGTTAACCTGTGTATGACCATATGTTTCGTTGGTATAAACATTTTACACAAACTGTGCATGTAACCAGAGAAACCAACTGGATAACTCATTTCAAACCGAACCCATAAATAAGCATGTGATTGACAGTTTTTGTCCCCAAATGACCATCGTGTTTTCACAAGGCCGTGTCACTACTTTCATGTCGTTGACGTCTACTGCATCCCATTTCAATAGATTGCTGGCTGCTCTCTCTGTCAACCCCCACAGGGACTTTGTGAGTTTCTCTGCAGTTATGTGTGTTTGAGAATCTAGGCTTCAGTCACCCCACACTCGAGCAGGCTCTCACGTCCGAATTGAGGCCAGATGCTTTGAGATGCTAAAGAGCCAACGTGCCCGCTGTCAGACTGTCAGGCTATCAGGCTATAAACACACACACAAAATGTATTCACTTATTCACCTATTCACTTGCTCCTTTTTCCTTCCTTCCTTTTCCCACTCTTCCTGTGTTTCTATCTCGTTTTCGCCTCGCGCATGAAAAAATGTGGGCCTCTGCTGCCATGGTGACACTTCCAAACAGAGGGAGAAGCTTAAGTCTGAAACAGCAACAGTTGGTTGTAAAAGAAGAGGAAGAGGGGGAAAAAAGTGGACTGTGGGAGGACCTGTTGCCAATTACTCCTGCACAGACTCGCTTTAGAAGACTTATTTCTCTGTTTCATCCCAGAAAACCTGGTTTAATGAAGTCAGAGCCCCTGCAGCAGCCTGGACGCTGAAACTCACAACTTTTGTTCAAAGTTACAATATCAAGCATGTTACTTTGCCAAACAGAACAAAATCTCTGTGGTTTGAGAGAAAAGAGACTTGGCACTGAGGCGACGGGTTAATGAGGACTGAGTGGGTTTGCATGCATTCAGCAATCTCTAACACACACACACAAACACGCACACACGCACACACACACACACACACAATCTCCAAGACCTTAAAGCCAAGCCACGTGGGGGTAGGTGACAGTGAGCAACCACTCAGACAGACAGTCATTGTGTTGGAATGGAGGCATAATATAACCTCAGGTCTTCTGGCAAAACCTTAAAAGACTTCTCTCATTTTACAGCGGAGTCGACTGACTTCATTACAATACCATTTTCTTGCCTGTTTGAAGTTTTATTGTGGCGTTTCAGTTAGTAGACGCATGACAAATAAATGGGAGGGTAGATTAGGTGTGAACTGATTGCCTCACTGAGGTATTGTGTGTGTCAGTAAGTTTCAGCCTTGCCTGTACTTGTGGATTTTCTTTTGTTAGCAGGCCCGTCGAGGATTATCGTGACTCACCTCGCCTGTTGATTTTCTCTCCGCCTCTCCGTCATTTTCACTCTCTCCATCCGCCGGGATCACTGGTCTCAGGATTAATCTAGGCCACCCAGACTCTGTATACGAAAGTGGAATATTTCTAGTGCTCTGAACAGGCTCTCCGCTTCACCCTGCACTCTTTCAATATCTTACTTTATGTTGGAAAAAGTGTTTGGGTACCACTGACTACTGTTTTTGTGATCAGTGACCACCCATCAAAGAAAAGGAAACATTATACAAAGGCATTTTTTTATGAATGGTTCTTATTATTGCACACACACTGATACTTTTGCCCTTGTCCATATAGTGCCTGCTCTGATCTGACAATTTTATATTTTCCACCTGTTGTTGTCTCCACACCGGCTTTGCCTTTGGTTAGTCATGCTGTGGTGTTGCCACTAAAGGGGCAGATGAAAATCTAGCTGCATAGATCAGTGAGTAGGGAGTTGTAGGAAAGGTGGGAGGTGGGGTCGGGGGTGGAAAAGGAAAAGGAAAAGGAAAGAGAGCAGTGGGGCAATAATCCAACACAGGATGCAAGGAAACAAGGAAAAAGATATGGGTGAAAATGAAGGCTAACAGGAAAGAAGGATGAAAGTGAAGGAAGGAGGTGAAAGACCCCAAACACATGGCAGTTCATCATGTCACCTTTACCATTGCTTGAAGCTGCTCTAATTAGTGTTTTTATATTAACAATCAATCAAATGACTGAAATGTGAAAGCGATGGCTCATAGTGATGAGCCCACAGAGAATTGCCACCCGACTCTGCAGTTCTTCTCAGCTGTATGAAGCGTTTTAGCTTCTTTCAGTTCATGGTTTCACACCCCACTGATCTTTTCATCAGCACTGTTTCCTGCTGCGGCTGATGTATATAGCGATGCATTTGCTCAAGATTCAGATCATTCTTCCAGGAGTTGGTGGAAACCAAAACAGAGCTGAAATGAGAGCGAATAGTGGGTTCTAATGTTGCTCTGTAAACATGTTTGCCTTATCAATAGTGATGGTCAATGTTTACAGCTTGTTGTAATCCCCCAAGTGGCCGAAAAACACATTAACGCAGGTTAAAATCAAGAGACCAACAGAAAATTGACCACCAGTTTTAATCGATTAATAGTTACATTTTCAGTTTTTTATTTACAAAAATGTAAATCAGTGATGAAATTGATAAGAAATGCTGATTGCTTGTCATGACTTTTTGGGTTAACCCTGTCCCGGTTAGCAGAGAGTCAGTTCAAACTCAGAACTATCACACTGGAAGCTTTGTATTTCTTATTTTGTCTGTTTCTATAGATATTAAAACCCAGCATTAGCACAGTAGCATCATACTTTGCTATTTTGTGCATTATCAAAGTTTTTACAGTTTAACACAATTATCCACAGTGGCTTATTTGTTTTTACAGAACTAAAGATGCATCAGTCATTAACTTACAGTTTCTCCTCTTTTAAATTGCTTGGTTTGTTTTTACAAGAATGGCTCTCATCAACTGAGACCAGATGCAACCAAAGCCTTAACCTTCTCTGCTCATTGTCTTTTCTTGTATTGTTAAAATATCTGAAAGAAAGCGACTAGTGGAAGAAAGATGAGAAAAGATAAAGAGGAAATCTCCTTCAAGCTGACACAGTGTTCAGTACTCAGCAGTAGATGAGATTGTTTGGATCAAGAATTATGTCTCCCTTTACATTTGATTCTCCTGTTAGGATATCTTAAGGTGCTCAGACTCTGTCTGTCTGTGTGTTTGCCAAATAATGACCAAACAGGATTATAAATGCTTGACTTTCCCAAGGACTCAGACCTCTTTGGAGCCTCTCTCTGGACTACCTGGCATTGGAATTCCCCTAACCCCCAACCATCACCCCAACCCAGTCCGCCTTTGTCTCCTCACCCCTAAAACCCCCTTCTTTTTCTTCTTTCTTCTTCTCACTTTTCTAACTCTGTCCTGAGCCCAGCAGAGTCTCCGGAACAGCTTGCAGGTTGCGTGTGATTGCAGGGGCGATCTGCTGCTGCGGAATAATGGGTTTCCTCTCCTGGGTAATGCTGGCGTTATTAACAGACTTATGATAACGGGATTATTTCCCCGTCACAGACCCCACTTCTGGATCTTGTTAGAAAGCTACCTGGGAACCTCTTTCTTCTGTCAGTCCTGCTCTTACTCATCCTGGGCCAGTTTGGACCATGCGGATGGTAAACTCTCACAACTACTAGATGTATTTCCAGTCCCTGTCAGAAGCAGTGAGCCTGCCTTTAAGCCATCCAGCATCATTTAATAGTTTTAGAGTCTCAGGATGTGGTGTAAAGTGCCCCTGGGTTGACACCGTAATCGCTGGCTGTAACACTATTGGAGTTTATTTTTGAACATGGATTCAAATGCCTCGCAGAGAGAGAGAAACGCCACATGAAAGACTATCAGAATGATTTCAGGCACTTGAGATGTTTTCTATTTTTAGGGATCGTTGACTGGTTTTTCTCTGCCTGTCTTGTGCTGCTGACAGCAGAGGAGGATGCGTGTAATGAGGAAGGTGGAGGAAGCGGATGGAGGGATGGTAAAAGTATTTTCACTTTGTCAGAGAAACGCAACCCAGAAGGGGAGGAGAGGAGGATTTCAATAACTTTAAGAAATAACCAGTGAGCAACATCAGAGGGGGAAATTAGCTTTTGGGATTTGTTGCCTGAGTAGCCAGAACAAAACCAGACCCTTGGAGGTCACAAGGGGGTAGGAGGAAAGAATCAGACCAGCTCCCCTCCACTCATCAGGGGGTCACAGGGTTGCGGCTTGGGAGGTCATGGTTGACGGTCTTAGAGGGTTGTTAATTCTATTATCCCTGGCTGAGAGGTCCTTGTCAGGGCTGGGAGTGAAGACGAAGTGGATAAAAGGTGAAAGGAGGTTGTGAGGCGTGATTATTTTGGCATGGGAAGTGATCACATACCACGCATATCTTTATCTCCTTGACTCATGTGTACTCATGAAGTCTGTCTCCTCTCTTTTACTCCCCCTCACTCACTTGAAGACATGCTCACAGTTTAGTCAAACTGGAGTCAACTGGCAGGAACTGAACCACACTGATGACTGATCATTTACAAATAATTAGACAACCTGTTTTCTCATGTTGGGCTGAATGGTATGACCTCCAAACTGCATCAAGATGAGCTGTCACAACTATTTAAAGATAAATGTAACAAATTTAGAAAGTTTGTTTTACAAATGAGTCCATGCTGGGTCACTTCTGATTTATTTGTCCTGGTACTTATAGTATGAACAGTCATATAGTCCTCTGTGAGGTTAACATTTTGTATATACATCTTTAAATCGATTGGATGTATTGCTTTGAAATTTTGTACACACATTCATGTCCCTTCAGGATTCAGTGTAATCACTTAAAATAATGTAACTTTTCATCTAGGGCCATCTTTGTGTATTAACCAATACTTTGGTCAACATGTAAAACTTTTCACTTCCCCATCAGCATAAACTGTACTTTGTGTTTAGTGCTAATAAGAAAATGCATAGTCTCAGAGAGCAGCTAGCTTGGCTGTAGACTCTTCATCTTCTTTAGCTTGTGAATGTGAAACTGCAATAACAGGGTCAATAATTTGCAATCTGATCTGTTCTAATCATGCTTCAGTGAAGACAACAAAAACTCCTTTTCATTTTCACTTCTCTCTATATCACCTCTTTATTGACACTTAGTTGTAAGACTTTCTATCACCTGACTGAATTTTATACTGTTGATGAATGCATTTTGTGTGTGTATGTGGATCTTCATGCACACACAAAACACTGAGTGTCAGTCTGTATGATTGTGTTAGTTCTGGCAGACTGTGTGCAGTCATAGCTGGCTTATTCCACTTGGCCAGACGGATTTGTGTTTGGCACGACAGGCTGAGGATATGTGTCCCCTCTCTGTTCCCCCAGGCAACTAACACTGATAATACTGTCTGCAAATGGCTGCCACTCATTGTGTCGCTAATATGTATCCATGTTGCACTCTCTAAAAATAGAGAAGTGAGCCTATTGTTCATTTCTTCAAATGCTTTTTTGATTGGTGTAGGAGCATTTTGATAATGAAACAGCAAAGTTTCCAACCCCCCTTCAGAACTAATACACAAATGACTGCAGGTTCAGATGAGGACATTCAGAAAAAAGATCACAGAGTAGCTGCAGATGGAGATGACCGTGACTCATTCCCTCTCCCTCTATCTGTGTCATCCTCAGTCTCTACTAAATCCATCTTCCTTTTGTCTTTTAATGACATTGGCAATTAGCAGCAGTGTCACTAGAGATACAGTATATTTATTGGAGGATGAGCCTAAACTGACGGGATGGGGAGGGGGGGCACGCTCCCCCAGGAGAAATCTTTCAAATAAACTTGGTTGGTGCTAATGAGTTGTGCGAGTGGCAACAGACCTTAAATCAATAGATAATTTGGCTCCTGTGTTGCAAGGAAGATTTAATTGCGATTACTTTTAATATAAAATAAACATTTTAATATTGCAAATGTTAAAACATCATCAGAAACAGTTTAAGGATAATTATTATTGGTGATTAGGCCTACAATTCAGAGCTGTATACAACAATATACACACAATAAAGCTGTTTACCATATAGTGAGTCCTAAGGTTTTTCACAGCAGACATAAAGTAAGTAGTTTTTATATAGGAAAAGCACAGGTGTTACTGATGTCATTAACGTTGGCTTCATTTTATTTAAGTGTAACACTAAATGGCAACCTAATGACATACTAACATGATTAGTTTCACCTGTGTTTGACTGTCTGCTGTGACAATTGTTTCTCACTGTGTTATGTCTTAAAATTTTACTGAGTAAAACCAGCTAGTACTTAGTCATCGCTCAGCATTTAAATATATATTCTTCTTGCATCTTATTCATTTAGACACCTACAGGTTTTTCATCACCTACTGTACTGAGAAAACCAATGACAATGCTGTGAGTTGATCGCCTACAAGACTGACACATTCTCGTGAAATGTTTTGAATGTATTCTGCTTGTAGGTGTCAGTTTTTATCATTTCATCTCTTTAAGTGTGGGTGTGGAGCAACAATCCACTCTTGTGTAATGGAGTTTCACTGCTTTTTGCACTACACCATGCAGTTCTGTGCAGAAAGGTCCACTGGATCCAGCTCTGGGTGTTTTGATTCTTGAGCCTTTGTCAAATTTTTGCATTATAAATATTAGAAGTCAAATTTCAGAGGGCTAAAGGGCTGTAAAATTGATGGTGATGTCATTGGCAGTTAGAAGTTAGTATTATGTCTCATGAATGTTGAATGGAAAACCTTGCATGCATGGATACAGCTCAACAGAGCATGTATAATAGTCACATCTGTTGCATTGAGAGTATAAATAAAAAATTTCATCCTTATTCTCTCTCTCTCTCTCTTATACCAGGGTGTGTGGTGTGTCTGACGCCGTTGGAGTGCTATGGCTCTAGTTCAGGCACTACCTGTAACCGTGACTGACCACCCCAATCCAGGTGTCGACGTCCAGCAGTGCCGGCCGATATCGTCCCACTCTCCCACAGGCCCCTGCTCTGGCCCCTGTGGGCCCTGTAGCTCGGGGACAGCCATGGGTTCCGTCAGCAGTCTCATATCAGGCCGGACGTACCAGGAGAGACACTGCCGGGCCGCCAGCGAGTTCACCGCTAAGCCACGCCGCTCCACACCAGCTACAAGCTGCTTCCGGCTCCAGGATAATACCCTCCGCAGCGGGAGCTCCCTGGAGCAGCTGCTGGTTATCAGCAACCAAACGCAGCCCCAGGCCCAGATTCTACCTCCACCGCTGCCCACCAAGAAGCAGCCCCGGCCTGGTAACTCTGCTGCGTCAGGTGGGGGTGGAACAGTTGCTGGAGCTTCAGGTGGTGGAAATAATGGAAACTTTGGATATGTGAGTGATGAGGTGGTAGTTGGAGACTGGAATGACAACCTGGTACTGGCTGCTGCAAGCCCCTGCAGTGACTCAGAGGAGCAAAGGGACAACAGGACTCTGAATGGCAACATTGGAGGGCCTCCACCCAAACTCATCCCAGTGTCCGGACAGTTAGAGAAGGCAAGTGCAGTAGATTGCACTATATTTATAAAGCTTTTCATGAGCTTTGAAAAAATGCTAGTAAACTACTGTTTGTTTATGTGATGTTGTCATACTGAGCATTTTATAAATTTAGTTCCTGTAGGATCATTCCAGGTGGTGAAAAAGTCCTTACTTAGAGAGCAGTACTTTAGTGGAGGTGTATCAGTGTGAAACTAAATCCACACCAGCTCTGTAGGCGCTGTAGTGTCATTCACCATGACCTCTGACCTTCATTTTAAGAAAATGTCTTCTTTAATTACAGCTCAAGCTTACACACAATCACACTGCATAGTATGGTGAGGACTTTTCATCCACTCTGCCAGTAATACATACCGTACTCATGAAACACTTACCCAGATGTGAGCATTTATGTATCGTATGCTGACATGTTCTATGGCAGTTTTACCTCAGCTCCCTAATTGGCTATTTATTTCCATAGATCCATCTGAAGCTTAATCACTGGGCTAACAGCTTCAGATGGATCATTTGACAGCTACTCACCTTGCAGACACATCATGATCAGTGTCAGAGCTCACTTAAATTCAGTGAGCCCTGAGGAGGATCGTTACGAAAAATGCTTACAGTACATGTGAGGAGCTTCCGCCTGCTTTGCCTTTGTCTCATCTCCTCTTACCCTCCTCTCTGTTTCTCTGCCCTTTAAACAGATTTTCTTTGTCCTCTCCTCTTTCACTTTCTCTCTTTCTCTGCACGCCTGTCTCTGTCTCTATCTTAGATGATAGGAAAATCATTAAGAAAATTGCTTAATGAAGCCCATGAATATCAATTAAACCAAATTAAAATAATCAGAGCCTGGAGGGGTGACCTGTCAGCATATCACTCACCCTTTTCTAATGAGTTTAATTCACCCGTTGCTAATTAGCTCAGCTTAGCTTTTATCAATCACTTATGCAATTTTAAATAATTTTGTACTTTCAGAACATGGAAAAAGTGCTGATCCGTCCTACAGCATTCAAACCTGTTGTTCCCAAGAATCGTCACTCCGTGCATTACCTGTCTCCACGGCCTGGAGGCAGCAGTCTGTCAGAGAGCCAGGGCAGCCTCAACCTCCTGCTGCCCCTCGGAGGATCCAACAGCACCAACAGCGCTAACAGCAACGGAGGGAACAGCAGCTCCGGTTCTGAAGGGAAGCGTAACTCTTACAGTGGGGGACGCAATGCTCGGAGCAGCCAGTCCTGCTCCATGTCAGATTCAGGGCGAAACTCTCTCTCCAGCCTTCCTACTCACAGCAGCACAGGCTACAGTTTGGCCCCCAGTGAGGGCTCCAGCTCCGGGTCTGGCTCCGGGGGCCAGTTAGAGCCTGTGTCAGGCCTGGGACGAAACACTTCTGGTGGAACTGCGAGCCATGGACACACTAACTCAGACAGTGGACGTTCCTCATCCAGCAAGAGCACAGGCTCAGGTTCGATAAGTGGACGCGGGCAACCTCTGTCAGACAGCGGGTCCTGTGGTCACTCACCGCCCCCTGTGGAGGGCTATGAGGGAGTGGTGAGGGAGCTGGAGGAGAAGCTGAGGGAACGAGACCTGGAGCTTCAGCAGCTCCGAGAAAATCTGGATGAGAATGAAGCTGCCATCTGCCAGGTGAGACTTACCTCACCATACTGACTGAAAGACCAAATAAATCATTTGATAGTAGACATGAAGCGCTAACCTGTGACCTCACATGTATTTTGCTCCGAAAGGTGTATGAGGAGAAGCAGCGTCGCTGTGAAAGGGAGATGGAGGAGCTTAGACAGAGTTGTGCCGCGAAGATGAAGCAGACCTCTCAGAAGGCCCAGAGGGCACAGCAAGTCCTACAGCTACAGGTATGCTGAGCATTTCACAAGATTTTTCTGGGGAAATTCAAATAAAATATTTTTCAACAAAGCAATTCAAGAGTTCTGCCCCAAAATGCAACTTATCTTCTTGGAAAAAAAGTTTGTTTTGACTTTGTGCTTTCAGTCATTCAGCATTACTTGGTGTCCTGTTTGTTTACGTGTATAATTTTGTAAATAACCCCTGCTCAGCTACAAATTTGTTATGTAAAAATTAAATTATTACTTTGCCAGTCTCATGCATTAGTGGTGAGTCTGGATATTCTCTCTGTGAGGGTGCATGTTGCAGAGATGGCAAAAGTATTCACATTCTGTACTTAAAGGATAATTACTGTTTTTTACAACCTGGACCTTATTTCTAGCATAAAATACGACCATTTACTCACCCAGACAATTTTGGTGTCATTTGGAGTCGTTCGGATGAAATTAGCTCCAGTGTTGCGCTGCGTATATCCGTATAATGAGAGTATACGGGGCACCGAAGTACAGCCTCTATATAACGCATTATCTAAACTAGTTAATTTCACCAATATTTTGTTATGATACGTTGAGTGCTATTCCCCTCCGAGCCCGTGGTGGCATGTTATCAACATCCGGGGTCTGTAGGTTGACCTACTAACCTCTGGATGATGTCATTTCAGATGATGTCAGATCAGAGGTTATCTATGAGAGGTTAGTAGGTCAACCTACAGACCCCGGATGTTGATAACATGCCACCACGGGCTCGGGCCCCTTAGATCCTAGGTTTGCCACTGCGGAGCATAATGCAGTTATTTATTTATTTATTTTTTTTGCACGTTAATCGCTGCTCACTGAGGAGCTCTTCACAGGCCTGCACTGTGCACAGCATGTGTTCAGATGGCAGGAGTCTTACTGCTGTCATATTCCTGCACTGTGTGCACACATTGTTTGACTGTCCTTCCATTAGCAGATTTTGATATGAACACCCTTCATGGTGGCTTCTCACCTGGGGCGACATGGAGTAAAAGAGAAAAAAGATCAGTTTTCTATCACTTATTTGCACGTCATGTCTTCTTTTTATAATGCCACCAAGGTTGAAACAAGTAACAAGCCTGTTTTGACAATGTAAGGAGTAGAAAGTACAGATATTTGTGTTTAAATGTAGGGAGTAAAAGTAAAAAGTCGTCAGAAAAATAAATACTCAAGTAAAGTACAGATACTTGAAAAATAATACTTTACTTCCCACCTCTGGCATGGGTGTATTGAGATCAACATAGCTGCTTTTGCATGTGAAACAGTTTGAAAATATGGATCTCTGTGTATCATCAGGTATTTCAACTACAGCAAGAGAAAAAGAAGCTGCAGGAGGACTTCTCCTCTCTGCTGCAGGACAGGGAGACGCTGGAGAGGAGGTGTGCCACCATTCAGAGGGAGCAGACCCAGCTGGGGCCACGGCTGGAAGAGACTAAATGGGAGGTGGGTGAGAGTCAGACACTGGTAAGGTGATCAGAGTTGATACTTAGTAGGTAGTTCTAGTGTTTTCATTGTCTCTATCTCTTTCTCCTCAATTCAGGTGTGTCAGAAGTCAGGAGAGATCTCACTCCTGAAACAACAGTTGAAGGAGAACCAGTCAGAGCTCAGCCAGAAGGCTGGAGACATTGTGGTGCTCAAGGCCCAGTTGAGAGAAGCCCGGTCGGAGCTGCAAGCCAGCCAGGCTCGATCCCAGGAAGCCCAGACTGCAGTGCGGACGCGATCTCTGGAGCTGGAAGTCTGCGAGAACGAACTCCAGAGGCGCAAGAGCGAAGCTGAACTGCTCAGAGAGAAAGTCGGACGTTTGGAAGAGGAGTCAGCCCGCCTCCGTGAAGCTCTAGTCAATCACAGCGGACACTCTCTACCTGGAAATGCAACCATGAAGGGGCAGTGCATGAGCTTGTCCCTCCCACAGGGTAGAGCTGTGTCAGGGAGGGGTGGTCCCAGTCCCTCAGTGTACCGCGATTTAGAGGAGAGTCATCTGGTCTGGGGAGGAGAGAGCGATGAAGCCAAGGCACAGCGGCAGAATGCAGAAACAGTGCTAGGGCTCAGACAGCAGGTACACAGTCATCAGCACCTCTTCCACGTGTGAGTGATAAAACAGTGCAGTGTCTAACGTTTCCTCAATTACCTTTTCTTAGGTGGACAGGCTGAAGGCTGAGCTCATGTATGAACGGAGGACGAGTGAGGAGCAACTGTCACGGTTTGAGGATGAGAGGAGGGTGTGGCAGGAGGAGAAGGAGAAGGTAAAATAGAGAAGATTTTTCTAATTGATTTATTCACCAGCAGTGAATAAATAGTCCCTTTATGTTTACTTACTAACTGTACTTCCCTAAACACAGGTAATTCGCTACCAGAAACAGCTACAGCAGAACTACATCCAGATGTACCGTCGAAACCGGGACCTAGAACGAGTGATGAGGGAGCTGAGTCTGGAACTGGAGAACAGGGACATGGATGACTTTGAAGTCCACAGTGGCAGCAATGACATCCACTTTGAGGAAATCACCGCCACTGAGATCTAAATGCACACATGAACTTACAATAATATGTGCACAGATACACGGGAACACAACCGACACTCACAAAAGATGTAAACCAAACCTTGAACTCCGGGCCAAATACTGCACTATCTTCACCATGGCTTTACCTGGACCACAGAGCGAGCACTCACCACTTGTCGGTGTCAAACAGGAGATCTCCCAAAGGTGCATTCTTACTTTCTGCTAACAGACATTTACTCCTATAAATCCACATAAGGTGTCTCCCGGCGCTTTTAATGGGTGTTACTCCACTCCAAAGCCAGCACAAAGACTTCTTTACTTTCGCAGGAGCAAAAGCAGTGAAAAAAAGTATTTCTTTCTCATATTCAAATCAGGGTATTGAAACCACAGTAACTTAAAGCAAAAAACAAGTTTCTACATGCACAGTAAGCTGGACGAAGACACCTTTCTAGGTAGCACATGAGGTTAGACACCCGGCCACCAGCATGCAGTCCCATCAACACCACCACCACCATGGTTGGTTGTTAATGATGACCTCATCCTTATCTACACCGGTCTTCTGACTGACTGCTAAAGGGAATATACCACCAAAATATACAACTACTGCTGTTTTATGGTGTTCAGTGGATCAAAAGTTGTCATTTTAAAAGCCTGAGAACAGTTTTGTTCTTGTGCTTGTTTCTGAGGTCTTTCCTCAACAGCGTGTGTTTGAACGGGAATGTATTGTGACTGTTGTCACTCCAGAGAAATGCAGTATAAATGGTTATCACCGGCATTGAAAAAAATCTGTTCACCAAGGGAAACATGGTATTGTTTTGCACAACTTTCCAGCTTTTTTTGTCCTGGATACAATTGTTTTATTCTTGTGAAGCAACTCATCAACCTTAAACAAACCAGTTTTGACGTTTGGCTTTTGGTTTGCTTACATGTGGACATCCTATTCTGTCATTTCCCAAACCGCCGAGGAGACAGAAACCAAACATTCAAAGGAAATGCTTTATTTGAGCGCTGCTCCACTTCTCTAGACCACCAACAGTCACACTGTTGCACTCTGAGCAATGTGTCAACTCATTCAGACAACACAGAAGGCTCCGAGATAAACATTTACACTTTACAATTATGTAGCACTAAGAGGCATACCGTAGCATGGCAGATATCACTGGGATGCTGCTGATTCTCCTCTTCCTCTGTCTTTTTCTGCTTTCTCTTTCCATCTCTATTTCCTATTCAACTCTATTTTTACAACAGTGAAAAGCACCTCATCGGGCAGTGTCAGGAAACCTATTCTTTCAGCTTGGTTATGATGTCACTCACTTGTGAGATTTAGGCTGGTGTGTGAACTGTAGGCATGCTTATTCAGACTTTCCATTTGTTCCCCTCCTTCCCATTAGTGCTCTTTATTTAGCTTCTGGTGGCCTAAAGCCAAATAACACTTAAAGTCTTCCTAGTCTCCCCAAGACTATAATAATCTTCACCGACTGCTATACAGGTAGTGAGACTGGCATGCTTGCATGTCTTTTGTTATTTCAGATTTCAGGAGAGGCTGGGTGTGAGATAGTGTAGAGATAAGAAATTGCAGATGCAGTAGCTCCAGTGTTGAATGTCCTCAATGCAGGTCGGCTGTTGAAGCCCCAAATATAAACTGGTGAGGAGCATGTTAACATTGGAGTCAGTAGGGTCGCTCTTTTTTCTCGCAGTATATGCAGGGCTGTGTGTGACACTGAGCATGGCAGGTCTCTGTGAAAGAAAAAAGAAGTGCGCTGAGAAATTTTATTTTACAAAGAGTCTATATCGAGGAATAATAGTTAAATGGAAATCTATATAATGGAGGAGATGTTGTATATTTTTTTATATATAGCACCTGAAGATATTTTGTTGTAGTACTGGTATCAGTGTGGGTTTAATATACAGTATAAAGACATATATAGATATATATATCACATACCAATATTTCAAATGATGGATCAATTATGAATGGAGATGGCAGCACAGATAGAGTGCACTTAATACTGTAATGCATGAAAATCTGTTTACATTATATCATTTGTGTGACACATCTGTACACTCTCTGATGACCAAACTTTGCAGCTGGTAAATAGTTGGGAGCTTTCACTTCAGGCTCATTTTTGACCTGCTGTCTCTCCACTTTGATTGATCATTCATTTGTTCGTCAGTATCATAATATCACACCAATCCATGTTGTCATTCCTGAGTTTTGTGCACGTCATTAGTTTATAATTGCATGAGAGGGGTCACTTTTGAGTGACTTCTTCGTTAAGTTGAGGTGATGCTTTTCGTTTCCTATGCTTGGAAATTCAGCTGAACCCCTCGCAGAAATCGATTGAATTTGATCAGTCTATATTTTGCATGATGTGACCACATTCACTTTAAATATTTTGCAGAGTATTAAAAATTTGAACTGTGCATACATTTACGTAAAGCCATTGAAAGTGACTCTGAATGGAATGAGTTTGGCTTGTCTGACCATAATCCCTTTGTTAACCAGACCTAGACTGTTACTTACCCACCACAGATGCAGCACAGGTACAGATTAAACACAAGCACAGGTGTTGCAAACCAATCTAACTCCATCACTGAGAAGAACTGTGTGCATCCTGGACCTCCTTTTTTTTTCTCTCCATCTCTCAGTTCGATCATTGTTGCATAACCGTTTTCTCTGTAAATATGTAAAACACTAAATAGTATAACAGAGTGACATTGTCTTTTATTTAGACAAAATATCTATTTCAAATGTAGCCACTGTGACTAGACCAAAGCAACGTAACACATCTCTTTTTTTGTGGAATTTCTCTCATCCTTTTTGTGTGCTTTCTTTTTTTTTAACGTTTGCTTACGTTGTGTCTTCATTCATTCATAAAGTATGTAGTTGTCATGTATATTTTTATGTGTACATTTCTTGTACAAATTACTGTTTTTAATTAAAGAACAAGTTGTCACACCTTAAATGACTGACTTAATTGCTTTTTTACTTGAAACACATGAAGTATACTAAATGAACATTTACTGCAGTGAAGTCAAACGTGAAGCATTTTGTAATAACTCAAGGGACACTCTCAGTTTCATCTTTATATTTAATTGCATGTCAACATTTCACCTTCAGCTTTTCTAGCACTTACAAAAACCAAGTTTGTGTAATATTTTATAAATATTTATCCCAGTGGCCATCTGCTGAAGTAAGGCACAATGCGCACTATATTCCAGTTACCTTGATGCCCATATCTCCTCTACCCTACTTTTGATTTAAACTGTGCCATTGGCCTCCATGTCCTGTATTTCTCATTGACATGTTTTTCCAACCCCTCCACATGTCTGCATAAGCTCAGTCCACAGTGTGGTGTAATTAAGCCTCTAAAGTGGCGGATTGCTCCAGAGCACAAGCACTTCTGCCAGAAAAATACAGCACAAAAATACTGAGCAGCAATTTGTAATAATCCCCCCCAGACATCCACTAAACCCAAACTATCAGTTTTGACATAATACAGGGGTTTAATCTGGGTATAAATCTATAAATCTCATAACGCAGGCTGGGGTAATCTCCCTCTGGCAGGCCTGCAGGGCTGGTGGACTGAGATGCTCCAACTGAAAAGTACAGACCATTGGCTCCACAATCAGACATTGTTCAGAGGTCATGGCAAGGTTGCCACATGTTAAACTGGCACAATTTAAACTAAGAGGAGGTCATGAACCACATGATCTTAAAATACCTACAGTATAGCTTACTTTTCATCCAGCTAATTTGCCATGCATACATTTAATAAAATGTTTGCTAGAAAACGCTAAGAATGTTATAAAAGTTGTACATTTGCAGCATTTTATACATAGTATCTTACATTTTTATCGTAGCAAAAGTAATTTATAACAACCCTCATTCAGCTGAGTCAACTGTAAGTCTTAACAACATGCTTCGTATTTCCTTGTACTTGGTACCTCATCACAACCTCCACCTTTCATTCAGGATTGATGCTATTGTGTATCCATTCCTCTTCACTATACCTGTCTCATAGTTTCTCTTTTGGAGTGAATTCTGTCCCGTATTCACTCCCGTGGGAGTTTCAGGTTTTGGTGTCCTTCACGCCTGATCTGCAGTCTCGCTGTGAGGCACATGGAGGTTACTCAGCAGGTCTCCTGGGGTTGGTGGGGGTGGTTAAGACCTTAGGGACCTTGACCACAAAAACCATTGGGTCTTTTGCCTTGTTGCTGAATGCACGACGAATTACATCCACAGCGTGCTGATGAGTCGCTCCCTGCAGACTCTCACCATCCACTGACAGCAGCTCATAGCCTGCCTGTAAATGCAAACACAGGTGAAAGGGGAAATTCAACATGTAAAACTTTGCAAACACAGAGTAAGACTTAGTTTTATTCATTCATTTCATGACTACTGTCATGATTATTGTCATCTTTGCTCGCCCCCACTCTGTATCTCTTCTTCTGTTGGAGGAACATCATAGACAGTTTCTATAAATCTGCAGTCATTGTGTCCCATAGCGGAAACCTGATTTATGCCAGGGAGAATTGTGGCTCTCCCATTGCTTTAATATATTCACACTGAAGGCCGTCACTATTGCACATATAAAGCTTCCCTTTCAGCACAAGGTTGTTGAAAACAGAACATACAATGAGACAATCACACACACACACGTACACACACACACACACACACGTACACACACACACGTACACGTACACAAAGAGTGTCGGGATCATTTGCTTTCTGTTTCCTGCAGGATATGATCAGAGTGTGGCGAATCTTTGAAGCCCTGACGAGAGGAACTTCCTCTGATGTCATTTTACCAAGGATGCACCTGCCTTATGTGCTCAACCTCAGTGAAGGTTAGAAACACATTACACACACACGCAAGGCCAGTGGCCATTGTTGTACCACCACCAATCATGTCTTTTTCCTTTTCCCTTTTCCTTTTCAGTCATTAGACAGAAATAGATTAATTTCCCCCTCATTTTGAAGCACCTGGTTCTATATCTTCTATCAAGGAATGGAGAAAACATGTTTGAGTACAGGAGGTTTACAATGGCAGCTTCTGTCGTAGCTCGTCAGACCAGTGTGGTGTTCACCAATAGACTTATAGCCTTTCGTGAGAACAGCATCAAAAGATTTAGATCCATTTAACCAAAGAGGAGATTAAAAAGTGCTTTTTCATTTTTGAAAAGTAATTTATTTGAATTAAATAGATCACAACCTAAGCTGCCCCATCCTCTTTACGGCCATTTATGGAGCACATGTAGTTTCCTCTTTTTTCAGCCAATGGACATCATGGTCCAAAAATACTGTGGCCTCTAAAATAACTATAGCCTGCATGAAAGGATGACTGAATATTTCATAATATGGTTTATCAGCTCATCACAAATATATTCAACTAGATTATTTAGCTATGGAGATGAGAAATATTGGCTCTGGGTGTTACTATAAATTATAACCCATATCACCATGCACAAGTAGATACATTCATACACACATCTCATCTCATTTTACATGCCAAAACTAGCCACGCTTTTTTTTTTCTTTTCTTGAGGTTTTGAGAAATCTGTCTCTAAAATATTTTAAATGCATTGAGGTGAATGAAATACTTTCATCTGTGATGTTCACAGAATTGAATATGCAGCCACACTACCGGCTCTGTGAAGTATAGTACTAAAATTGTGCTCATGAGTGCTGATGTTTGGCAGGTAAAAAGGTATTTACTATGTTTACCATGTTAGTTTACTGTATTACCATACTAACATTTGCTATTTAGTGCTAAATACAAAATAAAGCTGAGGCTGATGGGAGTATTTTTGCATTTGGTCATAAAAGAAAGTATCAGATCAACTGTAATTTTGACCTGATGATGAAGGTAGATTAAAGGTCAAAAAGCAAAGTTAAAAATGAAAAGTTAAAAGATCACCAGATTTACAGTTTATCCTGAGTGGGGCATAAATGTGTGCACACATTTTTTAGCAATCTATCCGATTGTTGCTAAGATGTTTCAATCTAAGCCATACATGTCAACCTCACAATGGCTTTAAATCAGAGTCAACAAAATCAGTAGGCTGCATCTTTTGGAAACCAAAATTTCATGTCAATTTGTCAAGTAGTTAAGTAGTTGATGAGATATTTCAGTTTAGACCAAAGTGGCAGACAGACTGACTGACACACATTACATAATGTCACTCTGCTAACGTGGCTTGAAATTCAAAATTTCAAAACGTTTTTTTGTCATTTGGGTGAACTAACCCTTTAACCACACACAAGCCTACAAACTGAAATGGGTAACCCAGTTAAATGCAGGCACAACAAAGCACACACTTGTCCAGGTTTCCGCTGATAATAGCAAGTGGCAGGAAAGTATGTGTTCACAGGCCCACACATATACACACACACAAAACAACATTCTTCACTGATTGTCTGTTATCATGTGAGTCTAAGGAGACAGGATGCATGTTAACACTGGGCTACTCTGGCCTCACTTCCCTCTGCAGAGTTGCAGGGGTGGAGGGGGTTGATAGGGGTGAGCTGACATGCTTTCAAGGTGTGGGGCAGAAACAACAGATAGCAGTGTGGTGCTACAGAAGCTTACCAACAACTTCTTTGGCCTAAATCTATTTTTCCAGGCTGTGTTTCTTTGCTGTTTCTGTTTTTTACACACCCTATATCCTGCTTTATTTTTCATCTTCACTATTCGCCTTACATTTCTGTTGCTCTCACGTTGCCTGTAAATGTGCTGTCTCTCATTCATCCCATTTTTCATTCGAGGTTGGGTGCACTGTGTGGGGAGGTTCTTCAAATTTATAAGGTTGAGCAGATACTGGATCCCCCCGATTGTCAGACACTCTAATCAGGCATCGAACCTCAGTGATTGCTGTCAATGGATACCTGCTTTTTTGGTCACACACGCAAATCGACCTACACAAACACATGTTTAGATAAGTAACCTCTAATTGCAGCTATACAATTCACTTACAACTTTCTTTACACATGCTTTTTTTTAAACCAGGTGTTTTTTTAATGCTGTACTTTAGGAGCTTAAAGAATTAGCTTGTGGTTAACTGTAATGAATGAGTGTGTGGATCATCTATGCTTCAGTGAGATCACAGACGACTGTTAAGTCACTTTGCAGGCAATACATTACCAATACATTTGCAGACCAGCACCTGTGTACCTCATCAATAATAGAGGAGATGGGCTACTTGAGATGGCTCTCCACTCATCTCCTCTCCACTCCTCATTGCACACATTCACCCTCTCCTTCATTGACATGCTACTTATGACAAAAACAACTTATAACCACAACACAGAGGTCTGACAGGCACTCAACAAGGATAAATGGCTAATGTGCTCTCAAAACATTTTTTTAGCTATTGAAACAAATTTTCTCCCTGTTTCTGTTTTACTCACCTTCAGAGCCTCATTTGTTGATGCAGCTCCTCCAGGGAAGATCTTCTCAATCTTTATCATGGGCTGGACTCTAGACTCCATACCTCCAGAAATACTAATACCTGTAAACACATATCATATAAAATTAGGGATTTACTAAACAGCAGGAGATTCCTGTAATCTAACTAGTCTTAAACTATAGTGTATATATTATAGCTGATAATTTTTTCAGCTATCTTTAAAACATTAAACTGCTCTAGAGCCATTCAGTGTAGTAGTAAGTAATGCCCTGACCTCTACTGGTGACATAATGAATATGGGAGGCTGAAAACATTTTAATGGACAGTTTTACAAGGGTCAGGAATACTCACTGACACAACAATAATATCCCTGAATATGCATTCAGTTTAAACTTAGCTCAAAATGCAAAATACACAAATGTCTGTTTTGTACTCACCAAGAGACTGCTTGGCTTTGGAGATGCACAAAGTGGTGATTTCATACCCCTCTGGTGGTAGAGTTGCTGTTCTTTTCACACCATGACCATTTTGTGAATGTCCATTTACCAGCTGACTGCTCCCTCTACTTGTATAGGGACTTTTCTCACCCACAGACACAAATACATCAGCTAGAGGAGTTCTCGCTCGCTGTTGTGAAGGAACCCGTACACTGACCTCAGTGTAGCCCTCTTGCCTGATCCATCTGCCATCAGTGCTCTCAGGACTTGTGTCCCTCCTTGATCTCCCACGCCCATTCCTCACAGGTGATCTTCCTCGTTCAGGAGCCACATCTCCTCGGTCAGAAACTGATAACAAGGAGATCTCATCATACCGCGACGCCCCGTTCTCTCTCCTGTTTGGGGAGCGACTGGGTTGGCTCCCATGTTGGGTGCTCTGTAGGGATTCTGTGAGGAGGAAGCTGTGGCTGGGTGAGGGGCTCAAGGATTGTGAGCGCACAGTGGAGGAGGCGTAGCCGTCCACAGGTACATCCAGCAGGGGGGTGAAGGCACGGGATGGAGGCAGATGGCCTGACTGTTGGCCAGACAAACGCAGTCTCTCCAACTCTTCAATCATCTGATGCTCCCTCATTGTGTCCTGGACCGGCTGGAGGAAGAATCCACCCCTGTAGTCTGGAAACACAAAAAAAAAAATTCAAGTGTAACTTCACAGCTCAGTGCGGTCAATTTCAAAGCAAGTACTAAAATTACCCTCTGGAGTTTTACTTCCTAAACTATGTGTTTTACTTAAAAAGGCAAACAATATAGACACTTAGAAGGATGACATACTAACATTAGGACAAGGTTGTTCATGCAAGGATCTCAAGGATGTCCTTTGAGCAACAAACAGTGGGTGAGGATTTAACACCAGACTACCTGAATCACAAATATGGATTGTATTTTACTTAAATATTTGGAATTGTAAAATGGATACACAATAATAAGCCTAGATAACATTTTGAGATTTCACCATCAGCTTATATTTACAATTTCTTTGCAAGGACAAAAATATCCAGTGGAGCTGTTTCAGGTCAGGGACTCTAGGATGTAAAATCACCATTCACAACTTGCACCTCTTGAAATCTCTTGAAAGGTCAACCACCTAAAACTTTTAAAACACTGATATCTTGATGATGCCTTGTCAGCTTCCTTCAGCTTCCATATTGTTAACCCTGTGACCTCAGAAAGTGAGAAGGCTGTAGTCAGTCTAAAATGAGACTGTATTGTTTCAGTGGCTCTTGAATGTGGAAAACGCTCAGAGCATCTTTGCATTGTTGAATTGTCACACTGGCCAACCGAATATGTCTCAGTCCTTTCTGTAGGCCAAGGAGATGTAATACAAGCCTAAGCTTCAGCACAAGCACAGGAAACCCGAGATATCTTGTACTTGTAAGGCATGTGTGTGTGCAAGTTTGTGTGTAAGTGTGTTTTTATGGCGGTTTGGACGTGGATATGTGTGTAAGGAATACCAGGATCAGGACATGATGTGCAGGTGTTTCAGTTTGACAAGACAGGAGAAAGAGACAGAAAATACTTTGATATCGCTCTGGGGTGAGAGAGAGTCCATCAACCAGACAGAAAGAGACAGAAAAGAGGACAAGAAAGGGTGAGAGGAAGAGGAAAAGAGACAGCACCTGTACCTGGGATTGGAGTTATGAGGTGGCGTCGAGGAGTTCCACTGCGAGGGGAGCGCAGAGCTGGAGAACGCACTAAAAGAAATAAAATTCACAAAATATAACCTTCTTGTTCTAATTCCCACACCACTAAATGTTAACAATTATTTAAGTAACTAACTTTTATGTGACGCTGTACTCTTCTTCTCACCTGTGCGACTTTTGAGAATATCATACGCCTCCAGCTCAAAAGGCATGACCATGCTGTCAAAACGACCCAACTCCGTCGTAGGCATCAGCATTCTACAGAAGATATGATCATTCAGATTTGCTCACATCTTTATGAACATCAACATGTAAGGTGTACATTTATATATTCTGTGTATACTTCTCACCTTATTTCTCTGAGAAGTAACAGTTTTTCTGGACGGTCCAAGATTGCCAAAAGTGGGCGCACTAAATCCTCAATCACATTGTCAGACAAAAACTGAGGAACAGATTGAATTGATGAACAAAATAGAGGGGGAAAAGAAGAAGAAGAACCATGTAGTTTAGTTATCTATATAAACAAGTTTCCATCAAACAGTTTTCAAGTCATCAGTCTTGGATTAGTTGTGCCTTTAAATACCTGACTGCTGTACATCATTGGTAGCTGTTATAAATTGTTATATACATGTACATCACAATAAATATTCACTTTCCCAAGAACACTACAGTCCTCCACAGTTTTCAGTGTTTGGTGTTGAATTACTGTATTGACAGGAAAGTCACACTGTGCCTTAAGTAAGTTCGATATCTTAAGCAGTGGTGGCAAAGGGCCGACTGAGGAGCTGATCCACTGAAATTGGCGAGGGAGACAAGGGGATCAGATGGTGACTGATATTTGATCCTAATCATAAATGACAGGCCAGATCTGTCTTTTGTCACAGCTGCAGCCAGACACATCTATCACTAAGGGACACTCAGTGACACAGGGAACAATACTGCACTCTTAAGCCTTCAAGTAGCTGATTTTCATTCATTGGGTGGAAAAAAACACCCAGTCGAGCACCAGTGAGGTGTCAGAGATGGTAATTTCAGATCAAGAGCTCACCCGCCGACAGTGTCTCATCACAGCAGCCACCTCATCCTTGCTGAGCAGCTTCTTAGCCATGTCCTCCACGTACTGCAGGGTATCGGGTCGGTGCTGCGGGCTGCTGTCTTTAACCCCTGCATGGGATTCTCTGGGGGAGGTTAAGAGCTGGAAGCGAGATCCCCTTTCCTTATCTGAGGAAATAAAGCGAAAACTGCAGGGATACTTTAACTTATTTCCACTACAGACCAACCAGTTGAAGAAGTTTCTTGAATCAATTGTCATAACTTGATACTAATGGTCACTAATTTTTAAATCAAAATCATCAAATGATCTAATCTTACTGGTATATTTTTGAACACATTATCTTAAATTTAATTACATTTCAAAATTCAATAGTCTATAGGCTTAATTATTAGCTTCAATCATTTTTTAAAATATTTTTTATAAGGTGTGTAGTTTTCTTCCACCTACTTCTGTTCTACTTCTATTATCTAAGCTACATTTTGCTTTGTGGGATGCAGAATATGTGCGAAGAAAGAAAAAAATGTCACTTGACCCAGCCCCTCACCTCTGTCAGCATGATGGGATGGTGACTTGGAGCGGTTCTTGTCTTTACGGTCTTTTTTAAACAGCAGGTTAACAAGGGTTTTGGAGCGCTGCAGGCCAGTTTTACCCTCTTTTGTGTTCTTCTCTTTCTGTTTCTTCTTCTTCTGTCTGTCTTCTAAAGGGGAAAACAGAGTGGTGGTATGCAATGCCCAGTACCTCTAAATGAACAGTGTGGTAGACAGTGCAGATTTTTCCGACCACCTACTGTGAAACATGATTGATTGAGACATTGTATGTAAAATCTGCACAAACTACCACCTGCTAAATCATGTAACGAAATACAAACAAGAAATTAAACTAAACTCACTATATGCCATCTTTGCCATAGGTATATCTTGTTCTTATGAAAATCTACCATAAGAGGATTTGAACCATAGCAAATATGGGACATTGTTCATATCTGTGTATGGTGTTGAAAAGCTAATTCATTAAGCTTGGTACTGCTTCTTGCTTAACTGTTACCCAATAACAGCAGGTGCTATGAGCACAGACTGTTCATTTTTCTTCCAGTCAGTTTCTCAGTTCACTGCAGTAAATCTGCCACTGTGAAAAGTAACACGGTAATACTGATGAATTGCAGCTACACGAACCCGAACACACCCTCATCTATTGAGAGCACTACAGTGAAGTGCTCCAGTTTACATAACAAATGTCCAATCGGCCGTGGGCTTTGCCCCAAACCCCTGCCAGGTCCTGGAGGTATGAATGAGTTGGATAAATTGAAAAGGAAAGGCTAATAACTCAACAGCCCCGCCAAGGCTTATGGATGGAGATGGATACTTCTCCATATGCTTGTTCTTTTTCATTTCTCACAGTGGTACAACGAGTGAGACCAAAGGGTAGTGATTAATCATGAGTCTCACTCTGTGCTCTTGGATGAATTCTGTCTGAAGCTTAAATCAGTCGTGTAGAGTTTGGATTTTCTTGTTTATTTCTTGGATAGGAGAATGAGGGGTCATCAAAGTGACAGATGCCCTGTGGAAAGACCGCTGGAAGGCCTGAGGGTGGATCTTAAGATGTGGTGAATGCAGGCACTGTCAACAAAATCATCTGAAGAGTTGAACCTGATTGTGCTTCATTGTGGCCATGACTCTCAGTGTGACATGATGCTGGAAAGGTTGATCTCTCAAATGAGATAGATGATACTGCCAATACAAGCAACAACAAAACAGAGGATATCCCAACCAGTACAGAATATTTGAGGCGGATATATGTGATACAAAAAATCTGATAATGGCCAATTTCCATTAATTGAATTCATATTTATGGAATATCTCAACTATTGGAGATTTTGTACAAATTGTCATGGTCCCAAGAGGATAAATCTGAGTGATTTTGGTGATCCTCTGACTTCCTCTAGTGCCTCCAATAGGTTGAAATTTGTAGATCAAATAGCAACTGTGCAATTTAGTGAAGATCCCCTGATTCATGTAATGTCATCATCAGGTCAAAATTAATGACATTACCATCAGTCTCTAGATCATTTTTCACACCTTTGCCCCCAAAACTATGTATAATATATTATCTAATAAGTGACCTGAAATTGACCTCTCTGCCTACACTATCCTCACAGAAATAAACTGATGCAGCACATATCTATGTTTTCAACAATCATGCCTACAAAATGGTAAACTGCTTTAGAACTTTTATCCTATGGCAGTTTTCTTTCTGGTTTTCTTTACAATGAACATTACCGCCTCACAGAGCTGCTATAGGGTCAGTTGACTCTTGATTACACACACATTTTTGATAATAATCATTATTGTTTAAAGAATTGTGACTGACAACTATTTCAACTACCACAATACAGTTTCTAAATGATCGACATATTTTGGCATTTCTGTACTGCAAAATTACTGTTCCTTACTGGCTGATATACACAACAATACTGATATATGTGCAATCAGCCCTGCCAATCTACCAGTGTACCTCTAAAGCAGAGAACTTTTCCAGAACTTTTTCACTCTGGTTACCATTCTAGTGAGCCTGCAGGTCTCACCTGACACAGTGATGTGACTCTGGGATCGTCTGATTGGCTTCCGTGGTCTGCTCAGGGCCATCAGTGCTGCCGTCTTAGGTGAGTGTTCCACTTCTTTCTGGTCCCCTGATGACAGTGTCCTCATCCGTCCCCGTCCACTGTCCCCTGCTCCACTGTCCCCAGTTCCGACCATGTCCCTCGGCCCCTCCCCTTTCCCACGTATGACTGTGTCCTTTAGCAGCAATGTGGCACCTACAGTCCGACTGGTTTCTGAGTTGACCAGAGAGTATGAGACATTAGGTGAGGGGTGTTCCAGGTAGTTTGGAGGGTAGGGGTCAGTCTGTATGGCAGTTTCAGCAGTTCTCTCTGTACTGCTTGGACATAGGGGACGCTCCTCTGTGGAAATGGCAACATCTACCATCTCAGAGCCAAAGACAGGAGGGA
The DNA here is from genome assembly GCF_027409825.1 of Scomber japonicus. Classification (NCBI taxonomy): domain Eukaryota; kingdom Metazoa; phylum Chordata; class Actinopteri; order Scombriformes; family Scombridae; genus Scomber; species Scomber japonicus. The sequence goes on along the minus strand of NC_070591.1, from coordinate 17,895,395 downwards.
AAAGGACCTGGGAGAGACCACTGAGGGAGCTGAGAGGGGTGCTGGAGGACAACGAGGAGGCAGAGGAATTAGACTCTGAACCCAGAGAGGATGGTGCTGGGCCCCCATTGGCCACTGTAAAAAAAAAATCCTTAATTACCATGAAGGAAGGGAGCTTAGTGAGTGTAAAGAATATTATTGTTTTCATCTTAAAGCACCAAAAGTAATACCTTATGAAACCAACCAGTTTCATTTAAGCACAACACACGCAACACAAACGCTACAAAGTTACATAGTGAATAAGACTAAGGACATTTAATTTCCTTATTTCAGACAATCTGTTTTGTTTGGATCAAAACTTGTCTGACCTCATGTCCTGTTAATCCTTTAAGATTTTTGTAGACAGAACATGAACCAGGAGTTTCTTTTTTTCTAATTTGACTCCAAAAGGACTCTTGCATGTTCTGCATGTTTGTAAAATAAACATCCCCACACAGATGACAGAGCTGCCTTTGAGTCCACTGAATTAATCCCTGGATTTGATCAGAGCTATTCATATCAAACTGAAAAACAGGGAATTTGTGAAGAAAATGAATGGCAGGGTTTTAGTACAAGCAGGCCACATGTAGCCAGTGTTCTACTTTGTTTGATAAGATTTCCAAGAAGAATCTATTACCCTGTTCTGAAATATTTATTGCAGTGCAAGTACTGTCCTCCTTAGTGTCTCTATCTTGTAAGATAATATTTTGTGACAAACACTCTTTTGGGATTCTTAACATACGTTTGTCGAGCCAACCATATTCTGCCACCATCTCCTTGTAAGCAGGGTATCTTCCAGCTTCCTGTTGAAGTGCAAAAAAAAATTAAAATATTTAGCAAGAACATGAATCGTCAACATAATCACAACCAATATATTGATCAGCTGATAGTATTGGCCATCACTGGCCTTTAACAGATACTGTATATCAGCATTGGTGTATATACAGTATTGTCTGATGAGCGCCTATTCATAAACTACTTTTTTAAAACACACATCTTTCAAACTGATTACATCACTTTGTAATACTCTTTATTTTCTCAGACTTGACATCTTAGTCTTTAGACTCCACAACTGTATTTTGAGTACTACTATGACAAGATTAATTTAAATATGTCACGTTACAATAATGTTTTTTGTTTTATTAGTGGGCATGATATATCACTATGAGGTGAGTGGAGATTCAGTCGTATAAAAGAGTTTGGGAAACTTTGCCAGTGTTTCTTATAAGGAATAATTTTGTATCAAGAATAAGTGACCAATATCCTCTTAAGTCTATTTTAAGGACTTGCCTCATTGCTACACAGCTTCAAGTTCAAAGAGAAGACACTTGAGGATTCATCTAAGATTTGCCAGAAAAGCCTTAGATGCTCAGGTGCGAGTGAGTTTAGTAACTGAACCCTGACTCCACTACAGTATGTGTGATTTTGATCTATAAATGGGTCTAATACAGGAGAGAAGGAACACATAAAATTAGGCTTTCTGTTGATTATAACCTGATCCCTGACTGCCTTTGAATAATGAACGTTGTCCCTGGCTGTTTTTCACACGTGGAACCTGAGATCAGAGGAGTAAAATGAGCACACAGCAATGTTAGCGAGCTGAGAGAGCGCACCTACACACACACTCAAACACACAAACACATCCACATTTACACACACAAACATGCACACAATTCCTTTATCTAAAAAAGACACAGGTTAAAGCAGCATGGCCTTGCACACATGCATACACACAGACACATGTAAGGAATTCAAGGGCTGTGAGCCAGCTGTCTATTGTGCTGTGCAGGCTCATGCTGTCCTTTCCTAAGAAGAGCTGGTGTTGTTTAACACGATGTAACATTTATTATTGTGTCACAGCGCTTAGAGCACCCAATCAATTATTTTCAAATCTGAGCAAACTAGATTCACACTGCCATACAACACTGACCCACAGCTATGTAAAAGAGGACTCATTTCTAAAATCAGACTTAAACCTGTATTAATTGATTTTTTTGGGTTCAATGAGCTATAAACACTGATGTGTTATTAAGTCAATGTGGCTACAGTGTTAAGCAGGTGCTTACACATTTACCTGTCATGGAGCAACATTAGCATTCATTTGGAGTTGTATTTCTGCACACCAGATGAATGTAAATACAATATTCCCTCTTACCTCTCCTTTCAGCTCTGGCTCTCCTTAGAGGAAATATTTAGCTTATTTGGCTGTTAAATGCTCCACTACATTCACCAGTTACTCACTAACATTGTCTGTTTGTAGTGTGGAACAGGAAAGGTAGCTTACAGTTAGTTTAACTGAAAACAGGTTTGATGTAACTGAACCGAAACAGTAAAGTTGGCTGTAAAACCAAACAGTGAGCTGAGGGATACTGAGGAGAACTGCCATGTCAGGTAATAATTCTCTGTGCGCTTGTCATTATGAGCGACCTCTTTCACATTATACACAATCATTTGATGCAGTGTAAATATAAAAATATGAATTAGTGTAGCTTTAAGTCTCTCACCCTTATGGTCAACATGACATGTGTGTGGCTCTTTAGGACCTCAACTGCATTGCTGTGCGTGATATCATCAAAGCTGACCCCGTTGGCTGCAAGGATTTGATCCCCCATTTTGATACCGTGCTGCTCTGCAAGCCCACCTGGGTCCAACCTAAAGAGAAAATATGTAAAAGCGCACACACAAACACACACAGGAGAGAAGCACAGACATATATAAAATCTGAGCACATCTAAAGAAGTACATTTCTTAAGATATTTGACTTGGAAGGTAAATTACACTAGGAGATGTGTACACCTGGCTTTCTATATCAATTAATACTTTTGTTTCACTTTCTTAGTATGAATCTTTTTTTATATATGTATTAGATGTATTTACATTAGTCTCAATATGTAAATATGTATTATGTAATCCTGTTTGTCGTACAATAATAACGAATTCCTGTGGGAAAATTCCGTTTTCATTTTCCCTCTTTTCCTCTTGCTCAAGGGTACTTGAACAGGGTGGGGCTGAACCTGAGCTCCACCACTTGAAGGTCTGTCTTCATACACCCTGCACCACCCTGCTGAATTTAAATGAAATTAATTCTATTTATGGGATGGTGATGGACACTTCTGGGGTAAAAAAGCATTAGTTGAATGTGTTTTGAACCAGATATTTTCATACTTGGAGATGTAAATTCCCAGTCCAAACTCTTTGCCTCCCCTGATGTTAAAGCCCAGACAGTAGTCATCTGATGTGGTGAAGAGATGGACGATCCTGCGGAGAGCGCTGTCTGAACTGGCCTCTGACGGCATGTGACCACTCTCCTCCACCACCATCCGCCGGTGAATCAGATCCACCCTACACACACATATATATGCACAAGGGGACGTATACTTACACGCATGAAAACATACACATACATTCCTTTGCGCTTCTCTGCTGAGCTCAAGCCTGTCAGTATCGGTTAATATAGCAATAAAAGGTCACAGCAGTAATTCATCCACCTCTGCCACATGAAACCAAGATACAGTATATCCAAAAAGAAAGATCGCCAGTGTGAGATACAGCCAAGTGACATGGCAACACAACACAAGAGCCATGCAAAGGTCAGTGCTGGCAATAACATGGTTGTAGTCTGTACTTCAAATAATAGTATACCCAGCATAGTACAACAGCCACAATATACAATTACTGATTGACAAAGTTAATAAATAAACTCCACTTAAAGTGCTGTTTGGCCTCACCATGTGGTCTTCTCCTTGGAGTAGCGGATGCCAGGGATTTTGCCCACACGTCTCACTACCATCCTCAGCCTGTTGTTGCCTGTCAGGACCTTCACAGCACTGCTCATGGTGATGCTCTCCAGGCTGACCCCATTCACCTCCACCAGCTTATCGCCCACAGTCAACCCAGCCTGCGCTGCAGACACAGTTGGAACTCAGTATGGTACAAAAAAGTACAATAAATGTCACAAAGAAACATAATACCACATGCCCAGATTTATGTACACAAAAAATAGTTTGCTATCACTGTGAGAAGCACACACACACAAACACTTCCTCCTAACCTGCAGAGCTGTCATCCTCCACCTTGCTGACGAATACACCGAGTCCATGTTCAGAGCCCCCACGGACACTGAAGCCCAGACGACCATCTGGACTCTTGTCTACTGTCACTGTATGAATGTCTTCACAGTCATCCCCACCTGCAGCCACACAAAACCAGGACACACACACACACACATGTGCTGGTTATAAATGTCTTCATGGCCCCACAGCCTGCTGACGGTGAGCTGAGTCCAGGATGGTTCAGGATGGTGGCAGTGGTGAAAAACTTAAGATAATAACAAAACTTCTTTGAAGCTATTCATGAGGCTTTCATATTCATTTCATTTTGTTTCATTAAACTAATATATATATATATATATACATATATATATATATATATATATATATATATATTTTGGGGCATTTTTGATTTTATTTGAAAACAGCTGGCATAGAAGCCAATGGGAACAGGGAGAGAGAGAGGGGAATGAAATGCAACAAAGGTCCCTTGCTGGACTCAAACCAGGAACGTTGTGCTCACGTGGCGTGCACGGTAACCACTTGGCTACTAAAGTGTTCCCATTTCATTAAACTTGACTGTCTCCAATGTAGACATCTGTCTTCGGCTTCACCATAATAAATATGATTCACAAAACAAACAACCGTTACAAAGAATAAATTTAAAAATTACAAAAAAAACAGCAAACTGACAGAGCTTAGAATATAGATATTTATAAGATGTATGATGTGTTTTACAGTTTAATGATTTGGTACTGTACAGCAGCAACATTGTGTGTCTAAGTCAAATTTCCCTCTGAGACAATAAAGTTTTATCTTATTTTAATTATTTACAGAAACTCAGTATAAACAACAAAAATTGATTTAGTAAAAATAATGATCTCAAACATGTAATAGGGTAATGAAAACTGAGACGATACCAATATTCTGTGTTCATATTTAATACCTGGATACCTGAATTGTGGAAGAACTCAAACTTAGATGTATTTATGAATTGGTCCGCTGATAATTGTAATGTTGCTTTTTCCAGACCATGTGTCTTTTAGATATTCATTCAGACAGGGGCGCATTAACATCACTGGAGGCCCCTGGGCTACAGAACTTTATGAGCCCCCCCCACCCCGCACCCTCTCTACAGGACTTTATGAGGCCCCCATCCCTAAGTGATTGACACTCTATATTTTGCCTATAAAAACCTTAATACAACTATTAGGCTATATGTCGTCTTGCCCGTCACTTTGTGTGCCGTCTACTAAGCTGAGTGTTGGATATATATGGTGTGATTTTGTTACATTGTATCAAAATGAATGATGTCGGTGTCGCACCATCCCCATCACTTTTACCACCAGATGTCACTGTAGTGCAGCATCATGTGCGTTATGATTGAGTGTTCATTAGCCTACATAATTATTCTCAATATTTAGAGGCCCCCCCATGGTGGAGGCCCTGGGGCTGTAGCCCAGGTTAGCCCGTTCATTAATGCACCCCTGCATGCAGTACGGTAGCTTTAGTATATTGTATAATGTATGTAATACAGTCTAATAGAGGACTTCTTTGATGGCTAATACAATAGTGATCCAGCCAGCAAAACTACATCATACCCACGTAAATGCTGATACATCAGCAAGCCAAAATATTATTCTAAATTTGGACCAATGACATTCAGATTGTGCCTGTGAAACTGTGAATGTATCACCATGGTAGCAGAAGACAGTTATCATTCATGTGCATAACTTACCATCAACAGGTGCGTTGATGAGAATCACCCTGCCCATTGGTGATGAGGACTTGCGTCTGTGGTGTTGCTGCTTCTTCAGCATGTAGCGCTGGCCTCCATTGTTGAGGTGGAGGTGCCCCCCTCCATTTGTCATCTCCCTCCAGCCAGGGGAGTGAGAGGAGTGAGCCATGCTAAGTGTCTGGTAACTCTTCCTTTAGTCATCCAGGCAGGATGCGATCTGAGGTCTGCTGTCAGGATTGAAAAGGTGCAGCCTGGATATTGGGGGAAAGTGTGGTGGTGAGCTGGACTTTTTAGCACCTGCTGGTCCACTCTGGATGATAAATAGGGAAGCTGATCCCCACTGGAGCAGCCAACTTACAAAGCTGTACGTAACATCCCTCAAATTGAAGATCCACAGGAGAAAATGTGACAAAGAAAAACTCAAATTTAAACGGAATCCACACAGCTGAATGAACATACTATGTCATTCTTTAAAAATGTTGTTAAAAAGTAGTGCTCCGTGATTGGAACTTCCTTGTAGGTTTAAGAAGTTGGTATAATCCTTTAGTTTCCTTAATTGTTGCTTCTGGATCCATCTCCACAGTCACGGTGCTGCTTGTTCCCTCCTGTTTCAGATGAGAGGCTGCGGGGCAGGCTGCGGAGCAATCAGCGATGCATGGTGATTCCCCCTCGGGTCATGTTTAATTAAATGGATATCTGCTGTGACAAGAATATGCTGTGATGAGTAATGTGGTCTGAGGAGTCCAGCTGGCCATATGAAACTCTATATTTTTGGGACAGTTGTGACCTACAACTTTGGATTAAAGTGTAAAAATAAAAGTCATAAAACAATTTAAGTTTATACTTAGAAGACAATGACAGCAACATGTCTAAGTAAACTTCAAAAACAGAGCCTTGAAATGAATCCTAACTAAAGGGAACAAAATATGACAGCCTTACCTGTAGTGTCCATTGTGCCGGATGAGCTCGGAGACGCTTTGAACACCTCCGGAGTATTAGTGCCGCCTCATTTGTTCTCCAGGTTCCCATTATTGTATTATTGGGTAAGCCTTTTATATAAGTCCCCTCTGCAGCTGTGCAGCCATTAGCACTGAACTAGTGGTGATTAAGTACACTAATGGTACTACAATTACAGTGACTAAGGTCTATTTCACCCTGCCCTAAATTACTTAAGTGACTGTTATTAATGTATTGATTAAATCCATATTTTTCAGTAAAACTGCAGAGAGTAGAGAAGTGCAGGTCTGTCTGTCTTCTTGGCTGTTTTCACCATATCAGTGAGATAGGTAAACAACCCCACCCTGTGGTCATCTGGGGATTTAATCATTCATATTAATAACAATCAATAGATTGCAGCTAAACAGGAACAGGAAACCTTGACCCTGAACATGTGGTCTATAGAGGAGTTTTCCTACATTTTTTCCCATCTATTGGTGTGGTTGAGTTGTGTAAGCCTATATATTGTTAAAATATATCTAAGTATTACCTTATTTCTCAAAAATGATCATTTACCTCATGTTGAAGTAAAGTAGCCTAATCATCATCATAAAGTTTGCAATTTTAAGTTGTTTTAGGTAACATAAACATAGTTACATATTACTATCAAAAATCAATGAACAGCAAAAAGATACACCAGCTTGAACAAAAGGTAGAGGAATTCATAAATTAAAAATAGATACAAACCAAACTACACATAACATAAATAAGAATTAAAGAATAATACAAGCAATAAATACATATATCACTACAAGATCTTTTTCTTGTCCTATTTTATAGTCACTGCTCTCAAAGAATTCATTTAGTGTAGTGACAAAAATTAAAACAAAAACGCATAGCCTATTTCTTAGGATATTTAGACATTTAGACTACAATATATTTGAATGAATCGTGTCTATTGGAATAGGAGGACTGCAGTCAAAACAAATATTGGAATAAGAACTATTTGTTACTTAGCTGTATGCTGTGAACAAACATTTTGAAATATTCCATTAAATATTTGAGTTTCACGTACTGACGATATGTATGTTACTTTTTCTTCACCGACTGACTGCTGTTACGATGTCTTAAGGGGTATAAAACACCCTGGAGCTGGAGTCAGCTGTTTTTATCCAATCACGTGTTGTCTGCCACCCACGCGCAGGGGCTTCCAGCGACTCACATCCTCCATGACAACCCTGCTGTTAGTCCCGCCCCCCCGTATGCCTGCTGCATTCAAAGGCTAATGGAAACATCAGAATTCCGGGAACCAATTTACATGCCATCAATATGACCGCATGACTGCAGCAGAGTTACCCTGAATGTTAATCATTTGTGCACATAATTTAGTTTGGCATACGTTGTAAGAGCTGACTTACTTTCTTAAATTTGGTCTGTTCAGTCTATTTTTACAAACAACCCATCCTAGGTGTTCAGTACGTATGCCAGAAAATAATGTATACACCAGTGGTGTCACACATGCGGCTCGCCAAGAAATATAATCCGGCCCACTGGATAACTTCGCAAAGTATGATGCCAGGTTTCAGGAGCAAATTAAACTGTGAGGAGCCTACTTCATTACTTCATTTGAATGCTGCTACACAGGTTGTTCCACCCTCACCAGGATACGGTGCTCTGAGAAAACAATGACTGTATTGTGGTCATATTAAACCAATCATATATTGGACATAATGCGAAATATTGTCAATCAGCAGCTTCTGTGAAAACATATCTGTAAAGGACTGAGTCCTAATATTGTTGAAATTGCACTACTAACTTAATTTAGGACATCCCAAAGTGTTCATCTGTTTTTTAGGTAAAGTTATATTACATATTATATATAATTTGTAGGTTATTATGCAATGGTTTTACGGCCCACTTAAAATCAAATTGGACTGCATGTGATTCTGGCTTGAACTAAAATAAATTTGACACCCCTGGTACAGGCTACACATAATTCCTGAGTCTGACATATTTATCATATGCATGAGACGGTGTTTTACGACACTGGAAAGAGTACCAGAAGGCAGCAGAGGTCCACCCGGCGGTGCTGTGATATTGAGAGGTCATACATTTACAAAAAACACAGACAGCAGACCAGGTACGTCTCAGGGGTGACTCAGTTCACATCCTTAATGAAGTTAAATGACAATCTGACTTAGTTAATGTTCACTCCGTAAAGGTTTGTGCCCTTGTGACGCTAACTGAGCAGCTAGCATATGTGTTAGCTTGTAAACTCCCTGGCTAGCTAACTGGTTGACTTTTGTTTATCAAGACAGGAGTTCAAACCTTTGTTTTGATGGCGCGAAAAAGCTGTTTATTGTCCCGACTATCTTAATGTTTGATTTAGTGGATGTTTTCTGTTATTACTAATGTCGCGTTTCTGTGAGATTGAATTATGGTTAGCTAGCGTTTTGCTGACAGGAGCCAAGCACAGCAGCGTGTCGTGACTTTCCCCCAATCCCATCTGTCACTCCATGTGTGTCACGCTGTTTCTTTGACCTGCTACTCAAAATGACACAATGTGACACACTGAATCCGTTTAGCTGTCTCAATAGTTAGTCAGCTCTTCAGCCATGTTTTGACACTCAACATTAAGTGCATTAATCACGAGGAGAAACAGTAATTTGCAAAGTATTGCGTGCAAACTGTTTGTGCCCTTGAATGCTCCATATCAGGTGTGTTATCGCGCCCTTGTTCGTGCTGGAGGGGTTTTCTTCATCCATCTGAAGAGTACAGATGTTACCAGATGGAGCTATGGCCTTGCAAATTGTCTGTCTGAATGAGTGCTGCATAATTAAGAACGTACTTTACATTGTTATAATAGTTGGGTGACTAAATGCTGTCATTTAGTCACCCATAGAAGTGTCGTATGTGCATATATTATATGTTTATAAAGGAGGCAGAGCTGAAACAAGTAATTGGTTGACAGAAAATGAATCTGGAAATATCTTGATCATCAATTAAATTTAAGCAAAAATGACATTTTCTTTTGCCCCTAACCCTAACCCTCAAATCTGAGGATTTGAAGCTGAATATGTCTCTGTCTTGAACTGAGGCTGCAGCTTACAATTATTTTAACTATCGATTACTCTGTTGATTATTGTTTTTTTGATTAATTGATTAGTCATTTGTAGAGATAGGTATTATTTTAAAAATGATGATACCAGTACTGATACCAGTAGAGTACTTCATCAGATACCTTTATTATTTCATGTGGGATTATCAGTACAGACCATATGGGGTGTATCTGCTGCAATAGAGGGCATTGTCTCTAGATCCAGGAACAAAAGGGAACAGATGCGGGTTTAGTTTGACTGAAAAATATTCAATACTACTTGGTACTAGGTTATTTTGGTTGATATTTCAAAGACCTAAAATACTGATACCCACCCCTGTCATTTGGGCTATAAAAGGCCCAAGAATATTGAAAGATGTTGATCACTGTTTCCTCAAATGTCTTGTTTTATCCCAACCAACAGTCCACAACCCATAAGATGGTTAATAAACCAATAATTATTCACATTTATCAATAATGAAAATACTTGTCAGTTTCTGCCCTAACATACCAAATGCGCTGGCTGACTTTGTTGAAGCTGTTTTCCGTATACTTTCCTTTTATCTTGTACTCACAGCCTCAGCTGATAAAAGTGTGAGCGCAGCCTCAACCTGGTACATACTTCCACCAGAACGAACAATCCAAAAAGAAAACAGTACGTGACACAGCAATCTTTAGCTGTATGTATGTTTTCAAATGAAGTGAGGGGCAAAGCATATCGGTGTAAAGTAAACCTGTGCAACAAGATTCTTTGGGGATGGTTTCAGAGATTAACGCACAGTATGTAGTTGCACTGGATTCTGTATTGTTAAATGATGGGGGAGGGGGCTTTGTTTCACTGCAGCTCCTTGCGGCAGCAGCACTATTAACAGAGCAGAGGAAGGGGCTGTTATCAAACCACATAACTTTTTGATGTTGACCGAAATGTTCCCTCTGAGCACAGAGTGTCAAAAACTGTTGGATAGTTGCATATTCGTTGCCTTGGTCCTTTATTCTTTGAAGTTCTCATGTCAGTGTTTGTTCATCCATATGATAAGACATTTGTTCCAAAATGTATCACTCTGAAAATAGTAAAATGGTATGCATACTAATTAAACATTTCTCCTATAGAAAGAAAGCAAGGATGTCTGGAGATTTGTCCCTCAGCATAAATATCAAAGAGCCACGATGGGACCAGGGCACATTCATGGGGCGCGCCAAGCACTTCTTCATGGTCACAGATCCCAGGAACGTCCTGCTGTCCTCTGAGACTCTGGAGGATGCCAGAGTGATCGTGGAGAACTACAGGTAGATGGAGGACTGAAAAGGAGTATAAGGGATCGTGTGGTGGTGTGAGGCATTGATCTGACAATTTGTCCCATTTGCACAGAAAAAACATAATAACATAAAAACATTTTCTATGTTTATTGTGTTACAATAATACAATAATGGGGATTTTAATAGGTAGTGTATTCAATGGGGACTGTGGATAGATAATTTATGATTAATTGTATATCATATCTGTTCAAATACTTGCAAAATGTTTCAGTGTGTAGAGTATGTGTGACTGCTGTATATTATGTTCAGAATATTCCATCCCTGTGACATTTTTCAGAGCTGGTGTCGTGAAGCCCGGCCTGTCTGAAGATGAGCTCTGGAGAGCCAAGTACGTCTACGACTCTGCCTTCCACCCCGACACGGGGGAGAAGATGGTTGTGATTGGCCGGATGTCTGCCCAGGTGCCAATGAACATGTCCATCACAGGCTGCATGCTCACCTTCTACAGGTACTGCAGAAGTTTAATAAAAACTCGAAGCTTAACAGGACTTGGTATGATCTAGACAGTGTATGGTCAGGGTGTGAAATTGTGAAATGTGAATTCCTAGATATTAAATATTAATCCCGCAATTTTTGGCTTGACTGGCCACAGACAAGCCTACCATGGCTGTCTGTGAGTGAGTGGTGAACTTACACTATTGGTTGGCCTGCTGAGTGGTGAAGGTTCCCCATTGGCTGTCATTGCTTTTTCAAAATGAGTCCCAGATAATGGAAGTGAAGGACAGCAGAGTGACTGTTTTCTGCTCTGAACATGCAGTGAAGTCGACAAACTGCTGTTTAAACAGATGTGAACCAGTGTCTCTACAACCTCCTCTTCTGCCATCCATTGTGATCAACTCTCTGGCTGCTGGCGCTGTCAGGAGCTGGCAAAAGAGACGCCCTGCAGTGCATTTGAATTAACTAAACTAATACCAGGACACAAGCTTTTTATTTCTCTGACATTTTCATATCACAAATGATGAGCAACAAAAAAATGATAACACCAGTATTGCAGGCAAAATATGAGATTCATGTAGCTGTTATATCAGTTTAGTGTGGGGGGGCTGCTCTGTAGGTGCGCTTGATTTTACTGGAACTGAGATAACCAGGCAGAGATAAGCCTCTTGAATTTGCAACCAGAATGCTGTCGAACATGCATTTATAATTTCCACCACAGCCTCCCTAATTCTCTGCTGGGAGAAAGAGGGAGAAAAAAAGGCACAGGCACGAGGGAGAGCGCAAGTTCATAGCATACTTTCCACCCCTCCTATTCTGCAGGTGTCCCTCGTTTGTCACTCTGACTGTTTCGTCAGAATGATGTTATTTGTGGTGCTATAACTGTGCGCTCTCCCTCATGCCTTTATGCTGCCTCTTTCTCAGTCCATGATCATGGAGGCTGCAGAACAGAGTGTAAATGAAAGTTGTTTTTTAAGATTTATTTTTGGGCTTTTTTGCTTTTATTTGTAAGTACAGTAGCTGGCAGAGAGGCCGGCAGGAAACAGGGTGAGAGAGAGAGGGGAATGACCTGCAGCATAGGTCAGTATCAGGATTTGAACCAGGGTGGCTGCCATTATGTGGCATGCAACCACTCGACTACCCAATCATGTGAATGAAGGTTTTGACAGCATTGTGGTTGCAAATTCAGGTTTATTATTGCACTTACAATCAAATCAAGCACAGCCGTCCTTCACTAAACTGATAAACCTGCCTGCATAAGCATGCAAGATGTGTGTTCTCATTTTTTTGTTGCTCATCGTTTGTGGTGTGAAAATATCAGAGAAATAAAAAGTTTGTGTCTAAGCGCAGAATGGAGCGCCTCTCTTGATTGGCTGCTGAGGTGCTGCATTCAGTTTGAAAAATGGACGGTCAATGAGGGAACTGAAACACTCAGCTGCAAACAGTTTCCATCTGACTGTAAATTTAACCTTAATACAGCGTACAGCACTGCACTAAAAAAGAGATTTAATCCCCACACAGAGTGAAAATCCTCTTAAAGAATAAAAATACCAGTCACTACTGAATGGAGATGATACATTGCTCTGTTTAGTGGTCAGTAAAGCAATTTGATAATGTTGTCCTACTTTATGTGTGAAAGGGATCAAACAACTAGGTTACTCTAAACAACAAAAAGTGAATTGATTCCAATTGATGATGATTAATGTAGTGTAAAGAGAGATTTTTACCAAGAGAAATTTAGAGATTAAAACATGTGACAGGTTGCTTTCTTCTCCTCATCATTAGATTTTATTATTTTGGGAATTTTTGGATGATGGTCAAACTCATAATTGATTTTGAGACATCACTCTGGTCACTTGTGATGTTATTTTTGACTTTTACAGACTAAAATTTCTAACATCGGGTGCACTGCTTTTTACAATGTTACTTTTATACTATTTTATACTACCATTGGGGGGCGCCAAATTCTTACACATACTGGCATTATAATGCACATTTCCAGTCGTATATTATTTACTGCAGGAATATCTTTGTATGATTTACAGTAAAAAAAAAACAACAACATATGATTTAGCTCCAGTTTGCAGCTCCTCAGGACTCTGATCTAAACTGTACTGAAAATCACAAAAAGCAAGTTATGTCCCCTCGAGAAGGTTACGTTGGACCATTTGCTAAACGGACTGCATTTATGTACAGTAATGTCTTTCTACTCTCTGACCACATAGTGCTTTTACAATACATGTCAGCATTTAACACAAACACCCACACACTCACACACACACAGTATGCCATGCAGGGCATCATCAGGATCTTATCTTCACATACCAATGGTGCAGGGACCCATTTCTGACAGGAAACCTCAAAAAGACTTGTAGGTTCCTGTGGTTTGAGTGATAACAAGAACTGTTTAGGCCTTGAGACACAAGTACTCTGATTATTTCTGAGAGACCTACTGGATAAAAAAAAAAACCCCAAAAAGTTTAAATTTGGTAAATTTCTCAGCAACAAGAATCAAGGATGTACGGTTAAATAGTGTTATATGTTATACTGAGTGTAAAACCCTCTGAGACAAAAGTGTTATGTGTTATGATTCAATGATCTACATTTATGAACAGTAGAGAACAGAGCATATCTGTAGCCACAGTGGTTTGTAGTGGTTTACAATGCGAACAGATGTCTTGACCGTGTAGTGATTAAAAGGCAGACTGCCTGGTTCATTGATAAGTTTAAAGAAAGTAGAAGTTAAAGTATTTGTTATGACTGTGAGTAGTTGCAGTGTGCCGGATATGAATGTTTAACACTCCTTAAACACAGCTTCATCACAATTAACACGCACCTGTTTGCTCCACAATCACAGTGTTGTAATTGTCATACTACTTTGCTGCGGTGTAAATGGTGACAAAATTGTAGTTCAGTCTTTGAAATCTCACTGTGCTCTCGTGTTTGCAGGACTACTCCGGCTGTGGTGTTCTGGCAGTGGGTTAACCAGTCCTTCAACGCTGTTGTCAACTACACCAACCGCAGTGGAGATGCCCCATTGACCGTGAAGTAGGGAGGCTTCCACTCTAGATCATTCCTGTCCTCCCTCTAAACTAGTGTGTGTAAAGGAGGCGGTGGGAGCTGCTGTCCTCTCCCCTTCCCTCAGCGGTATTACGTTCCACTGTTGAGCATGTTCAGCCCTATGTCACCATGCACCCATGCTGACATAAGTTCAGAGCTCCTGGTTGATGTCAGGTCAACATTTTCATTGAGTTACAAAATGCATCATTTTAGATGCTGCAGAAATGCATCAAATGCATCAAATGCATGTTTTCACAAAGAATGAGAGGGTTGCCATCTGAAAATGCAAATGCTTATAAAATCATCATGGATCAAGCATGAGGAAAAATGTTTTTATAGAGTCACACATAGCATGACTTTTCACACCAGTGTAGATGATAGATGCTTAGCTGCAGACCTCTTCTGCTTCACCATAAAACTATTTATGATGTGTGAAAATGCAAGAGGAAGTGGGTAATTATGTGGGAAATGTGTCTAATGCATCTGCCCTCTTGCAGTCAGCTTGGTGCAGCTTACGTCAGTGCTACTACTGGAGCTGTAGTCACAGCCCTTGGACTCAAGTCTCTAGCCGCGGTAAAGTTAAATAAAGAAATAAGTTCAAGCAAATAAAAAGACTCATATACAGACATACTGACCAACATTTACATTTCTTAATTTATGCAAAGATTTGATGGTAGTTGTCTTTGATTCTGCCCCACCTCTCCAGCGTCTTCCACCAATTGTCAGCCGGTTTGTTCCGTTTGCTGCTGTTGCTGCTGCTAACTGTATTAACATCCCCTTCATGAGACAGAGGTGAGGTCTTTAAAATAATGATCAAAAACATTTGCTTTTTTCACCAAGCTGCTTTAAGGGAACTGTGACAGCTGCTTTATTTTCTGCCTTCCAGGGAGTTGAAGTACGGTATCCCTGTGTTTGATGAGAATGAGAACAGGCTAGGAGAGTCTCCCAGTGCTGCCAAACAGGCAATCGTGCAGGTGGTTGTGTCCAGGATCGGCATGGCAGTGCCAGCCATGGGTAATGTCAACATATCTGCTGAGATATGCTTCTCTAATTATTTGTTGGTCTAAAAACATTTTAAAAATGAACTCAACTTAAACTTTATTTTCCCCAGTCAGAAACAGAAGATAGTCCTGCACTTAAAACATGATAAAAACTTAAAACATTTTTACAAAATATGTTAAGACTAATGCTACAACCTCCATATGCAATGTTGTATAACACAAAGTAGATCAGTGATGATATAACATACCTGCCTAAAATCACCTAATGATATTATATGGAAAACTGATCATCCTGAACACTGATGACACTGGCATGAGAGATAGAATTATTTCTTACCCTGAAATGTTTGTTTTTATCTGATCTGTTTTCTTTTTCTGTTACAGCTATTCCACCTGTTATAATGAATGCTCTGGAAAAGAGAGCTTTCATGAAGGTAAGCACACTGCATGCATGACTGTCATGCTGTTTTTTACTGGGTGTGAAGGTGTTTTTGTGAGGCTAAAAAGTATCCCACTGCATTCCATGTTACTCATACATTCTCTGCTATATGTGGGCAGTCTATGCAGTCAGTGTCATTATTGTTGAAGCAAATGTCAGTTTGCAGCAGCTCTAGCCAATATGTAAAATGTTTCACTCCAGTTCTGCTTTTTTTTTTTTTTATTTCCCTGCAGCGGTTCCCCATTTTAAATGCTCCAGTCCAGGTTGGGCTTGTTGGTCTATGGTAAGTAAATTACACCAGCAGCAGCATCTGTGATGGAAGGAATTGCAAGGATCTGGTTAAAAGTGACCCCATCTCAAACATCCATCTTGTTTTCAGCCTGGTGTTTGCGACCCCTCTGTGCTGCGCCCTGTTCCCACAGAAGAGGTAACACACAGCTACATCACTCTCCTTGGAGGGGTGGGGTCATACCTGTATGTGAAAGCTTAAGTCTCCTGTAGCAGCTTTTTAAATTGTGTTCATCCATCTCTTTGCAGCTCTATGAATGTGAGTGGGCTGGAACCAGATCTGCAGGAGAGGATACGACAGACCAGTCCCAACACCACAACCGTCTTCTTCAACAAGGGCCTGTAGGACCAGCCAACACATTTACACGCACACACGCAAAAGACATGCACACACCCACACACACATACACGTTTCTATAGTCCCGTGGGCACAAGTGGGAGAGCAAAACAACTTTATTTATGCATTTTTTTTGTTGTGTACGGCATTTGTTTTTGTTTTTTATTTGACTGCTTGAAGCTTACTCCAGGTGTAACAGTGGAGGCTGCTGATAAAAATGATTCACAGAAGAGAAAACAAAACACTCTGAGAAGGATAACTGACAGTTCTTTCTGTCCATACATGGCACTTCTTCTTCCTCGTTACTGCCTCAGTGGCAGTTTATTAAGTTACTGATAAATGTTTTAGTCACTCACTTTACATGTTACATTCAGGTTCAGGCAAGTTTTGTTTCCTCTGATAAATTATGTGTAACTCCAGTTGAAAATGAAGGGTTGTACGCCTTGTATGTCATTACTTCTGAATGTAACATAATCTTTTGCCTTGTGTCCACCCTCACTTAGATTTCCTCTGTCCAGTTCTTGCCTAGTGATCATTGCATTGCTCTGTTTTGAGAAATGGTATTTTATAACACACCAAGTACAGTATGTAAGACATCTTGCCTCGAATTAATGACCTGTTACACTGAACAAACCAGTACTTTGATTAGCTATAAATTGTTCAACCCTTCTTCTGTTGTGCTCTGCCTCCTCGTTAACTATCCTTTAAGTGTTCTTATACCCCTTCATATTATTATACAAGGTAATGAGGTGCTAGGCAGATTTGGCAAAGAAAATATGTAGGAATTACACTGCAAAAACACTCCTAGATCACAAGAGTATGTTCAACAACACTAGTAAGCATGATTTTGGTCAACATATATATGTATATGTACTGTTGCCATGGCAGTGGCAGATTGTCGTTCAAGGCCTTTTATCATTTTCGATCTCTTTATGAACTAGTTGCAATGTTATGTGGCACATTAATGAATTCTTTGATTGTCGTAGGTGATGGTGCTTGTTTGGTGGTTGTGTCAGCTCGAGAAGAATATATTATATTGTGTCTAAATGTTGTTAAGAGAAAATGGTGCAAACGGATCCGAAATTTCTTTTAGTTTGGCCATTTTTGTGTTGAAATGCAATGATATGCAAATCACAGACAGTAATGTATCGCTGTTGTCATGTGAAAACTTTGTAACTCTGATTTTGGCGTTGCCACTGTGCACACATGATATGGTTGGCTGAAGGAAGTCGAAAATGCAGAGATAAGCAAAAGAGCGAGGCTAACTAGCCATCTGCACAATTATCTTGCACTTGACTCATATTTGTCCCACTGTACCAAATGAAAGTGGTTAATGTTGTGTGACAGGTCAGAGCAGCAGCTAATTGTGTGCTCAGTCTTTGTTGCTTTGTTAAGCGGACAGTTTGAGCTTCTCTGATCAAATCCAAACACATGGCTGTCCAGTGCGGTTATGTAGTAACTGAGGAAGAATCAGCTGATATTTATCCCAGTGTCGTTTGTCTGCATTATGCAAAAATAAGTATATATTTTTTGAATATATTTATACATACATATATATATATATATATACATGGTGCACAATAAATGGAGCACATATGCATAAGGGATTTTAGAGATTTAACTTAAAGGTGTGCCATGTGGCTCCACCTATACACCAGAACACAATGTTGTCAGCGGTTGGTGTTACAGGGGTGTGTAAGTTATTGCACATGAGCGAGTGCTCGTCATGCTTAAGGGTTAATGAGTTATCAGATTAGAGGGGTGTTCCTCTAGTTGGATACAACTTGATTCAGTAAACACAGTCACAGAACCAGAACCAACTATTGCTCCTTGTGTGTGAAGTGTTGTTTTGTTTATGTTGATGATTTTTTTTTTTAAAGAAGGTATTTATACCCAACAGTAAGATTGTACAGGCCATGTTTTTACTTTCATTTCATCTCATTCAAACATCCATAGCTTCACGAGAGTCTGAGTGTCAGGAAGTTGTGCAGTTGTTAATTTTCAAAGGGAACTGATGGTAAGAGATTGTAGCAACTGCACAACTATTACATTTTTTATCAATCAACTTTTCTACACAGGCTGCATTCATAGAACGGTTTAATTCCAAAGTGCTGATTCATGTTTGCGCTGACATACCTGCAGTCTATATGCAAGTGTGGATGTCTACATATTGTTTTTAGAAGATGGATATCTCATTTTGGAATTAAACTCTTCTTCCAGCTGCTCTCCGTTGTTTTTCATATTTCATAGAAACATTTAGTTTAAATCCCCGAGTACTCAGCGAGGAGGAATCATCCATGTAAGCAAACAGCTTTACTTACACTGAGACATGATGCACTGCAGGACAGTGTTTTAGAGTTAGTATCACCACTACATTCTAATATTTGATATATGTGTACCATCCAAACATCTGTTTCTGTCATCAGTGCTGATTATAATTATTATTCTGTGCTGTGTTTTTCTGCTGAAGGTCAAACTGCACTATATAACCATTGCTGTGCTGTAGGAGCTACTAGAATTTATGTTGCTGTTTAAAAAGAGCAGACATATTAACCGCTGCTTTTCAAAATGTATAATGAGGATTGTATATGTTTATCCTACTAAATACTGAACTATGGTTATGTTACTGCTAATTAGACATTCATTCTGTGACTGGTTTGGTTTCACCACTCATAACCAGCTACTCTTTTCCCTTTCTGTGTTTTTGCTTTTTGAAATTTACGCAGAAGTGTCAAGAACAAAACTGGAGGGTTTTTTTTTCAGCATTTGAACCTAATTGTAAACATTTCTGTCAGCATTTGACTGGACAGTACCACCATAACACCCATAGATCTATCCAAAGATGAGACGGGTATGAATTGTACAGTGCTGAGGAGGAGAAGTGTGTAGCTTTTAAACTTTTCGTTCCAGCTTTATTTTATGGATCTTATTTTTTGCTTTTCTCATGCAAAAATATGCTCTTAATTTTTTTTTACAGAAGTGATCATCCACCATGTTAGTTGATCAACATCACACCAAATTAAATGATCTAAATAAAGTCCTAACATATATATTAGATTTTTGTTAAAGTTAATATTTATTTCAATAAAATCTTGACTCTACTGCACAAAATACCAGTGACATTTGGCACACTGGTGGAGAACTCAGATTTATAGTCACATGCATGCCATAATTAAAAAAAAGTTACATGTTTTCATACTGAAGGCACAAATGTAAAGACAATCTGTGTTATTGTTACACTCCATGAATGTCTGAAGGTCATTTCATGTACATACAACTTACATACATATAGTTGTTACTGTTGGTTCCAGCGTTCTCTCCCTTCATTTTGTATGGTGTTGAAATATATTTCCTTGATGTGAAATGTATTTTGCTCGGAGCAATAGAATAAAAAAATGTAATGTTAATGTCCAAACCTGTCATCTTGTATTTTTTACACTATTTCTTCACCCCTCTGCTCTTAAAGGATGAATGATAAAAATAAATGCTCTAGTAGAAAAGCTTTTTATCACACTACACACACATTGTGATCTGATACGACTACTTTATCAACCAGCAAGGTAAATGCTGCTGGTCACATGGTTTGTTTTGACTACATACACACATATCTAAATCTACCTAAAATGAACAGCTTGGTTGTTTTGAATGCCTGAGGGTAAAATCATTCAAAGTTTCATGATTTAAATGTGGATGCCTGACAGAAAATTCAAGATTTGCATAATAGATTTTAGATAGAAGATGTTAATACTGTGTTTCTGTTGCTCTAATAATGGTCAGATGTATTTACTAGAAAGATCTGTGTTTAGAATCAGTTAGTTTATAAATTTAGTTTTTGCTTATTTGTTTAATGTATGTGTAGTGCTGCTGGGGAACAATTTGATACAACTTGATATGACTTGATACATTTCAATCAAACACAAACTGGACTAATATTCTACTGTCTACTGATATAAATGCATGAAATACGTACAGGGTACAACTCAACAGGATGTATGTTCCATGATGTCATTGTTTAAAGCAGAAGCTCAAATCTATGTACTAGCCAATCAGAATTGAAAAAACCTTGGTTATATTAGTTATTTTGCCTCTCTTATTCAGAATCGACCACCAACACATTAATACATTGTGCTATCAAAACCACCAATGAACCAATAAAATCTTAAAAATCAACACACAGGAGTACAGTCAACATGTGGTGATGAGGTCTTTATTTACTTTTTTTGAATTCACTGTGGCTGCTATTCACATGTGCAGATACACACAGTCTCTCTCTCTCTCTCACACACACACACACCCAAGCAACACCTTCTGCGTACACCACGAACACTCCTCAACATGGCCACAAATATGTGAACCTGAGTGTGTTTGAGCATCAAACCTGCTCCTCTCAGCGTTGAGTTTAGAGTCAAGTTGTCATTGTCACACACACAGCACACACACACTCGTCTGCCATGTTGGAGGTATGTTCAGGTGTCGGATCAGGAGAAGGTAACACACAGGAGTATTATTAAAAATGTACCATTGCTAGGTGTTAGTAGAACTACACACAAATGACACGTGGTTCTATAAAGAGCACAATATTTCAAGAGATTTTAAATTGAATCATTTAAATTGATGTACCTGAATGAAAATGCTGCCTTACTATCTCTGTTTTTTAAATACCCGTCTCAAAAACAGTAAATTGAAGGTGTCTGCAGAGGTAAAGAGGAAAAGCTCAGTGACAAATCATGTAATGACTGACTGTCCTGCATTTCACAGCTCCATTTTCTTTACCAAGCGTTAATGTGCAAAATGTGCTCATGCAAACAGACTTAAATGTCATTATAATATAAGTGAGGGACGACAACAGCATCGTGTCAGGAATGGTAATTATTACTCAATTATAGCTTTGATCTAAATAAACTAATAAAACTGTACCTGCTCTTTGTCTATTTAAATTTTAAAGTCAGTACCAAAAACAACTTATTTCAGTGGCACAATCTTCTTGACAGCCTCTAAAACATCTGCAGTCTCCACTTTATCTCCAAACTCCTTCTCACGGTGCTCCAGCAGAATTCCCTGCAAACCATAAAATGTGGTTAAAATACAGACAATGTTTTATGAAGCTCCACTGAGCTGAATCTCAGTGTAGTTTAAGTGTCCGCCACGCTACCTGGTCTCCTGGTCCGATGACAAACACCGCACCCAGGATGAAGCCCTCTCCGTTCATGTTTCCCTGGTAACCAGACCTCCAGGCCCTCATGAAGTTCTGCCACACGCCGAGGCGAATGAAACCGAGAGCCCCCATCTTCCTCTGCAGCGGGCCATAGAAATGTTTCTGCAAACGCACAGTTAAGTCACATTTTAGTGAGCCTGATGAAGAGAAACGCAGAAAAAATCTGGCTTAATGTCATTTTGCTTTCTCAAATTATTTATGGATCACTTCATTTGCAGTCTGTCTGTTTTATTGTGATCCATCCAATACTAGTCAAGACATTTCACTTGAAAGTCAAAAATGTCGACCTCATGGTGAGACTAATCACCAAAGTGAGTGGGATTCGATAGCATCACTGTCTACTACTTCCAACCTCTTCATCTATGTAGATGTCCCCAGCGAAGTGCGGTCTGAAGTCCTCGATCTCTGTGCCGACATTCTCTTTCACCACAGCGACCAGAGGGACCCCGAGCTCTTC
Source organism: Scomber japonicus (assembly GCF_027409825.1). Classification (NCBI taxonomy): domain Eukaryota; kingdom Metazoa; phylum Chordata; class Actinopteri; order Scombriformes; family Scombridae; genus Scomber; species Scomber japonicus. Next base: position 17,873,008 of record NC_070591.1, on the reverse strand, counting down.
CAGCTGGGGCTTCAGAGAGGACAGCTCAGAGGCCTCCTGGAAAGAGAGAGAGAGAGAGAGAGAGAGAAAGAATACACCATTAGGGAAAATGTAACTCATACACTGCGTCAGTTTCAACTCTGAGTCATTCAGAAACATTTACTATCACCTCTCTGCACAAAAATCATCCAGGTCGCCGCACAGCCATGATCACAGCCCCATTCGTCTCCCACAGACTCTTTGCCTTGATGACGTTACCATCTGCAGACGAAACAAGACGCAAATGTTTTTAAAACAAGTCTCCAACTTGACATGTTCCTGATAAAAGGAGAGTTTAAACTGATTACATTGCAAGAGGAATTTAATAAAGCAGTATGCAGTAGTGTGGAAGATATTAAAAAAAAAGCCTTTCACGCTCACATGGAACATTCAAATCCTGAATATGCTTTTTACAAATAACAAACACACACTTAAAGTTCCTTTACAGTGATGTAATCTGTAATACCAGCAGATTTTGAAAAGCAGCTTTGCCTTATATGCTACACAAGACCTCATTCACTGCATGTACAATGCATACAAACATGCAACCATGAAGAAAACTGCAAATGGCAGATTCTTGTTCTGATGTTAATTCTCCACTTTATGGGATTACTGTGACACAAGAGCCAGAGTTACAACAAACACACTTATCAGTGGGCTACTTCAGCCAATCAGAACATCTTGACAGATGATGTTTATGTACCGTCTACAGTGGAGCGCAGGTCAGTGGTTTCAAGATGTTCCATCGATGCCTTGGCAGCTTTCGGGAGACACAGATCAGTGTTGGCCAGGAGTATCCCAGCTAGAGCAGCTCCGACAGCACCTAGACCCAGCGACCACATTCCCATCCCAACCAGGTCGCCCTGCAGCAAGGACTCGGACGACGACACTGCGGCAGAAAAAAAACATAAATAATCATGACACAAAAAAAAAAAATTCCTCTTTTCACTGCAGACTGGTTGGTAGCACGGCAAAGAACTCCCTTTCACTCTTACCTCTTACACAAGAAAACCTCAAACCTCTACAGACCAACAAGACCTAGCTCGCCTATTTTGTGATTTATCAGTCTGTGCATGCTGTGTTTTTTACCCCAATGGCTTCTTATCAGCTAACTCTAGACTAATCTTCATTCATGAAATTAAATAGTTCACATGTTTACCGAGATGACAAGATGCTACTGAAAACAGATTGTGGTTGACTGTGTAGGTGATGTATCACAATGAGTCACTCTGAGATAGCAAACCACTATTTATGCAGTTTAATGCAGGGCTGTAACTAACTATTATATTTATTATCAATTAAATCTATTTTAGTGGTTTATTGTATGCTCTGTAAAACCTCTGAAGAGAGGGAAAAATAAGGTTTGCCATCTCTTCAAAATACAAAGGTTTTGTTTCCTACTAAGGACGGCTAAGAAAACCAAAACATTTTCATATTTATTTTGTCTACTTTCAAACACTCTCACAGTGTGCTGAAAACCTGGAGTCATATCAGCACAATGCAGGTGAAAAGCAAGGAAACACTCTGCACAGGCACCGACTACAACACTGAATCTACAACAAGCTTCAAATTTGGGTTATGACAGAGAACAGCTAACTGTGTAGGCACTCAGGTATGTCCTTGCCTGAAGCGGGCTTGTTTGGGTTGGGACTGGCTTTGGCTTTACTTTGGTGAAACTGAGCAGCCTGGATTCTTAGAAAGAGGGGCCCGGCTGCGGTGGAGGTCTGGCTGCTCATGGTAGAGCCCCCCAGAGAGAGGGCAGAGCAACGCAGGGATAGTCTCCACCTCAAAGCTGCTGTCGAACCTCTGGACAGAGCCAGCATCATGACGATGGAAAAAGTCTGACTCTCTCACTATACACACTCTCAAGATTTCACTGGAAGAAAGAAAGAAAAGTATTTTCTGTGAAAGGTAAACCACCTGCCAATACAGACCAACTCTAACGTAAGCCCTGCTGTCTCGGAGCATGCATTTGATTTCAGAGATTTAAGTGGAAAAAACTTGAAATCTTACTTTCTTTGAATTGATTTCATTACTAAAATGCAATACATGCCATTAAACCAACTGACCAGGTACAGTAAATTATTACCCACTCTGCATTGTGTAATATCATGATAAGCTCCATAAAACAATAAGTAAAGTACAGAATGTCTGCAGCTTGTCTCCTTCTGCAAACAAACTTCCTGTCCTTGCAACTTAAGCTCTCACAACCCAAAATACAACGAAAGCACAAAAAGATGAGTCATAGGCTGCACAGAAATATTCAAGCATTGTCAATTAAAAATGACCAGTGTTGCAAATGTTACATAGTTAAAAAATGACTTTAAATATGAGAAGGATAAAATATAATTAATATATATAAACAACTTAGAAGTATAAATGTCATATACTAACTTGTCTCCACTTTCGAAAAAAACAAAGTCGTACTTCCTCAACAGGGATTTAGCTCGTCTGGTCTCGAAAAGTAAATAAGCAAATGCTTTTGAGTTCTTTCAAAGTCAGAGACCACAGTCTGATTAAATGATAAGAGCAGCAACCAATGGGAGACAGACATCAGTGTGTGTGATACGAGGAAGAGTCTAGCTTCCTTGAATGCGTCTGCGGTGCAGCAGTGAAAACACCTGTCAGCACTGGTGTTGCCCAGCATGCTGCAGAGTTGCTCAACAAGTACTTTCATTTAATGCTGCACATAAATTCAGTTTTAAGGTACTTTTTTCCTCTCAAATATCAGCTTTTGAAATATGTTGCCTTAGACTTAATACCCAGCAGTAGAGCTGGACAGTAATTAATGTAGCTTGACATACAGAAAATAGATTTAGCTTTTCCTCCATTAAATACAACACTAGAATGCTGCTTACATATTAATGCATCAGTAATAATAACTGAGTATGGTACACCAGCTGCACAGTGGCTCAGAGGAAAGCGCTCCAGAGGGTCATCAACACGGCTCCAAAGATCGCCGGCTGCCCTCTACCCACACTGGAAGAACTACACAGTTCCCGTTACATCAAAAAAGCGCAGAACATTATAAAGGACTCTTCTCACCCTGGACACTCTCTTTTTGGACTGATGCCATCAGGCAGACGATTCAGATTAGTTAAAACAAACAGCAATTACTACACTCAACGCTGCTAATGAATTATTAAGTAATACTGTTTACAACTGACTGTGAAACTGTGCAATGACAAAATGTAACCTTATGTGGGTATACTTGGGTTGTTTTTATATATAGTATTTATTGATTATCTTTTCTTTTCTTTTTTTCTTTTTGTTTTATTTATGAATGATGCACTGACTGGTGAGCACTTTAAATTTCATTGTACTGGTGACAATGACAACAAAGGATCTACTGTATTCTATTCTATTCTGAATGGTTTAATATATAATAATGAAACACTAAAGGCTGATAATACTTCATTTTACTTCAAAAAAGCTATGATTACTTCCTCCACCAATAACTGTTATAGTTTTGAGATTGACATTTTTCACCATTGTCTGACATTTTATAGACTACAAAACTAATTCATTAAGAAAATAATCAACAGATTCACTGATAATGTGTTAGTTGCAGAAGGGGAGGAGCAGTTTTACTTACTTATCTACTGGTTGCATTTTGATGATAATACTTGTGTACTTTTACTTCAGTTATATTTTAATCTGCAGCTGTTTACACCCTCATTTTGTAATAAGTGTTGTGTCTGGAAACATCTGTCCTTATTCATACAATAAAATAAATAAGAGTAACATTTTGAATGCAGGACTTTTAACTTTAAGTTATTTTTAATAAATGTTTTAAACACCTGTTCAGGTTCAGATAACTAATAATCTGGTTTATGGAAAATAATACAGCCTGTCAGATCCTTCAGCAGCAATAATGCAGGTGATGACCTTGATATAATCGATGAATGGTTAATCAATGACATTAACTGCTGTCTCCACTGTCCACGATTCATTTTATTTTTTACTAAATAGGACTACGTTGTTTTTGAAAGGGTAATGATTATAACCATAGACATATATACGTATATATGTCTATGATTATAACTATTTATTAAACACTTGTCACTGTTGGGACGGAGACGGTGACGTCACAACCGATCGACAAGTTAGCAGTTAGCTCTGTGGCTACCTCGGCTAAAGCTTTGATTTACTGAGTCTAAAAGAAAAAAACTGGTCATGTTCATGCATATGATATAAAGTGAAATAGCTGCCGTTAAAATTAAATACATTGCGACGCTAAATTGCACACTCACCTGTTTCAATGCAACGACCAGCAGCCTCTCTAGCTGATCTAAACAGATTACAGCGCAGGCGCACTAATCGAGCCGGAGCTCAGGGAAACTAAACGAGTAAGAATAGTTCAACTTTGACAAGGAAAGCGTTTTAAAGTGGCACAGCAACACACACACGGACAGGTAAATATGCAGTTAATGTTTTAATGAGAATTACTGGTTGATTGTGATGTTTACAGTGTTGGTAAATACAAACAACTTCAACGCTTTATGCTCACTCATATCAGGCCAGTTTGTTAGAAGTGTTGGGTTTGTGTGCAAGCATCAGAGCTGCTCTCTCAACAGAGTTTGGAAACAGATCTTCATTAAAACACACAAGAGGCCATCACATCATAGAATCAAGACCAGATATGCAGACCCTGAGGCAATAAGCAGTAAAAGTGTCTTTTTTGGAGGGGGGGGGGGGTTAGGCAGTGTGTGTAACATGGCAGCAAAAGGTGAATGCAGCCAGAAAAATATGAAGAAAAAAAAAAACATGCATCATGAGCGGAATGCAGCACATTAGAGTCTGTATAGAGGTGTAGAATAAACCCCTGGTCACAACCTTTATTACATAATCCCACACTAACAAGCATTTCATTCATTTACATTTTGAGGTCTATCTTTTCATGTCATCTTGCATTTTGCGGGCTGTTCTGAGTACAGCCAGCATATTTACTTTTTCCCCAAACTCCCTCTCACGATGCTCCAGCAGAATACCCTGAAATAATAATAACAAGTTAATTCTCCATTAAAATATGCAGACACACTTGTCAGAAAATATATTATCCTGTAAAGTTGCAGCCAACCTGATCTCCAGGCCCAATGACGAAGACTCCACCTAGGACAAGTCCTTCACCCTTAAGGTTTCCTCTAAAGCCCCTCCGATATGCCCTCCAGATGTTCCTCCACACTCCCACACGCAGAAACATGGAGAGACACATCCACCGTTGTCGAGGGCCGTAGAAATGTCTCTATGAGGAAAACCATAAAAGCAGCTTATTGGCTTGAATGATGTAACCCCACATTTTTCGCTATATGTCAATGAAACCCTGTGTAGGGGACCTGCTGATCCACGTAGACCCTCCCAGTGAAGTACTTCTTGAAACAGTCCAGCTCCTTGCCAATGTTTTCTTTAACCACGGCAAAGAGAGGGACTTCAAGGTCCTGCAGCTGGGACTTCAGAGAGGACAGCTCAGCAGCCTCCTAAAGATAGACAGAGAGACTTCAATATGACCCCAAATGACTGTGCTAACAAATACACATCCACACATTATTACACACCTCTCTGCACAATAATCATCCAGGTCGCCGTACAACCATGACCACAGCTCCTGTCTTCTCCCACAAAGTTTTGGCCTTGTGTCTCTCATGGACTGAAAGAGACAGAAGATCATTAATTAATCTCATCTAAATGTTACTGCCTTTTTCTCAGATATAGAAGCCTGTTAAATCAATTGTTCAGTTCAGTTGTTCTTTGTAAAGACAGCTGGGTTTTGTGTCAGTCAATTGAAGCTGTCAGAAGTTCAGTTTATTCAGTTCAGGTATTATATTTGTCAACCGTATTAAAGAGATACTCAATTCACAAAAGACAAATAAAAAAAAAAAGGTTGAAATTGATGCAGTAGAGGCTGAAATATACTGACACTTAATCCAAAAATTAACTGATCCTGCACTTCCCATAATGCAAATCAATAGCAAGAGGGGTCTAATGGGTTTAAATGGTCTTCCATTAATCACCTCCTGACCCCTCTTTGAAACCCCACACTGCCAGTTGGTAATACAAGCATTCCATATAAAATTAGTTTTCTGCATGCCCAAGCAAAGACAACCCTGATGACATCATTATGGTTATATAAATTGTCTTTAGAAAGCCCCCTTTAGCCACAGAAGATATTATGTAACTTTTTTCACAGGCTGAGTAGTACTGTTCATGATGAGTAAACTGAACTTGAAATAATGATTACTCCTCTACTTTTTTTTTTTTTTTTTTTTTTTTTTTGTACAGCTAAATGACAGACTGGGAGACACAGAATACATAAAGTATTTCTTAATAAAAAGCACTCAGTGGTGTTCTGGACATCAAACTGTGAGGTTTAAATTAAGATTTTTAAAATAAAGCCAATTAGAAGTTTTATAATGCATATTTACTGCTTGATTCTACATGTTTCTGTTTTCTGACTCACTGCCTCCGGTGCTCTTCAGTTCTGTGTCCTCCAGCACTCCAAGGTTGGCCCATGCTGGTGTGGTCTGGAACCAGTCTGTGAAGGAGCTGATGAGCTCTGCAACAAACAGGCTCACTGCCTTCAGGACTGCAGTCACAGTCAACATGGCCACAGACCAACTACATAGAAAACAACAAAAGATTAACTTTAAAACATGCTTCTGCTTGAAAGACATTTAATAAGATTAAGATTTTTTTTCATATCAGTCATCTGATATGAAAAGGTTTAGCGTGCCTCTAATCTAGATTTTTCTTTGGCTTTGTGCATCAGAAACAGGTACACTCATGCATAAGCTGTTGTTTTCAGCATCTTATTGCTGTGCTATATGACACATATTTATCTTATTTGGTTTCTTAAGCAGAACCCCAAATACAGATTTTACAGAAATGTCATGTTAATATTCAGACACACATTGAGATAATCAAACATTCAGGATTAGATTTAATAAGCAACATGCATGATTTCCATATTGTTAAAGACAAATGATATAGGAAAGTTTTTGATAGCTTAACATGTAATAAAGCAGTTGATAACAGTTGAAAATGCCAACAAATTGTCATGAGAGAGGTCTTACTCACCAGTCTGTGATTGCTGCTAGTGTGGAGGAATCTGATGTTTTGAACCAGACCCTTAAATCCTCTAAACTCAGATCAGCCCAATCACTGTGAAAGCCTTTCTAATGTGAACGTAACATGACAGGAATTCCTCAAAGATTGAAACAAGGGTCACGCTGAGCTGAATCCTTAGTACCAGGTTCAGTGTGGTGCAGAGTGGAGCTCTCATCAAAGCCTCAGAAGTGTTTTTGAATATTGATTTCATTAGTTATGTAGTTATTTTCCTTTGAGTATGTGCCAATTGCTAACATCTATAAATATAATAAATAGCAACTGTAATTCAGTATTTTAGAGTGATACAAATATACAGACTCACACAAGCGAATGAACACCATCTGATTTTCAAAATTTAACAGCTAAAATACAGTGTCATAGAAATGCTTTTCACAGTTTCCCAGCATACCACAATCCTGAAGTAGCTGAAAGATAGCCAGAGATCACAGAGCAAGACTGATCCCTGCAGGAAGTGAGTGATACTGCAGAGTCAACCAACTATAAGTCCCCTCCGTGGAAGATTTTAGGGCAACAGCAACTGACATTTATTTTCCTTAGCAATTAATCTGATGACCCATTTCTTGATTAATCTATTGTTTTGTTTATAAAATGCCAGAGAATTGTGAAAAACGTAATTTCTCCCCCAAAAAAAGTGAGGTATTCAAATGTCTTGTTCAGTACAAACCTCTCAATATTACGTTTAGTATCATGCAAAGATCACTATCAAATTTTCACATTTGACAAGCTGGTACAGACGCATTTTTAGCATTTTTAAATGGTGTTTTTATGAAGCTTGTAATGTTTTATTTAGCTTGAGATGGTGTCAGAGAATAATCTGATTAAACTATATGGGACTAAATTGGGAGTTCTATTGAAAAACTTTCTAACCCCATTTACACACATAAAAGTTGACAGAATAATAGAAAATCCTGTGTATTAGTCTTTCTAAAAGTTACCTTATTTCTCAATTAAAGGGGGGGGGGGGTATTGTCACAGTATTCAAGGTCACAGTGATATATATAGATTGGATCCATCTTCAAAAACATCCTGTCTATTTTACGACACTTTTTTATGACCACCAGCAGTGCAGATAGCAGCTTTATAAAGGGAACCATTGAGTTCACTCAGTGTGAGGTATTATAGGCAAGGTAAGGCAGTTTTATTTATATAGTGCATTTCATACACAATGGCAACTCTATGTGCTTTACATAAAACAAACATTTAACAGTAAGAATTGGAAATAAAAATACATAAAAACATGCAATTTGTGAAAAAAAATAAGACCCAATAATAGTAAACACATACAATTAACCCCCACCCCCCGCTAATAATAAAAACAAAGTACAGAAAAATAGAAGGAGAGAAATATAATGCTAGAATAGAGCATTAAATATAAGGTTGCAGCATAAAATAATGATTTGCTTTAAAATCATTAAAAGGACATAGAGTGCAAATTAAAATTGTGCTTTAAAGGAGCTCAATCATAAGCACAGGAGAAGAGAAGTGTTTTTAACCTGGATTTAAAAATGTTCACAGTTGGGGCTGATTTCAGTTCTGCTGGTAGTTTGTTCCAGTTGTGTAAAAGCTGGACTTGATATTGGACTGTAGTCATCTGGGGACAGTGCTAGGTATATCTGCATGCCATCTGCATAACTGTGATAGTCTACATTAGAGTTCTGCAGAATTTGACCCAAGGGCAGCATATATAGACTGAACAGAAGGGGTCCAAGAACTGACCCCTGAGGAACTCCACATGTCATAGCCACTCGATCGGATTCATAACTTCCAATGGTCACAAAATAACTCCGCTCTTCCAAGTAGGACCTGAACCAGTCTAGGACTGTTCCGCTGAGTCCTGCCCAAGTTTCCAACCTGTTCAACAGTATACTGTGATCCACAGTGTCAAACGCAGCACTGAGATCCAACAGGACCAGAACTGACACCTTGCCTGAGTCAGTAACCTTATGTCATTTAATACTCTAATAAGAGCTGTTTCTGTACTGTGGTGAGGTCAGAAGCCTGATTGAAATTTTTCAAAAAAGGAGGCGTTCAAGGTGTGTGGTGTGACTCTTTGTTGCTGTTTTCTAATTACAGACAAGTGAAGAGTTAGTGGACACATTTTCTTGACGAGTGCATTGAATGTGCATTGCAAGAATGGTATTGTGGTAATATTTCACTCATTGGTGGCAGCTTCACAGAGGAATGTGCTGAGGGTCCAAAATGGGCTGGAATAGAGATGGGATAGGATGACTTTCTGTGAGCCCAGCTGCTGTATTCCCTCTGGCTGTTCTGCTTGGCCATATGCTGCTGCGTGTGTGATAAAGAGTCAGTCTGGATGCAATTTTTTGTTGTTACAAACTACAATTACATGGATGATTGCTGGATTTTTTTCTCAGAGTATATAAATAAGTGAGGCTTTTGCTTGGTATTTGAAGTTGTTCAAATGTTTTCTTTTCAAATAAACAGCCATTTGTTATGAAAAAATAAAAAATGAAATAAAAAATACAAAGACGAGTGAAAGCTCAGTAAATATTTCACCCGTCACATCACAATACAGATCTGCTCCCAACCGTGAGGTTCAAATGAGGTCTTGGGTTGGTCAAATTGTTTTGTTGCTGGTATTCTCCTCACATACACATACACACACACACACACACACACACACACACACAAACGCACACTCTCTTCTTGGACCAATGCTTCTCTGGTGGGGAGTGTGTGGGGCAAGCAGCCAATCACAGCAGGAGATTTGCACCCCACCTCTTGTGTCGTGTTGTCGCCCACAGGCATTGGTGGACATGTCAAATTCGTATTGTGTGGGTGAGGCCAATCAGAGACCAAAGTGGGTAGTAGTAAGAGGGAGACCGGGAGTCCAATAGCAATTACTGTCCAAGTTCATTTTGAGAAGAGAGATCCGCTGTTGGATCAGTTTAAATGCATGAAAGCCTGTTTGATGGTAGATACTGTGGTAGATACTGATTTGTTTTGAGTGTACTTTAAAACTTTTGTGTGGAGAAAATTGGTGTTATCAATATTTTCTATAAATCCAAAATTCCACCTGATAACATTTTGAACACTTTTCAAGAAAAATAAATAAATGAATACCAACAAGAGGCTAAAACGATGAACATTAACCACAATAAAATAAAATATTTACCACAGAGAACCTGAAAATGTTGTTGAACTCTGTGAAATACAGAACGAGACACACTGATAAAGAGAAATATTCACAGACATAGCATAAACACATTTTACTGTTCGTATTATCTAGTGTTTATTGATGTGAATTCCTTATATAACAACATTTTACACATTAATCACAGTGTTCACAGTCTCTCAGCCATGAACCAAAAGGTCATAATGTAATACCAGCAAGATCCAACTCATTCTGACTGCCATCCAGATTAAACTGGTCAGCAACCAGATGGGCTCTCGGTGCATAGAGACGAGTGGTGGAGCTAAACTGGGTGGCCTTGAACCTGGGGAAAGACAAACAGGTGTTAACAGCCACTGAGGCTGCCAGGGTTCATTTATCTCATCCTGTTCTTTCAAGTTTGAGTCTGACTGGCTCTCAAACCTACCCAAAGTGACCCCAAAAACCCTGACCCCAGATTTTGAATGGAAACACAGCAGGTTCAATATGACACACATCTGATGTAGCCAATCAGACAGAAGGAGGAGTTGCTGCAATTTTATCAAACTGATTTAGGATTAGTTCAGTCTCATCCCCCCCCCCCCCCCCCCCCCCTTTGGTCACATGCTGATAAACAGGCTTTATTTCTCATTGGCAGTTTGAATTAACCGCACATTGTTACATCATTTAAAGCATCAGCATAGCTGACATGTAAAAAACTCTGCCTCACTACATAGGCACTGATTGAGCTCAATCTAAATTAAGATTTAGAATAAAATGGAAACCCTCTTCCAGCAACTCAAAGGTCATCAGGCCTTTATCATTTTACTCCACATCTTCTGAGGGGCCCAGCTCAAGATTTGAACTTTAAACTTTATCAAGTGTGTGTTTCATAAACATACCTGTCCACAGTGAGCTGTTTGAACCCATGGTGAGGGGGCTATTTACCTGACTGCTAAATTGGTTGAAACTGGTTAAGAAATAAATATGAACATTAACATGTCAAACTAATCAATACTTTGAATGAGAGGTCAGAGAGATGTAGTCAAATACAGGGCAAATTAAGTTAAATGTATTCATGCTGGACTGTTCATAATAGTTGTAGGAAATATGGCCTGACCGAGTGACTGTGATGTTTTTCTTAAAAGTCTGGCCTCTAAATTTCACTTTAAGGATTACAGTATGATTTTAATATTTATTTTCCCATAAAGTAGAATGCATTTAGAGCCAAGTTTTGTCCCCAGCTCATATTCACCTTTTTTGTGCTTCATACTGACACGTCAGAACTCTGATAGCACTTATCTTTCAACATAACCAGAACGATCTTGTTGAAAAAAAATCCCTTTCTCCTGGTCAGTCATTAACAAATGTTTTGAGGCAAACCACACAAACTAAGTGAAAAGTAAAGTTTCTCACTCTGTCAGATATTGTCACGTGTGCACACCTAACAAGTGATGCGTCTTGAGTGTTTTAGTCCTGCCACACAGATACTAGTCAGGCCAAAACAAACAGAGGTGTGTCATCCTGCGGACACTCACTGTGCCATCAGACTGGCTCTCTGCTGTCTTTGACATCAGATAGGATGTTCATGGCTTCTCTGGTTTAGTCTAGTTCATGCTTGTTCCAATTAACTGGCCCCTGACCTCTAACCCCTGACCTGTGGGTCTGTCCCAGACCCACACTACAAACTGGATCTATGCAGGTGTTGAATGTGTTGTGTGATTAAAATGACAAAGTTAACTCAGAAATGGCAGAAGCTGATTTTTGGGAAAACATTTGAATGTCTATTAGTGAGATGTAGTTTGCAATTTGATTTATGTGCTTTGGCACATACTGTATGTTGTGTCATTTCCTGTTATTGTAAAATGGTGCAGTGATGTTCTTGTGTACTAACTGCAAAAACAATAGACTTGGACAATTAGTAACACTATAAATGCAGTTAGTATGTATCATATATTTGGGACACAGCTTCTGTTTCAGCTTGTGACAGTGTTTCTGAGTGCAAAGAAAAGGCCTGATTTATTCATCTACTGCTTCATTCTTGCTCACAGTAGTAATAACATGTACAAGAGGCTCTCAGACCCACATCCCACCATGTAATGGGGGCTACCCACCTTTTAATTCATACAGTGTAAACACATTTCTATAAGCAATTCTAATGTTAATTGGTTTTACATATGTCATCACAAACTGTATCAGATTGATGTTATGCAAACAGGGCATATGAATAACATCATGTGCATGGAATTATTCAACTACTGTATGAAAAACATTTATATGGAGCAGGTGGTGTGGGGGTTTCCTCCACACAAGATGATGAGTTGTGGTTTTGTAAAGTCTTTGGGATAAAATGTATTTTTATTGGTATGGTGGAAGAATAATGCATGCTTGTTTTATAGCCCTGCAATAGCTTTTATATTAGTGTCACTCAGCATGCAGCTTCTGCCTCTCCAGGTTTGATCTGAGTCTGCAGGCCTGAGGTAAGATTAGGTCAGCTAGCTACTTACTTAATTTATTTTTATGTTAGCAGCTGTTTCTGATTTTCACCCACTGCTCCTCCTTTTTTGTAACATCACAAACACTACATTACTGTGTAATGTATGTTAAACTATAATGTCTTGTGTGCATGTGTATTACGACCTGCAGTTCATCCAGATTTTGGATATTTTAAGTAAATATTTTTAGAGGCCAAACAGATTGCACCATTGTTTGTATATTACTTTCTATAATGTTCAGTACTCTCACATCATGGATGCATGCTCCCACCTGAAAAAACAAAACAAATCCACCAATAAAGTTCTGCAGTTACACAGACCTACTGTAGCTTTACACATGCTCTGAAATACAAAAGAAGCTAGTCTAAAATTAAACAATTCCTAGACTTTCTGTAGAAATTGGAAAGAAAAAAGGATATAAAATCACTGCTTACATAAGCTCTATTGCTTTATGACTAATGTGTTTTGTGTTTCTGGCCAAATCTGCTTGAAATGAGCCTTAAAGCAGTCAGGAAGAGTGGTATTTTATTCACTACCCAGAGCTAGTTAAAATTCTCCTCTCATTTCATGAGGCCAACTCAACACCAACTGAAATTAGAGCCAGATGAGAGAGAGCGAGAGAGAGAGAGAGAGAGAGAGAGAGAGAGAGAGAGAGAGAGAGAGAGAGAGAGAGAGAGAGAGAGAGAGAGAGAGAGAGAGGGTTTGCCCTTCTGTACTCTTTACACTACAATAAAGAGAGATTTGTTTACCTCTCACAGCTTGTACACCAAATAAAAAGGTAGATGTTCACTGTCTGTCTATAGATGACACTCCCATTGTTTCTCCAGTTCTATGTCTGTACATGCACATACTGTATGTCTGTGTGCATCGCTTAAAAAATGCACCTATGCATCACTGGTTTTCTACAAAAACACAGGCGCAGTGAGTCAACTGAAAGGCCACACAATATCTGAGAGACACATCTTCATTATTTAATCTGCTCTGAGGAAATGGCTCAGTATTTTCTGCAGTTGTGTGCAGAGACAAGAGCCTCAGGCTGGGAAAAGAAAGCATTTAGACAAACAGGTGACTGTCTGCTCTAAACTTCATTATCGGCAGTGGTGGAAAGTAACTAATTACATGGTACTGTACTGAAGCACAGATTTAAAATACTTTACCCTCTATTTTATTCTACTTTCTAGTTCTACTCCACTATATTGCAGAGGGAAATATTGTACTTTTTACTACATAGTACTTTGCAGGTAAAACTTGCACATACAAAATTAATTTATATTTAAAAAATCCCTTACAGACATGTTATAGGACACAAAAAAATAACCTGCTTGCAGTGATAAACTGTGTCTGGCATGTATTTCCACAAAAACATTCAGTTATAATGTTAAACTGTCCTTACAAAAGAATTTTCTACTTTTGCCAATAGACTGTAAAAAAAAAAAAAAAAAAAAAAAAAAAAAGGAGAAAAAAAAGATGTGGCCATCATGACATCACCTATTGGTTTGTGCACTCCCATTTCAAACTTTAAGTTTTACATATTGAGCATTGGCATCTTGGATTTTTTGGAGCCAGTGGACCATATTTGGACAAGAGGGTGGCACAAACCCTAATGCTAGCTGCTAGCTTGGTTAGCATGGTGCATGTTCAATCTATGGTTGACTGTGATACTTCTAATGCCAGTTTTAGGTAGTTAAAAGCAGGCTTTATACCATTAAAACTAAATGTACTTCCTGGAAAAATTAAACCTCCAACTTCTCTGAGGGTCTTTTAGTACAACCAAACACTGAACAAGACTTTTTTCAGGCATCTAAAATGTTACAATTAACTTTCCTGAATTTAAAACATAATGAAATAGCGACCACTATTGAGGTCATAAAAAGTAAAAAAGAAGGGTCACTTTCTCATAGACTTCTATACATTGGACTTCTGTTTGGAGACAGTGGAGTTGCCCCCTGCTGGTCAGAGAATGCAGGTTTAAGGCACTTGTGACCCGGAGTTACCTGCTTGCTTCTTCCTCATACAGTTTATTAAAAAAGTTAAGCTGCTGGATACGAGGGTTCCTACTTCACTGAAAATTAATTAATTTGAATTATCCAGCAGTATAAAATTAGCTACATGATGTCGACCATCTTCAACACTGACCAACTGCTCACAATAACACTCAAAAAATATGTACTGTATATTCTGCATTATGAGTTCTTTTAATGTTTACAGTTGAGTATCATCGATAATTCTTGTGTAGTTTTACCTTAATAAGAGTTATATACTGGAGTACCTATATTTACATCGTGGTATTGCTACTGTTACTTAAATTAAGGATCTAAATTATTCTTCCATCACTTATTACCAGGGACAACACTGCGTCAACTTTAAGTTTGGGATGTATTATTGTTCCATGTTAATTAATAATTATCAATTCCTCTTTTAATAATTGTACAGTATAACTGGACACCTGTTTGTTATAACTGCTTGTTTCGGTCCCTGTCTTAATACTTCCCAGCACATTTACTTTGTGTTCTTTCACCACAATTAAACAAAAAAAAATTTCTCAGGACATGATGTAAACAGGAGCAGTTGCATCATTTTGGCAGTAGACAACAACTGTCTCTCCCTCCCATCTGTCTATAGGTTGCCCCAACCTGGCTGAGTCCCAGCAGAGAGAGCTGTCCCACCGGTGTTCACAGGGGTGGGGAACCCCCCATTTAAGATGTTCCTCCTCCCACCCAAGAAGTGCCACACCCTAAATGAGATCTGTCAAAGCAGAGTTGATTACTACAAACAAACACTCTAGCATCACACACACACATTAAGGGTTAACTCAGTTGCCACAAGCTGAAATGCCCTCCCATCATCCACTCCCCCCTGGAATGGACTGTCCCATGGATTCACATGACGCATGTGTGTATGTGTGTGTGTGTGTGTGTGTGTGTGTGTGTGTGTGTGTGCGTGCGTGTGCGTGTGCGTGTGTGTGAGTGTGCGTGTGGGTGTGCATGTGCATGCGTGTGCTGTCTTAGCCATATATATAGGGCCATGTGGACACAGACGTGGAGTTTTGTAGGATAGACTTTGCATTGGCTTCAGGGCAGCTTGCCTCCTGTTCTCCCTTTTTCTCTTGAAGAGAACCAGCAGGAATATAAAGCAGCCTTCAGCTCTCTCTGGACTGCTTGTTGGTGGTAACTGAGGAACCTTTTCTCCCTGAGAGTCTCACTGAGTACCTGGCCCTATAGAAAAATGAGCGACATGCTGGATGACGGCTCTTTCATGTTCACATCGGAGTCTGTGGGAGAGGGACATCCAGGTGAGCTTTGGCATCAATTTTAGCTACGTGTGTGTGAAACTGGGACTTGCTGTCACATTGAATATAAAGTGTGATAAAGTGTTTTCTTCATGATATTTCACAACTTGTCAAATCTGTTTGCACTTGTTGTAAACCTCTCCTCCTTTTTTCTAACCTATACACAGAGAAATCTATTTAACATGTCTACTCAACCTCCAGTGTTGTTTTGCAAAAAGATGCATATGAATAAACTGTGTAAGTTGGAGTATATGCCCAAAATAACTCCACAGCGCTGTGTATTTACTCTCCAGGCATGGTTGGTATTCCATTCACAGCAACATATGTTTACTGCCCCTCGCTATCACTCTTACTCATGGGTAGCAGGGGGTGAATGTGAGTGTGACAGGTCGGTGTAAGGTTGCAAGTTTAAAGGAAAGTGGCCCACAAAAGAGGCAGTGGATCAAAGTGTCATGTAGATTTCATGACACAAGTTGCATGTTGACATCATTGAACACCAATATCCAGTGTGCAAAATGGGAAAACAAATGCAAAGTGCTGGAATTTGCTACTAATATACATCCTTCACAAAACTGAAATGAATAAATGATATTTTGTAATTATATATTATATTAGTTTGTATTCATGCATTTGTTTAGTTCAGCTGTCTTCAAGCTCAAAAATCAACAATGGGATGTTTTGTACACATATGAATGCTCAGTTCACATAGATTAAGACCTTATCATTGCAGGTGAAATGTACTCTACCCTCTGCACTGTTGCCTTAGACACCCCCCTCTTCCCTTGTCAATGTGTTGTAATCCTTTTACAAATATGTAACCTTACAAAGTCCTCTGAGCTAAATCAATAATCAGTAAACACAACAGAGTAAACGAGCCACGCAGCTTCACAGAAAGTGATGATTTTGAGTCCAGAAAGTTCGTACGACCACTATGTTAGAGAATACATTACACAGATGTGTAACTCAGTTATGTCACCTTTTTTTGGCATTAAAGTGTTTTTTGTTTTTTTTAATCTTCTGATCTTTACATCTCTTCAAGACCATATAAGGTGTAACTTAAAAGATATAAAAAGATAACTAAGAAGAATAAACTTTAAAAAGTGGAAGATGAAAACAAATAATAATAATCCTTTTTCCAAACTATATTCTTAGAAAGCTTTGCAAAGGTGTCAATTTGTGTTATATCTAGGTAATCTAGGTAAAGGTAAGTGAATGAAAAATGAATGAAAAGCACATGCCAGAATTTTCCAGAAAATGTAATCAACAGTAACAATAGCAGTTCCAGTCCACTTGATTTATCATAATTACAGAAGGCGACAGTCTAAAACAGGAGAAAGCCTGACCACATGTCATTTTGTTTATATATTAATATGATTTTAAAACCTCACTGCTTAATAGATCTTTTTTTTTACAGAATATATCTTAGTTTTTATATTTGCCATAAAATGATTAAATAACAGACCTGGGCTGACAGTGTGAAGCCCAGTTCTAATGATAAAACTATCAGGTTAAGACTTTCCATACACTGTGTGTACAGACACAGGTCTGTGTGGCCTTGGTGGCAGAGTGCAGCACACCTTTTTGATTTGATAACACACTTCGAGGTCTGGGCTGTTCACACGAATAGCGCCATTCTTCGGGGATCACATATGTAGTCCTCCACCTGCAGACTGTAAACCAATTCAGTCAATTCAAGCAGTCATGAAATACATAACATATTTGTTTTGTTTCTTTGAGAAATGTCAGGTTCTAATAGTGTTGTGCTGAACAAATGCAACCAGATGTTGATGTTGTTTCTGATGTAACCCTTGTATTGCATTGCTTCAGCAGAATGACACAGACAGAGATAAAGAGACAGATGAATGGAGTGGTTAGTGAGGCATTGTCTTGCTCCCACACAGGAATCCAGTATCCATCTTCCTTGTTTAAAAACTGGCATGGCCCCTTTCAGAAGAAATGAGAAAACCTACAATGCCAAACATCCTTTGTTTTGTGCAAAACCTACAGTGATAATTATACAAGTTATAAAGTGTTCCCCTCATTCAGACTCTTATTACTGAATAAAAGGAGAGAAAGTCAAAGATCTAAAACGGGCCAACAAATCTCAGTTCAATTTTAAGCCCACAGAGTCTCTCTGTTCTGAAACGTAATGTTTTTGCCTTTCTTCTTCTCGTTTTGCCACAGATAAGATTTGTGACCAGATCAGTGATGCTGTCCTGGATGCTCACCTGAGTCAGGACCCAGACGCCAAAGTGGCCTGTGGTGAGTAAACTACAATTCAAATCCAGTGAAACATAGACGTCATCTCATATATGACTTAAAAAAGTATCTTAACTTACCTTTCACATTCTTCTAAGTAAGACAAAGGCCAACATGTGTAAATAAACTGACCTACTGGCCTGAAACTGACCTGGAATTTAAGTCGTCTGCAATATAGAGATTATTTACCGAATTACATGATTGACCTCTGAAAGTCACAGGATGACCACTTGTAAGTGTGACCCTGTGAACTTGCTGTGCATGCTGTTGTGACATCTACACCTGAGCAATCAAAGTCTAAAAGTTTAGATTTTGTGTCACTCTATTTCAGATTTCAAGATATTTAAATGTCTTAAATGTGGAATGTGTTGATTTTCTTTGACAGAGACGGTGTGTAAGACCGGCATGGTGTTGCTCTGTGGTGAGATCACATCTCGGGCCAACGTGGATTACCAGAAGGTGGTGAGAGATGCCATCAAGCACATCGGCTATGACAACTCTGACAAAGGTAAGAACGTAACACTGAAAACTACAAAAAAATATAAGAAATATCATCAACTCTCCCTCCTGAATCTCATCTGCTCTCCCTCCTTTGCAGGTTTCGACTATAAGACATGTAATGTGCTGGTGGCTCTGGAACAGCAGAGTCCGGACATTGCTCAGGGGGTCCATGTTGACAGACATGAGGAGGACATTGGAGCTGGAGACCAGGTAGGGGCTGTTGCAACAAGAAAACGTGTCCTTTGTCCTTGTGCTGTCTCCAGAGCTGTGTGATAGTGACAAAAATCAAATATCACAGTTTGTTTGTCTCAATACTGTAGTTTCACAGTATTTAGACAAAATGTAAGGAAGGGATTGTGGTGTTTTTATTTACAAATAAAAACTAAAGACAGTAATGTGGCCAAGTAACTAGATTCATTCATCATTCATTTCACTCTGTTAAAAAAAAATCCAGGAAAATATGTCAATTCAGCGAAATTCAAACTTGAAAACATGAAACAGTCAATAATTAATATTCATAATAGCATGTCTAAGAATTTTGAAAAGCCAGCTGTGTCAGAGTCATTTTTTAAATCATACTTTTATGACACAGAGTTATGTATTTGTATTTTAGATATATATTTGTTGTGTGTTGACTTGCACTGGACCCTATAGAGATGACATGTTGAATGACAAATAAACTTAAACTTGAATTTGATGAGAAAATATATCTTGGTTGATCTGTTTATTTTAACTACTGTTTTCAATCTGTCTTTGTAAGTTTGTTTTAAAAGTGTTGTTTTTGTAAATGATATCTGGTCTGTCCAATACTGACAGCTATAGTTGACTCCTCACAGGCTGCAGTGCAACACAATGCATGTCTATATTTTTTCATACATTTCATATTTTTGCCATCTTCTCGCCATTCCTCTATTTCCTTTTACACTGCACAGTCAGCAACTTCTTGTTTCTGCTCTAACTCTCTCTCTCTTTCTCCTCTTCAGGGTCTGATGTTCGGCTATGCCACAGATGAGACCGAGGAATGCATGCCTCTCACCATCGTCTTAGCCCACAGACTCAACGCAAAGATGGCTGAGCTTAGACGCAATGGCATCATCCCTTGGCTGCGTCCTGACTCCAAGACACAGGTGAGATTGTGTATTACAATCCATGCAAGTTTCTTTCTTCTCTCCCCACAACTGCCATTCTGTGAATTCGCCTTTTGTTTCTAACCTGGATACATTCCAAGAGATTTCTTTTGAGGCCAGAAGACAAATTCGGATCAACAGCGGCTACTGAAGTATTTAAGATAAAGCTCTTTGTGTAGAACAAATGGACTTTTGACTGATTTAGAGGCAGATAGCTGCTGACTTTGTGTGCCTAGGTAAAAGAGAGTGGTTCAGATTTGAACACAGAGCTTTAGATTTATCCCAGATTTTACTGTACTCACATTTTTACTACAAAGAACTGTGAATGAATTAACAAAGCAACAAGTGAGTAGTGAGCAACATTATGCTTCTCTGTTGTAATATTCCTGAGTGAAAAGTTAGAAATCATGGCTCATGGAGTAGATGACAGCTGGTGAGGTGAACTTGTCGTGCTTCTGTTTTCTCGCCCTCGGTGGGAATATGCTGACTCAACTGACCCTCACCACGTAATTATCTGGTTTCAACACCACCAAACTGGGGTCAGCTGCAGCTACATAAATCACTGGCCATTACAAATATAGACCCTTTTTTCTAGGATAGAAGCAGGGGCAGAACATGTGTTTTTCTAAGCCAACAGCAGGACTTCATTCCTGGCTGCTGACTCAAATCATAGTTGAAGTTATGCAATGTTCAAGAGAGAGTCAGGACAAGAAAAAGAAATACAAAATGTGGCTAAATTTAGGTCACCAGAGCAACAGCAGCAGCAGGAAATTTGATAAATGAGAGTAAAAGTGTCTATAATTAGTACAAAATGTAATGACTGTGTAGTGGTACATTGTGGACCAACTTTGACTTCTTGTTCATCCCTCAGGTGACAGTACATTATGATCAGAAAGACGGAGCTGTGATCCCCAAGAGAGTTCACACCATCGTGATCTCAGTCCAGCACGACGACTGCATCTCTCTGGAAGAACAGAAGAAGGTCCTTAAAGAGAAGGTAAAGCCTTGTAAATACTCATGAACACACTTTCCTGGGCTCTGACTAAATAAATCAACTCACATGTTTGATTTTATGTTGCTGGATATTATCAGGTGATCAACACAGTTGTTCCTGCTAAGTATTTGGACGACAAGACCATCTACCACCTGCAGCCCAGTGGCCGCTTCGTCATTGGTGGACCCCAGGTGACCATTGCACACAAACTGCGTCTAGAAAACAAACTATTAAGTTTTATAAAATAACTAAAGTTACTTGCCCACCACCACTTTTTCATGTATTTCCTTTTGTTCTTTTGCCCAACAGGGTGATGCTGGTGTTACAGGCAGGAAGATCATTGTTGACACATATGGAGGTTGGGGCGCTCACGGAGGAGGAGCGTTCTCTGGAAAGGACTTCTCAAAGGTCGACCGCTCTGCTGCCTATGCTGCTCGCTGGGTGGCCAAGTCTTTGGTCAAAGCCAAGCTGTGCAGGAGAGTTCTTGTTCAGGTAAGCATACACATGGAGAAAAGTCTCTGATCAGTGTTTGCAGCATCATTGTGTGCTGATAAAAAGCGTTTCTTTCTACCCCTCCTTTATATTACAGGTGTCTTATGCCATTGGAGTGGCCTATCCTCTGTCCATCTCTTTGTTCACCTATGGTTCTTCTGAGAAGACAGAGACAGAGCTGCTCCATATTGTCAACAAGAACTTTGATCTGCGGCCAGGAGTCATCGTCAGGTAAACACAGTAATATAACAATTGAACATGTAATTGGAAGCCCCTATGTGTAGGATTTATATCCTATTATATTATTTGTGAAACTATTCTGATGGTGAGCTTTTGTCTGTAAAAAAAAGATGCAGCTTTCTTCTGCCTTATACGACCACCAGGGAGCACCAGTGTTAAACATTTTGTACATTCTCAACACTTGTACACATGGTGGTTTAAGATGGAGGTGCATTTATTGTCTTAGTCTATATTCACATTTTTCTCTGCTATGTGTGATTACATTTATTCAGAACTGATTCAAACTCTGAGTTGGCAAAACTTGATTTTAATAATTGGAATAACAAAAATCTCCAAAATAAGTAGCAGCTCATGTATTAGCGTAAATAATAACAATAAGACACATCATAAAACAAATTCAGTTCAGTTTCCGCAAATGTCAGAAAATTGGTTGGTTTCTACAGGTGTGAAAACAACCCGAATAATCTTGGAAAATTCATTAATTTACAAAACTACTGTAATATGCATAGTTTTTTCACTTCTAATATTGCATTTGTTCTCTGTCTTCCTCAGGGAACTGAATCTGAAGAGGCCCATCTACCAGAAGACAGCCTCTTATGGCCACTTTGGCCGACCAGAGTTTACTTGGGAGATTCCCAAAAAGCTTGTCTTCTAAATACTTCGCCTGCCCGTCCTGACCGGATCAACCCGCCTTGAGGTCGAGGCCTCTGAATGAGCTACAACTGCCAGCTCCATCAATTGATAGGACATTGTTTTTCATAGGAAGAAAAAAAAGCCAAAGTTATAGGGATAAGTCAGCTTTAAAGAGGTGAGAAGATACATTACATGCAAGAGTGGTTGAGGCCGGACATAAGATGGGACATTCTTCTAATGAGAAGAGACACATCGCAGAGGACAAACCTTTTCCCACCCCGTCCTTTTCTAGCCCACATAACATCTAAATATTGGTGCTTTAGAAATAGGTACAATCACTACTGAGATATCTACTTTGGTAACATAAAGGAAGATGAAAATGAAACTTTTTATGCCAGAAGAAGAGTGTTTTATCACAAAGCTGTGCAGCAACAACCTCAGCGCTTTATGTTCAAACGGTGCTATTGACAACAGCAGATATTTCCATTATATGAATGTCAAAAGTGTAATTATCGCTCAACCAAAAGCTTGACTGTAGAGTTTAATCTTTGTGTCATGACTGTGAAACGTCTTTTCTAAGCTGTTTGCACTGTTACAATCACCACTGAGCAAGAAAACAGGTCATTAATAAACACGGGGTAAAAGTCTTATCTCCTTAAACTATGTTACAACCAATCAAATGTAAAATAGACATGTTTTCTAACTGCTCTTCATCACTGTCTGTCCTTTTTCAAGCCCTGCTTGAAGATTTGTATCTTTGTCTTTTTTTTTTTTTAACTGCAGGCCTGCTATTGTGGCTGAGTCTGTAAGCGTGACTCTGAACTGTCTTAATTGTGAATCAGTCTGTTTTTACATGCTCACAGCAGCAGCTTTTCAACACAACACGTGGACCACTTATGTCTTACATTTGCTGCATTTTTTACGTTTTATCCCTGTGCCAATCTAAGAGAACGTTGGACATTTTTAACATTTTGCTAATTTCTTACTCAGTGCACAGTGTTAAGATTGCCCCCGAAACATCTTGAACTGTTGTCTATATCCTAGACAGATATCCTTCACTATTGATTTAAGTTTTTTTTCTGTTTGTTTTTTTTAAAGGGAGCGTTTCTAAAAATATATCTTACAAAGCATTTGGCGCAATTGATTTAACTTTTGCTATTTCTTAATCATGTAGAAAATATTCAATTCTACACTTGTAATAGTCATGAAGAAGTGTTAACGCCTTAAAACAACACAAGTTTACCTTAACGGTGAGTGTAACCTTCTGTGCTTTCATATACAGCCAACATTGTTTATGTTTTTTAAAAGAGAGATATTTCTCTTTTACACGTGCTGATTTATGTCCTCTGCTGTCAACTTTTGTTGCCAGAGAAATGGAATGATGTAAATAATTAAAGAAATAAAGAAAATTAAAAGAGAAACTGTTTCCTGTCTCTTCTCACAGCAAGTTCAAGTTCAAAATATTTGCTTTTTTAACACTTTTTATTTGTTGAACATTAAGGCATATATATATATATACAATCATATGACTTTTCATCAAAATAGAATTAACAACCTAAACCTCTTTGGTTTTCATTATCAAAATAATACATAAGGCACATAGGGAGCATTTTGCATTTCAACTGAGAGTACACGCAACAGATTTCTGTGAGGTTTACAGGCGCTAGTTAGTTTGTCAGAATGCTTTCACCAATGATCCACTGACTGACTGACTGAGTAAGCTCGTTTCACTTTGCAGATATTTAACCACGTGTGTGACGAGCACAAGCATTTTCACAAGCTAACTACACAGGAATGTTTTTTTTTTTTAGCTTAACAGAGTCTTGATTAACAAAAATAATCTATGATAACATGGCTACCCATCAATACATCCTACAACTGTGAAAAAGCTGTCTCATCTATACTACACAGAACAAATATACACAACGAATCCTTAACATGAAACAAATTCCATTGAAACAAAGATGACAGAGGGCAGAGGCAAACAGTTAATTCTGCTTTGAATTAAACAATGCAGCTGGTGTTGTAACATATTCCTGAGTGCAAAGATCACAGACAGATCAGTAAACCAGAAAAAAAAGGTCAGAAAGTAGAAACATAGATAAATTGAGAAGGAGGCTAGGCGGGTTTGAAGGCAAATTTCTCAACAAAAAAAACAAATACTTAAAAATATTTTTGTAGTGTTCTGATGGCACAACATGAATTAGGACTGTTATGCATAGATTCCTAACCTGCATAAACCTGTTAGGTAAAATTAAACACTTTTAGCAATGATGAAATGTGTCTCAGTAGCATGAGCAGCACCACAATTTGGCTTAATGTTTAAAATGCATGTGATTAGTTAGAATAATGCATACTATAAAAGAAGTGTACAGTCCAAGAGGATAAGTTTTACACCAAGCACAGGCTGGAGTTCAAGTGATCTTCATTACTGGTCATTATAGTAGCTCCACCTTCTTAGTAGAGGGCATTTATTCTAAATGATCAACAAATTGAGTCTAAACTTGTAGGTGACAACTTTTTTCAAGTCAAGAACAAGAGCTGACCTACAATACTGAACTATAACATTAGATTCCAGCAAAAAAAAAAAAAAAATCATATGCAGTAAGCAGTTTGACCAGTAGAGAGAAGTAAAGGATCAGTGGATAGGCTGGCTCAAGCTTCCAACTCATTCCTCAGAGCGGCATGCACAAGCTTTTTCAGTTCAGTCTTGTTGAGTGTAATTATACATTCAGTCTGAGAGTGAAAAGCCACACTTCAGTCCTTCTGCAACAGATTGTAGAAACTGTGTTTGAACAAAAAATGGCCTGTTGAGCAACTAAACCACCCAAAATACTGGCACTTAAAAAACCCTCTGCTCAACATGTGGCCAGTTGTAGTATAAGGGAGTGATATTTTCTGTTGTAAACTCTCCATGTATTCCGGTTTTTAGACCAAAGAGCTCAGAGTGTGTTAATATTACACTGAAAGGTTACAGATTTCCTAAAAAATATAAACAGTGATTCTGGCACAATTCTGTATTACAACACAGCACAGAATGTAAGAAGAAGTAAATGAATACAATCAACATTTGAAAAGAAGGCCACTGAAAGAGAAATAAATACCCAACCATTAGGCTAAACTGGCTACACTGTATTGACAGTCAATCCTCTAATATCAAAATATCAAGTCGGTGCACACCACCAGTCAAAATGTTCAAAGCACCCCAACTTTCCAAACAATATTTGCTTTCCATTGTAGAAAGGATGACACAAGTGTTTTTGGCTGTTATATCTGCTAGAGGTGGATACTAAACAATTGTTTCCTCTTGTTTATTTGTTTGAGTACACTGAGACATTAAACAATGTCAATTTGAATAGAAACTAGAAAAATGGACGTGTTCTAAAATTTTTAACGGATACTGTATGGATTAACAGGGAGCATATTTTTAATTTTGAATGTACATGTAAATATCTATTCTGGTATTTTTTGCACTCACATGACAAAGACAGGACATGATAAGGCCTTTTGTGTTTTAGCACCAATGCCACAGGCAAACTGATATTTGGCACATACTTTACAGTAACATGGAGACAAGACAGTGCATCACAGGTATTATTGCTTGCATTGCACATGCTTCCTTTTCCCTTTGTCCTGCTTACACAGCTAGACATGCTGAAAAACTCTAACTATGGACAGTTCTGAGATTCAGTGAAAAAGACAGTTGGTGAAGCAATAAGTGGCTCCTTGCTGGGGTATAATGAGATGCAGAGCTCCGCCCATAGGACCTGAAAACACATGTGATGCCTCGTCACTAAACTCAATAAGCCCAGCGCTCTGGCTTGAATTAGCTGGTACGCATTTGGCCTCTGAACACTGTTTCATCTTCCTTTAATATTCTTTGGCAGAGAGGAAGTTGAATAAAAACTGTTTAAGGTTTAAGGTCAATATAGTGTATTGAGGGGATTTTATCAGCATAAGGTTTGAATTCATGAGGCACTATGTCTACTTTATGTTTTAATAATGATATGGCACATTAACTTAGGCATCCAGGCATGAAATTGCGCAATCTGTTTGGGTCCCATGGGTGCATGAATGCATACTTTATTCAAAAATCCTGTTTACTTCTATACATGGAGGGAAATGAGAGTGAGTCAAAATATAAGGTTGTTGTTGATGTATATTTTAAAGCAGTATTAGGTGATTTTTGACCACAAAACATAGTGACATAGAATATAAGCTGTTGAGTCTATGCTTACTTAAACACCATTAGCGTTCCAATGTTCACTTTCTTTTTAGCTGGGGTTTGCTCCTGAAAAAACATATTTGGGTCTTCAGCTGGCTAGATGGTCGACTTTCTTTACCATCGCAAATTAAATGACTAAACCAATCAGCTAAAAGCTGCTAAAATCTCTGCAGAGTAGTTATTTGCTTTGTTAATATCAAAATATTGCTTGATGCAGGTTTAAATCATTGCAAAGTGTA
Source organism: Scomber japonicus (assembly GCF_027409825.1). Classification (NCBI taxonomy): domain Eukaryota; kingdom Metazoa; phylum Chordata; class Actinopteri; order Scombriformes; family Scombridae; genus Scomber; species Scomber japonicus. Next base: position 17,846,259 of record NC_070591.1, on the reverse strand, counting down.
GCCGCTGCCCTGTCCCATCTCCGGGATAGTCTAAAACCTTTGTATACTCTCCTATATAACCCAATATCTCTTTAAACCTTTAAAGGTATTGCATTCGTCCATTCTCTTGTGGGTATATAAGCCTCAGGTCTGACCTTACTCCCACCGTAACACTCATACAACATCTTTTCTCTCTCTGTTTTTCTTTGTCTCCAATATTGTCAACTTGGCTGTCCAGCAGCCTTCGGTCCTTTACTACAAGCTCACTCATACAATGAAAGCATGACCTCAAGAAGAAATGGTCCAAGGCCACTTATTGAGACAGGTTACAGGATCTCAGCCGTGAGGGGGATCTGCACATTTTCTTGATCTGATTGACAAAATACTCCTCAGCTAGTCACTGTAGGCAGGACTGAGTGGGTAGAAAATTTGGTTTCACACTTGTGCAATGTGCAAAATGCAAACAAGTTCTTTAGAGACGCAAAGCTTTGATGCAAGTACAATACAAGCTGAGCTCTCCACTGTGGCAGCAGATCTGCACCCCCTGGGGTTGAAAAAGTAGCATCCACTCCGCCGTGAACAGCTGCTGCACTGGCCTGGTTCTTTTCAAAGCTTCTGATGAGTGTGGCTGGAAATGAATAATTAAACTCATTCAACAACCAGAGTTTGAGAGGATTATACAAGCCAACTGTGTGGCTTCTAGATGTTCTGATGGGCTACATCATGGACAGGTTTTCAGGTTGGTGTGGATGTGGACTAGGACCTCCCAGTGCATCCATCTTGTGTTCTCTCCCAGCAGGTCCCAGGGAGCCTCCTCTGGCCAGCACCACCATGGTATCTCCTGACATGCCGGCAAACTCAAAGGCAAATGTCCCGTAGAACAGCATGATGATGACACAAAACACCCATTCAAAGATGGCTGACGCATGTTGCAGGACAAAGCTCTCCTGACAAAAAAACACACCGCCTGAAAACAAGGTTAAGGACAAAAACAACAGTTCCAGGTCTATATATCTACAGGAATAACTTAAATAAAGATTTACAGCTCATAAGAAGTCTTATTTATTGTATACTTGTTTTTCATGCAGCCCCTCAGTTCAGCCTCTTTCTGAAACTGGTCGTTTTAGCTCCTGTCTCTTTGACGGCCTCCGATGTGCCCACTCTGTTCTGATGAGTTTGCTTCTGGCTCTATAATGCATGCATAACCAAACAACTGTAGTAAGATTTCACTTCTTTTTCTCATTCTTTACTCCAAATCGAGACTATTTAAATATATCCGTACATGTTTAAGCCCAGATCTGATCTGGGTAGACAACAAAGGCTACAGTGTGTGTACATGTGTGAACAATCTGAGACAACAATCTGAAGCATTCTGGCTGAAGCCCTGGTGTTTAACACACATTTATCTCTAAATTTTGGAACTCTGACTATGTTTAACCTAGACATCCAAAATAATAACAGTAGAAAAATAACCTAATATGGCCCCTTTAAATTTGCTTTTAATGGAGCTCTGTATTGTAGAAAGTCTGACAGATATAGAAGATGTACTGTATACATGTCTAACATTACTTTACTTTTAAACCATTTTATCATATTTCTTCTCATGTGAAGCTATAAGAAGAAGGGCCAGAAGCATGAATGATGGGGTTTTGGATACAGGAGGAAAAAGGTTGCTATGATAATCAGGCTGGCAGTTCTGCACACTACTCTAAAGCACTTGACAGCCTCGGAGGCTGCCATCTGTTAGTGGCTGAAGAGGATACTGAGCACCAAGGCTACGAAGGCCAACAGGGTCATGCAGAGCCGGAGGTGGGCCACGTTGTACTCCCCCTGGGTCTTTGCCAAGCGGTAAGTCAGCGCCGACTGCAGGCACACAAACAGCATACTCGTGGGGAAGGCGATGCCCGCTCCGACATAGTGGAGAACTTTGGCATTATCCACCTGTCATATAATGAAAGGAGATGGGAGGACAAGGTGAGAGAGAAAGAGAGGTTAAATTAAAATGTTTTGCCGAGATAAAACACAAAATCAGCAGTTTGACAGCTGCAGGAGACTTTTATTGAATAAGACAACACCATGTGGGAACAGTCAGGAGAGGGGGGGCAACATCAGACAGCTTCTGCAGCAAGCTGCTGGGTCAGATTATTCATTGTTCTGTAATACTTTGTTTGAAGCTTCTTCTTTTGGTAAGCAGCCAGAGGAGAATAAAAGAAAATGAGAGGGTGATATGTAGGAAATGACAGAGCAGCAACACAACAGAGCGCCTCCTTTTCCCTGCCGGTCACAAGCACAATAAGAAACAATACACAAAAGAGCTGCTGAGAGCATGTGACTACGGCTCCCACTGCAGGACACACACACACACACACACACACACACACACACACACACACACACACACTTCAAATGTACTGATCACAACAGATAAGAGATTCAATGGCACATTAACCAAAGCCACAAATCCACGCAGACTACACTCATTTTGTCAGATGACAAAACATTGCTTTTCTTGGCTGATTTTAATGGTTAAAGCCTCATTTAGGATAACAATGTCCCTCTGCTCTGCAAAATTGTGCAGGATCATTACAGCGACCGCCTTGAAGTTATTTAATTTTGGCTTCTAAGCCATTTGTCCATTGACCCAGCGAGAACATACTGAACATTCTTGTGCAGTAGGCTAATCTTTCGAGTGAGATTTACACACATTTCACTATGAAAGCACACATAGTCATATGAGTGCTTTTTTTTTTTTGGATCACCCTGTGACATCTCCCGAACTGGTGGTAAAGATGAGAGGGAAATCACAGCAGTCTTTTGTTCAAAAAACTTGTTTTTTTCACAGTGGAAATTTTTAATCTGGTACCTTCCACAGCAAAGTGGCCATTACAAAATCCTGTTTTTTTCCTACAGCATCACCTCCATCTACTGTAACTGTGAAACTGACACAGTGTGGGGATCTGAGTGCTCTATTACTGCCAATCTGTTACTCACTACACTCAATAATGGAAAAACACATAGACACAAACATCAACCATATGCTCCATTCTCCTGACACCTTGTTGTATTTACAGATGTTATATCAACTACAGCAAAACAGTTTGTGCTGGACACGCACATCCAGAGTAAGAAAACAGGTGCTGGACCAAATAACAAATGTGTACAAGCAAGAAAAAAGTCTGCACACAGCAGCTCCCAATGCAGGGAGATTGAATAGGATACCTTAAGTGATGTTTCGAGCTCAATCTTCTTCTTCAGACTAAAGACTAGAGTAGTCTGAAGAAGACCACTGAGCTCAAAACATCACTTGTAGTATCCTAATACATCTACCTGCATTTGGAGCTGCAATATTGACTAGTGATTAGTTGATAAATAAATAAATTCATCATTTAAAGTATGTGTTTTCTTCTTAGTTACATCTCTTAGATGTTTGACCTTTACTGTGCAGAATGATGTATGGGTAGATTATTTTTTCACATTAGTCTGGAGCAGAGTTCAATACAAATGTAATGTGGACATTTGAAGCCTCCAGTGCTCATTCACTGGGAATGGACTTTTTAGTGAGGTAGGAGACATCTTGTCTTGTGCAGTTTAACCTTTGAAATGAAAAATAAGGATTTTAACAAGGTAAAAGATTTTTCTTTTGTGCAGAATTAACATATGAAGACACAAATAATTAGTATTTTTATATATGTTAAAACACGTCTTTTGGGGTCTTTAAAGGTGCAGTGTGTATTGAGCAGGATAGACTTGACAGAAATGAAACACACTGTTCAGTTGATTACAATCTGCAACCTCAACGTTAGACACCAATGAATTCTACACACTGGACAACAAAAATGCCAAACATGACTGCTGAGTAAATTAACTAAAAATGTTTGAGCTTTGAGTTGTTGTTCGGGCGAATGACAATGAGACAATGAATTAAACTAGAGTAGAATGAACATAAAATATTATTCAATATCAAATGCAATTGTTTGTTGCAACCTTTAATCCATAACCTCCACAATGATCTGTACTGCTTGTATGTGAATGTGTAGGCTACATGTATGTGCGTGCTTTTTTGCGTGGTGTCCCAGATTCTATCACTAATTGCAGTCATTACTAGATGGCTTAATGCATCATTAAGCTGAGTAAACCTTAGCTGTTCCACTTAATATACAGTGTGTGTTCACAATTCATACAGTAAGCCAGTACACTGTACATGTACACTCACAGCACAGTGGGTTAGTGACAAGCGTTAAAGGAGAAGGATGAAAAACTGAAGTGGATTAAAATATGGTAACTATGAAGAAACAGCAGGGGGGAATGAAGACTGGACAGTACTTAAGAGCAACGGTTTTCATTAGTACTAGATGTGCTCATTACCCCATTCCTCTGACCCTCGCTTGTCCTTCTGAAAGTTCTTAGACATAATCCTCTGCAGTATTTGTGCAAATGTGAAGTGAGCCTTGATGACTAAGCAAGATCAGCCTGATAGTAAGGTTCCTGGAGGCTGACAGTGACAAGCAACTATTCTGCATACATGAATAGTAATGGTGTTCACACAGAGAGATGTTGAAGTCAGCAGAGCTCACACTCCCCGGTGAGAGAGAGAGAGAGAGAGAGAGAGAGAGAGAGAGAGAGAGAGAGAGAGAGAGAGAGAGAGTTATGAAAGGAAATGTGTGCAGTGAAATGAATGAAATGTAGTATAGCTGAAAATACATCATTTTACTGTGCTGCATTGAAAAAAGTGAGATGCTTTTTGAATGATGATGTATTACACATATTACATAGATACAGCATGCTATGTGTGTGCACAGTAGTAACACATCTGAGGATGGACATGTGGGAACAAGACCGACATCCAGCTTTCTGTCACATTCAGGTTTAACTTTCTGGAGATAAAAACAAATGAGATGAGGTAAAAATGTTAAGCTGTTTACACCTCGGCTCACATGCTGCATCAACTGCCAAAATCTTAACAGGAAATGTAAAAGCACTCCAGACAGATCTTTAACCTGGCAAACACACACCTAACTATTTGATGCATATATCATTTTAATTAAACTCATGGCAACACTAGGTTAGCAAAAACACACATCTGGATGGTGACAAGGACCTGCTGCAGGTGTAGTAGTACTATAAGTGTGCAGGGTTAGCAGTCTAGCCAGCTGTTTTTGTTCTCTTTCTTTCTATTCTCCAACTGAAGGCATCTTACAACCACACTATGCTCACACTCATGAACCTCTGTGTGTCAGCGATGTGTTCTCCATCATCTATTTATGTGCTACTCTGCCCAAATCATCAGTCAGCCTAACAGGAAAGGCCCCAGTGGCCTAACCACAGCTGTGCTGCCAAAGTCTTATGTAACACAGATACAAACTGAATCAGTCGCCACCCCAGAATCTGTTGCCATGTGTTGTGTTTTTGGTACTATTTGATCTATGTGGTTTTTCAGATTTTGGCCCTCACTGTTTCCTCCCCCCGATTCTAACTTGTGGTGTTTGCTTGTAGATGCTATGTCCATATATTTTGAGCATATTAATTTGGGTCTGTGCCTCATTTTGCAGCAGAATTTCTATTCTGTCATGTGGTTTATTCAGTTTGTTCCCTATCAATGATATCTCAATTTTCATCAGACTGGAATGTCCCCAACTGTAAAAGATGGGAGTCTGTGAGCCAGCGGCTAGGATGAGGCCTGTGATTGGTTATAGATGGGGCCTCTGCTACACACACCCTGTCTGCCCAACTCCTCTCCACACATGGCCAGATTTGATGACTCACTTCCTCCTGGCTCTTTCCCGTAAAAACCCTCCCTGTTCTACTGAGCTGAGGCCCCGGAGGAGAAGCGGGAAAAAGGTGAGGACAATCTTTGTACATTCTCAAGACAAAATACCACCGCACATCTGCTCAACACACAGTACTTCCTCTTCAGCATCACACACTGGACATCAGCCATAACTTTTACGGAGCTGTCACCCAAAGAAAACATCAAGTCAAGTCAATTAATCCGGCTGAGTTATTCACTGCTGACAACTTGGCCATCTCCGCTCCACTCACGTTATAACAACAAACAACGGGGGAACTTAAATCATGCACTATCGCCACATTAACTTTTCATGTGTGTTCTCACCTTTCATAAATAATCAAATTTAATATATACATTATGTCTTTAATGACAAAAGAAAGACACTGAAAGCTTTAAAACAGTTGGATTCTTATGACTGTAACAAACTGTTGACAGTTTTATAATGAAAACATGCTGAGGATGATAATCAGAAACGGCTCACTCAGGGAAACATTGTCATACTTTATAATGAAACATGGTTTCCTTCAAAAAAGAAACTTTTACCACTGCAGTTCCCAGAATTAGTTTCAAAAAGTGAAGGAGTTTTTGGTTGATTAAGCAGATCAATGTGTAGGGATGGTTAGGAGGTGGTACTAAATTGGTACCAATTCCTGGTCAGTACTAAAATATCCATAAGCTCCTAGACAAATGGTGCCGCTATCTGTATTTTGAAACATTAATTCAATATAGTTGGTATTTTTCCAGCCCTGCCCTAATGATGACGAAGCTGTCAGCATCAGATGATAACATTTGGCGTTGCATAACTGTGTTTTCATTTAGTGCTCTGCAGTCATGGCTGACAGGACAACACGTTCAAAAGTATGGGCTCACTACATTTAATGAAAATGCAGCTAGATGCATTATATGTAAAAAAGTAGTTGTGTGTAAAAGGGGAAACACCAGCAACTTCATTAAACACACCATAAATCTGAAGCAGTATGTGTGTTTGACTGCTTTAGTAAAGCAGCTGCTGCATCTACGTCCTCACTGCAGCCTCCAGGCTCTGATGCTGATGGGAATGACCAAATTAAAAATGCAACCCCCGAGGAAGACATCATGCTCATTTTCTTTAACAAAAACTACTGATGTATTTTTTGGGTGGGCCAAATACAGGAGAAATGTCAAAATTCTCCTTTACTTTGTTCAGTTTACACATCTCTACTCTTTACAAACATTGTTTAGCATCTTGTAGTGAAGCAGCATTAAGGGACATTCCTAGCAGACATTTGTAGCATTTTCTCCTCCCTCATTATACATACAGGAAACACTTTAATGTCATTTCTGAAAAAAAAGTAGTAATAAAATACCTGCTGAATCTTTTCACATATTTTCATGTTAGGTCTTTATTTATATATGTCTATATTTACCAAATTATGGAGAGTAGTATCAATACGAGTATCGATAAATATTGGTATTGACAAGCAATATCAGTATCAATGAAATCCTAACGATGCCCATCCCTACCAATGTAGTTCTTTCTTGTTTCTTTCCCAATACTTCTCATCAACAGTCTTTTAAAAGCTGAAGGACATGATCCGAATGGTAACAATTTGCCCAGATTTATTTATTCAACCTTTTATCAGGAATCTGACTGTGTCCATTTTATCTCTGAAGTCCTCCTTCCTAACTCCTCCTTTCTACACAAATATCAAGACTGTTTCATTAAAGCTAACCCTAACACACACACACACACACACACACACACACACACACACCACACACACACACACACACACACACACACACACACACACACACACACAGCTGAGGCATCGAGCCAGGCCTCCAAATATTTAAACTTGAAGAAATACTTTCTCAAAGAACAAATATCTACAGAGAAGGAATTCAGGTTTGGTTTTCCTCACGTGTTTTATTGCAGCTCTACCAGAAAGAGCTGTGCAGAACTGTGAAGGCAGGATAAACTTTAACCAACCTTAATAGAGGAAAATGCAAACAATAGCAAAAGAGAATCATGAATGAAAACATGTGTTAATATCAATGTGGTGAAATGTGGTTGTTTCACAGTTTGTTTTAGATGGTTTGCTGTCACGGTGAAGGTCTCACTCTCATGTACGTATGCACACACACACACACACACACACAGTGTTACTTGAGATCATTTGACTTTTTTTTTAATTTCCTCTTCTCATTTACTGTAACTGTTGTTTATCTATTTACCATTTTGTTTATTTTACAAGGCCCTGAGACCATTTGGCTCACGTACCTGGAAGTTGCCCACCATGATGAGTCCAGCAGCACAGATCCAGCCTGTGGAGAGACTCGCAGTGTTGAGAACACAGTTTTGGTGCTTCTCAATGACGTGGGCATAGCGGAGCAGCACAATCACCATGACTGTAGGAGAAAGTAAGACAAACAAGACACAGAGACGGAGTAGAAGTTATTTGGGGTTCTGATAAATGTTAATTAGAGTTATTGCAGTAGTAAACCCAAGAAATGTTGTAACACACTCTGGTTATTTCAGACTGCCTGGTTTCAATTTAATGTAAACAGTCACACACCTCATTTAGCCAAGAAACACAAGAATTCGTTGGAAGCTGATTGAGAAGTACAGGAAGCCAAATTTCTCTGCCTTACTGGCGGGAATATGAGAATAGGGAAATGGCGGGAAAGTTATATGTGGGTGGGGGTTGGCCTCAGTTTTGCATAAGATTACAAGGTGAGGGGAGATGGAGTACAGTATATGGGACAGATGAACGCTGATGGGCTAATGGGCTGTGACTGGGGGTATTGTTGGTGCGCTGAGGAGCTGACCCCCGCTTGGTTTTTCTTTGTTAGCTCCTCACGGCTGGTGCTTGACAAAGGTTGACTGGGCTTGGTGAAAGTGGGGCAGACAGGGCAAGTGGAGAGAAGAGGGGACGAAGAGCCCCTCATGTCTTGACCTGAACCGCACACATAGTCTCAGAGACTAAACTGTTGTCTTAAGTCTGCCACCATTTTTGTGCATGCTGCCAAAAGAGCATAAAGATACAAAAAAAACATGGTTTCAAATTTAAAGCCTTGTCTCCGCTAGACAGGGTTTGGATTAGTTCTGGCTTTGTGTCTCAATTACCAGACCTCATTCAAAATCATTCATACTGAGACTGTAACCTGATTATGATGATTTCATCTACAACTGTTATTGTATATATGTTACTGTCATAGGAAGTTAGAAGCATTGTTTTATTGACAGTGATGATGATTTGGACAACAATAACAGCATTAAGCCCAGGTCATACAAGACCTCTGTCAAAGGCAGGGATGATAGACCATGATTGTTTGATTTGTTAATCATGGGTGTAGCAGCACACATTTTCAGAGCTTAAGAAACAAGTTGAGAACCTGTTTAATTTTCTCCACACACTTGTTTAATCGTTGCATGAAGTGGGTGTAACTGAGGAAATGTCTGTTTTGAAAGGTTACAGATAATGTTGGACAAAAACACCCTAATCACAAAACTGGAAAAGTTTACTGTCACCTTTAGTCAACAGAGTCCGCACTATGTCTACGATGTGCTGAACAAAAAGCTGACAAAGATACTGTAAGAAGTTAAAGTTAATAAAAAAGGTCACACTGGAAGAATTACATTATACTCAGAGAGAGTTGATGTGAGTTACATAAACGTATAATACTTTGAAGTGATTTTTCTAGTAATTTCCTGTTGCCTAAGATCAAATAAACGAAACAATATGAAGTCCTATGACGTCATAACAGAATATGATGAGCATTTAAGTCTTTCTGTGTTATCAATGATTATTTTTACATGGATTTTGGTAATGTACGCTAAACTGTGATCATAACAGGATGTAAGTAAATCACAGAAGTAAGAATTTAATGACAACTTAAAACCTGGAAATCTCTGATTTGGACACACTGTATTATTACACAGATACACATGTAATAGATATTACTACATAATTATATAAAAATGTTCTTTTCAATACTATTTTATCTATATTGTTGTATAATGTCTGTGTGTGTGTGTGTGTGTGTGTGTGTGTGTGTGTGTTTGTTTGCACAACACGTTTGTGTGAGCTGCCCTCTGTTGCCTCAGCACTAAATGATTTTGGCAAAGAGATTTCAGTTACAATCATGGAAAAACAAACCGCAGTGTCTCCTCCAGGCTCGGAAACAATCTTTGTTTTTTTCCCTTCTCCTTTCTAAGGCGGAGAACACACTGTATTGCATTAGATTACAGCATCTCGGTCTCTCTCTGCTGCAGACTGTCTGACTGTGAATCTTTCCCATCACAGCAAAATGAGTTTTTCATCATTACAGATGAGCATGTTTGAACTTGCTGGCATTTAACGGTTACCTTGAAGGTTAAAGACAGGGAATATTTTCCCCATTACTTTCCATTCAAATGTTTCTTCCACATTTAGCTTTGGGCACTGTAAAAGGTACATTTGTGTGGGCTGTTTTCTGGAGTATTTCTTTGAACATACATGTCATTCCTGAGGAATAACAAGACCTCCCCTTGGCCTCAAAAGGCGAGGACAAGCTGCTGTCTAACAGCTCAAGAATGGGTATAAGTTTACATAAACACACCATGCCAGTGTCCTTTACACTGTCCAGCTTCCACACTTAGCTGCCCTCTCTGGACCATTTTCTTTGAGCTCAGGAAACCCAGGGAAGGAAGCAGCGTGCTGGCTCAAACACTGACTCACACGTTCTGTGCACACACTAATTTTACTCTCCCATGAAAGTCACGTTGCAGCAACGTGGATGTACTGTAATATATGTACAACCATGCAGTCACATGCACAGACTTGCCTTTATGATCATACATAGACATGGTTGAGCACTAACTCCGGTACACACAGACACGCAAATTTTCCCACAATAAGTCACATCGGCCACACCACACCTCACAGCTAAAGAAACCCTGCTGTCACCACAAAGGGATATGTTTCTACCCAAACACCCGGCTGCATTCTCTGCCTCAGGAGGTATGCAGAGAAAGAATACATGCATTGTCTTTGAAAGGTTGTGTGTACACTGGCAAAAAGGTGGAACTGGGATTTAAAAAACGAGACGAATATTTATGTAGTAATCAGTTCATTGAGTCCATTTTATCCTAGAAAGAAGTGAATCACCGAGCCAACTGTATCAGGCACAATCTACAAAGTAAGGCATAAATCAATAGGCTAAGACGATAAGTAGCGATTACAATAGTCTACAATATCTAAGTCTATTTACAATAGTCTGTTGTACAGCTACATGCCTCATCAACTTAACCTACTTTTGTGGAGCTATAATAACTTACTTCACAAAAAGTATTAGTATTATGGTGTGGTCTGGCTAATAGGATACTGAAGAAAGATTGACCTAAAGACTGAGCCAGCAGGTAGAAATGCAACTTGGCCAAAATCTAAATGTACTGTAGTCATTTCATTCTCCTGCTGCCAATAAAATCACAGCCACTAATTATGTAATAATACACTACGCAAGTGTCATCAAATGTATGTAATAAAAATCAATTTACAATTTACATTTATATATATATATATATATATATATATATACACACACACATGCATATATATATATATATATATATATATATATATATATATATACATACACACACATACATACATATATATACACATATACACATTTTATTTATGTATTTATTTGCCCCCCACCCCCTGAAATATTTGGCAAATATCCTTTACTTGGTTGTGTTTTGCATTTACAACAGTTTAGGATTATTGTATTTTAGGGGCCAGGTATTAAGTAGCTTTAGCATCTGATTTACAAGCAGTTCTCAGAAGACCTTTCAGCTCCAGTTTTTCAGTTTGACATTTTTATGGTTCAAGTGTGCACAAATGTTCCTGTCTGACTCTGTGTTACACAAAGAAAGGACAATATCAAACAAATGGTCTGTAAGACAGCCTGTGGGACTTTTGCATTTCAGAATTATACTGCAGATTGAGAGCAGTCCAGGGTTTAACTAACACACGGCTCTCTCACGGTTTGTTTTTGTGACTCTATCTTTTCTCCGTAGCAGTAAGCGACTGTTCTTATCGACGAAGTCAACAACTCTCTTTTTGTGATCCCTGATCTATTCTTTAGGACATTCTTAACAAAGACTTTTGCTACGAGAAATACTAGCCAGGAGAGCTAAATCAGCTGAGCGAGTTTGGTGTGCTATACCCAGCAGGCCCAAGAGAGACCACAGTCTGGAGCTGTGATGGAGAAGAAGCATTGAAAGCGGCACAAGCGTGGGGGAGTTCATGTTAAACTAACTGCTAACCCATACAAACTTGGACTTCAATCAACATGCCAGCTAATTGTCTGGGCAGCAAAGTGAGTTTTATAAACCCCCCAATCAGTGCTAGTCACTCGTTATCATGCACCAGCTGTCAACATCAAGCTAAACAAGCACTTTCTCTCTAAGTGCACTTTAAATTGAATTTAACTTTCATTTTAGATAGATATCTTTATCCTTTCTGTTGTTGGTGCACTGATGTGGGCTGAAAGGAACACAATTTCATTTTTTGAATGTGCAAGCACCAAGAAAATGACTACAACTAAAACATCAATCTTGAATCAGTTGTAGATTTTGCATTTTGCTTCCCACACTTTTTGTCCCTTTGCCTTTCAACACACCTCACACATTTTTCAGATTCTCATATGGCAGCTTCCATTCCTCTTTTTTTTTGTGCATTTTATTGGGCAGTTTTGTTTTGTTTCTTCATGTTACTGCTACTCCTTGCTACTCTCTGCTGTTGAGGATGCTCTGGGTTGCTGTACTACACTGACATGTTAGGAGGGTTAGGTTGAAGCTTTGCTGGGAGTTGAATCCATTTACTCAGGTGTTTAATTCAACATTTCCTCCATAGCCCTTATCCTTTCCATGTGCTGTCTCTGGTCTTGACTCTACTGTTGCCTCACTTTTACCTTTTCTGTTCTCAACAGCTAGCTGATGGGGGGGTGGTTCACAATGTATGCCTCTCTTCGTCCTCTGATAACTATAAAACATGCTAAAACAATCTCATTAAAAAAATGACTACCATATAAAAGTAATAACTGCAAAATAAACTGTTATCCAATCTTGAAATATAATTTATCAAGAAGTGCCAGATGTGATCTCGTGAATCCAGCTACCTCATAAGATGTAATTAAAATACCATTTTTAATAGTTTTATTTCTGTCCATTAGCATGGACGCTGGCGCCACCTAACATTTTGGGGTTTGAGATGCCAAAACATTATTGAAATTAATGTATCACTTCATTCAATAAAATCTGAATGCATTTTCAGCACATTCAAACAATACATTGAGACAAAGAGCAATTTGAACACTCAGATTTTGTAGTCATAGCATAACCATTACAAAACGTCCTTTAACACGCTGCGACTGTACAATCTTGGCAATTAATAAGTTGTACAACAGTTGGTCCTTGATGCATCTCTTATCATAGTCTATACTTGGAGGAGCTGTGTCTCCCTGTCAGTCTGCTGGGAGCATGAGGAGGGCACAATATATCCAAGTGTTGAAGGTCAGACCACACAGTTTCACTTTTTGATAACATTTCTGCAATTTCTCACACAAGGTTCATTCAAGATTCATACTGCACAATGCACTTCTAAATATAAACACATAGATCATAAAACAGTATAACGTAAAAGTGCAACTTTCTGTCACATTAAGTGAAGAGATGCAGTTCAAAGGTAGCAAGCGACTGTGACAGTGACTGTAAATTGTTATGAATGGAGAAGAAGAATGTTCAAAGACCATGTCACAAAATGTGTCGTAATCTTAATGAAGAAGAGATTTGACTTCTTTCTATAGACGTAGTTTAATGTGCTATTTTAATCTAATCCAGTCACATCATGTGGACAGAAAATGCTCCTTCCGTCTCCAGTTGAACCACGACACCCCAAAAATAACCTTAACATTTTGGGAGCTGCAGTGTTAATAGAAACTGTTTATTGACTTCGGTTTTCTGAGTCTATATGACACAGCTTTCATTGTGGTTTAGCCCAGAGTAAGATATTAAAAAGTGTCTCATAATAGCTGTAGGTCAGATCAGTGGAGTTGGCTGTAAACCATACCTTCTTATTTTACAGTCATATTTCACATTGCGTAAGTAGTGATGGGATGAGGTAGCTCTACAAGTAAACATGGTTTACTGGAAACTCAACACAATCACATTAAGAGGTCACTTCAGCTGAGTCAGACACGAAATGTCATCATTGTTGAGAAATGAGGTCAATATTGGAGATAGGAAATCAGCAATACTCGTTGTTTTTGTTAGATATAAACTCTGAGATGACACATTGTTTGGCTGCTACAATGTTTAGCTGAGACTTAATTCTAAATTGATGTGTCTGCATTTTTGTCTGGTTGACAGCACAATAAAAGCGCAGTTCTTCACCCACCTCTCTCCGTGTCTGACACCCATACGTATATGTACACAAGGTCGACAGACTGACCCACTGTGGTTCTGAGGTCATAGTTGGCCAACAATGCTGGTCAAACATGGTGGACTTTCCCTGCTTCCTGAACAGACTTCACACTGAACTGCAACAGTATGGTCCCTGCAACGCCTTTTCATACACATTACACCTGTAGTCTCTAAAAAACCACTAATGCACACAGAAAGGCTCTCCCTTTCTTGTCACAGGTTAAGACAAGCATCGTAATGGGGATCTCAAAAGTACACAGCACACATCTTGCAAAGTTGTTAGTTGTTATTGAATCCACAAGGATCATTGTCTTATCATGGATTTGTCTCTGCCTCCCTCGCAGATGTATAAAGCAGACAGATGGACAGGCCTTAAATAGCTGACTCCTTATGAACAAACAAGGCAAAGAAACCTCTTCCCTGCTTTATACAGTATGCACACACACACACAAAGTCTTACCTCTGTCACTTTTGGGGTATTTACATAGACTTACATTGATTTCCTGGAGACTTACCCTAACCCTAACTATAACCACTGACCCAGAAAGCCGCGTTTTACCAACTGGGGCAAGACTTTAGCTCCCAGTTTCCCAAGCTCTGGTTTGTGTCCCCAAAAGTGACTTAAGTCAAACACACACACACACACACACACACACACACACACACACACACACACACACACACACACACACACACACACACACACACACACACACACACACACACACACACACACAACATGTCAAAGGCACAGCTGGGAAACATTAACTAGATCAGGGTAGTCAGAACCACCAGTTAAAGGAGGGAACAGCACGTGTATACTCACAAAAAACAATCAGACTGGCACATGGGAGCTCATTCCCACTGAACTACACACTCACTGTGTGTGTATGTGTGTGTGTGTGTTGTGTGTGCATCCACATGTGTGCATAATTCTGTACGAAACCATTCATATGCAAAATGTGTTATTATTTCTACTCCATTTCATTCAAAATGACTACATGCAGGGTTTTCTTTGCTTTTTGGTCAGTGTGGGTGCAGGTTTTGCATGTGACCAGCCTTTGGGCAACAAAATGAATGCTATTCTGATAATAAGTTAAATTGATTTAAAACTACTACTATTTGCTACCTGGTACAAATGAAGCTCATCTTCCCTGTGATGTAGTTTGAGAAACACATTTTACATTATATTTCATTTCTTATGGAGGACATTAAAAGTGATGTCCCCTACTCATTTATCAGTCCTATATTTGTATATTCATCTGACATTTAATTTCTAAAAAGTATTTTGTATATCATGCAGAACTGACATTAATAATAATCTTTCAGGGGGAAAAAAGCCAAACCCTTCTGGTTGCAGCTTTTGAAATGTGAGGGTTTGCAGCTTTGGTCTGTTTTATATGATGGTAACCTGAATATTTTGGGTACTGGACCATGTTCCTGACAAAACAATCAATTTGATGACTTCATCTCGATCTCTGGAAACCTATGAGGAGCTTTTTCCACAGTATATATCTGAGATTTTAAGTACAACATGATTGAACAGTAATGTAAAATTAGCTGGCAGTAAAGAATATTAGTGATAGGATGACTCTGCAGATGATGACATTGTGAGTGCACATAACGTCTTACCCATGAATGAGCCAGTGCTGCAGATAAGGCTGAAGAAGCAGCTCTCAGGAGGGAGAGTCCCACATTTACTGCAAGGAGAGTACAAAGAAATATATCAGAAATACAGTTTAATGACCTGCTAACACTGCAGTACCACTCACTACTCTCCCTCTCTGTGCATGCACTAATACTGCATGTTGTTAGAGAGGCATATCTACTCATGCAATGAAGAAAAAGGGATTAAACCACGCTTCCTCTCATCCCATCATCAAGTGGTTGACTTTTCACCCACTGCCCGCTGACTATTTTCTAGGAATGGGAAATGTTTGTAGGAGAGGAAGGCAGGAGACAATGAGCCAACACAGGCTGTCTGTGCCGGAGCTGCTGCCAGCAAAGCCAAAGCTTTCTCAGCTGACTGGAGTCACACACTGGAGATAAAAATGTAAAATACAGTGGACTAATACTCAGACGCTTGATTTCTAATCTCTTTCTGAATGTAGCTAGTATTGTAATTAATGGTATTAATCACATTACATTACAGATTTTAGTCATTCAGCAGTTTGATTTTAGTCAACATCACCTAATATGTTATCATTTTGTTTCCTAACGATCTTATACATTTTTAAATCTCTCTTTGAATTGTTTTTTATCTTTCTAACTCTTACAGCTGTCTTTTTAAGTTTTTTCATGTTTTGTGAAACACATTGTATAGTATATTCTTGCGTTAAACATTAAATATACTTAAATCTTTATATGATTTTTATCATAACATTAACTTCCACTAGGATAACTAACAAATGAGCATCTATTTCAGCAACCTTTTAACAGTAATTTGGCAACAACAGCAGTGCATTAGTAAAGATCAAGTATGCAACATTTAGACATTTCCACATTATTCTGTCAATCTGGAAAAAATACACAAAGAGCCACTTAATACTAGTGGATACATTATTATTGTATTATTATTATTATCTGTGTTATAAGATAAAAACAAAAGCAGTTATTTATTCAGGTTTAAAAGCATTTTTATATAAACCACAATAGTATTTACACTCTCTGACTGGTCTGTGATGTTCAAAGCTCAGTGGTTAAAAAGCTAAACAAAAGAGGGGTGTCTTGATTTTGTCCCAAATGTAAGCCGACTCCTCTGTGCGTGTGTTTACATGGTTATGTGCAGACACACGCTTTGCCTCTGAGCTGCCACGGTGGCAGGCAGGATATTTCAGCCCCAAGTTATTTTAAGAATGAGCGCACACACACACACTCAGGAGAACTGTCTCCTTCAAGCTCACTTGCTTTTTATCAACAATGTGCCGACAGGGGTCATGAAAAACAATGGCACAGTGTTCCTGTTTTTAATCACTAGACAGAAACTAGCAACAAAGCAACAGAAAACAGACAGAAGGGAGGACACAGAGAGAGGTAGGGTTAGGTTCAGGGTGGGAGTCTCACTGACCTGATGAGAGGTACATTGTCTAGTGTGCAGCACAACGTTGGGCCACTCTGCAAGTACAGCTCCTCTTCACATGATTGGTTGTACAACCTGGAAAACATAAATGAAAATAATATCATGTTTTCTAACACTTTGGGGAAAAAAGCTGGAAAAAAATCTGATTTAAGACCAAAAAAAGAGAGACATACATCTGATTATTTAGTTATATTCTTAAAATGTCTGGAATAAATATTCATTTAATGAAATACCAAGTATTTTCACTCTTTACATTACAGTACTGTCAGTCTTTTTTGTTTTTGTTCAAGTGCCATGTTCTGGGGTCACAACCAGGCTTTCCTTTGTTTTTAGGGTTGGTGAGCAAAAGTGGCAGAGAACCCCTGTGTCATCAAATAGCATCTCTGCTGATAGAGATTAACCTCAGCTTGTCCGAAACAAGGCCAGGGTTGAGAGGAATGGTACGTTACTCCATGACAGAGCATGAATCCAGAACAATAACAAGTCTTTATTCACAGTTTGTGGTGTGAATGTACTGCACTTTATCTTTTTGGTTTACGTGAGCAAATTGAAAAACTTTCGTAAAATTAATGAGAAAGAAATGATCCTGTTACTTAATATACCAACCAACACAGCTAACTGCACTTTAATGGAAAACAAAATTGGGAAAGACATTGACAAAGTGATAAACCACCAGATTATAAGACAAGACACGATTTTGCAGATTGTGAAGGAATCAACACAAGTATACTGAAGTAAAAATAGAGGAGAGATTAACATACCAGTTATCCACAGGGCAGACATGCTGGTTGTACAGGGCCATGGCGTACCTATAAGAGAGAGAGCAAGTTTGATTAGCCCAAAGAAATTCAAACTATTTTGCTATAGTGGGAGCTTATTTTATGAGTTGTCCATGTGTTATAATTTACACATTCGGCTAACACCGTCAGCCAAAGTGCCCAGTCACCAAAA
Organism: Scomber japonicus; assembly: GCF_027409825.1. Lineage (NCBI taxonomy): Eukaryota > Metazoa > Chordata > Actinopteri > Scombriformes > Scombridae > Scomber > Scomber japonicus. The sequence goes on along the minus strand of NC_070591.1, from coordinate 17,828,010 downwards.
TGACGAGCCACAATCATTGTGGAGTGCGCTGTCAGAAACATAGCCTGTAATATCCCATTATTACTGTGAGCCAAGAGTTATCACAGACTATATGAGACAGACAGTGAAAGTGAGAGGGAATAATATCAGGGGTAAGTGTAGAGTGTATGCTCTATGTGTGAAGTGCCTTGAGATAACTTTGTTGTGATTTGGCACTATACAAATAAAGATTGATTGATTGATTGATTGATTTCCTAAACAGAGCAAAGTAAAACAAATATACTTGTAACTAAACCTAAGAAAAGATATACATTCAACTACATTCATTCCTGTTTGCTGTGCAGTTAACTCTATATGTACAGTGTTCCTGCCAGCCTGACCGGCTTCTGAGCTCTACCTGTTTATTTAACCTGCACGACCAGGTGACCTGAGGTTAGAGTTTCTGCTTCGTGTCAGTCAAACTGGTCTGACTTCTACTAAAATCCAATAATGGTGTTGATTTGGTCAGGTCACTGAACCAGCCACATCTACAGGGAAGTCAAGACCCATATTGTACTTCAGATGAAGACTTTGGTACCTTTTGTCCACTAAACATAATATAAATTGTTATGTAGGTCTTTCATTTGTGTTTAATGACCACTAACTGGGTGTAAAATGTGATTGGGATTGAGAGGAATTAGTTAAAATCATACCTGTTATAGAAAATGGTGCAAATGTGCACTACATTAATTTGTATTATTATGACTGATGCTGTGGCCATGATGATTAATTGTCCACAAACAGTTGTCTCTAAAAATGTGGTATAAAAATCAATACGTTTTTATAAACAAACATCTTTGACCGAACAGACCATTTACAGAATGAAATGATCATGAAGCTGCACTAAGAGGCAAGATTTGTCTCTCTGCCATGAGTGCGTTTTTTTTTTATTCTTCCTTCTGAGATGTTGAAATGCTTGAGTGAGATCTTGGGGCTGAGGTTTACCATTTCCCCAGCAACACGTGCAGCTCAACTGTCAAAACTATGTCGAAACATACCGAAGACATATAGTGCAGCAGATGCAAATGAGACAAACATGTTTGGCCACACTGCTCCACATGAAGAGCAGAGGGGGGGAAATCAGTAGTCACTCTGAGGTTTTATGATGTCAAACTGGTCTTTTCAATGTGGGAAATAAAGTCTAGATATGTCTACACATCATCATTTTTAGTCATATTTCCTGATGAACATGACAGGAAAGCAAAAGGAAGCAGGGGAACGAAAAGCAACTGTCACATCATCTTCTTGTTATTAGGACACACATGCAGCCCAGTGGTCGAAATACTGTTTTCATCTCAGAGAAAACGATGCTCGGAGAGACAGACAGAGAGACACAGACACAGAGACTGTCTGTCCTGGTTCATGTAAGCAGTTGTACAGTAGTTCAGTAAGAGGTCGAGTACCAATTAAGAATGTTTCCAGAGCTGATGGTATCATAGTCACAAACCAGTCTTTGAAGGACAGATGCTATGAAGCACACAGACACACGTTTAAACGTACACATACACGTTTCTGGAGGAAAAGGTATTTTATGCAAGAAAGAAGGAAACTGGTGTCACATTATATCCACATATTTCATGCCAAATCTTAGTGTACACCCTTTAATATCTTCACCAAGGAAGATGGTAAATAACAGTTGTGGGTACATAAGTACAGCAATGATCTACTACAAGGTCACAGCAACTGGTAATAAGGAAGGAACCATTTAATCATCTGTTATCGTACACGTGTTTAAAGTTTCATGAAGCTGCACACTTGTAGACGCACATTCGCCCCTCGTCATAAGACCAGGTCAGACAACACACTAACCCACTCACATCAGCTGTAGCTAAATGTGCTTTTATTCTTTCATGTCTCTATTGTCTATTAAATACACAGATGCTTGCCATCCATCAAAGTTTATATTTAGTACCCAACTTTGTGGTGTCACGCAGTTTCATCTGTTTGTATTGAATGGTACACTGGAACAGATTTACCACCAAAGCCACTACACAAAGGCTGAAATTAAGCAACAGTCTTGTTACTACAACAGCTTTTCTTTCCAGTTTATTGGGATAGATTTTAATCCAATTCAAGGGTGCTAAATGTTGTTCAAAACTCAACATTATAAAAGTATCTATTTATGGCTTCACAAGATTCAGTCTCAAATGTGAGCAAACAGAAGGCAGAACTTAATTGCAATCTTGTTGTTTTTGCAACTGGTTTCTTCCATTTTTTTTAGTACTAAATAATATTGGTATTGACTGACTGCTGTGGAGGGTGCACAATTTGGTTGGGATGGATGTTGTTTGGCATAGAGCGATGTGAATCACCATGTGAAAGTCATATAAGCCAGATGGCAGACTTGTTGTGTGTATGGAGCACTGGTCTTGCATAATGCAGTGAGGAAACTCACTGGTGTGGGTGAAATATGGCTGTCAGGTAGAAGGCTGCCAGAGCTCCAGCTCCTAGGTCTTTAACCACTGCCTGCACAGTCACACCAATGGAGGCTGTTGACAAATGTTGAAACGGATTTCATTGGGAAAAGAGACTCTAGGCGGCTGGAATTTTTTCCATGACTTTTGGTGCTCATTGGCATCTTTAGCCAGCTCCTGAATTTAAAATAGCAGCAGTGCATCTCGGGGACATCTATAAATAAAGCAGTCTTACTCAACTGTATGTGGAACAAAATCAGAGGTTAAGTAATAGTAGGTTTGTTTACATAATTAGGCCTCTATTACAGCTCAGTTGAGGCTGTAAATTATAATTACATGCCTGGGAGCAACATATAGGCAGAACACAACATGTTTTTTATTCAGGATTGAACAAAGAACATGAAAAAATCTGGTACGTAAAGTGAACATTCCCAAAAGCTGTGCAAGAATAACTTAGGGTAATCCTCAAGAAACGGGGTGATGCGTAAACTATGAATGAATTTTGGCAGAATAGGCTAAACTCCAGTCAGCTGCTTCTCTGGCTAGTTGATGTAGCCCCTAAAAACAAAAATGCAAAATATGTGCTAAAAAACATTTTCCGAACTCAAAAGGCAAGACAGGATATTTACAGACATAATTGCACCAAATTACACTTTCAAACACACTGCTCTCATAGGTCAGCAGAAGGATCTAAACAGCCTCTTGGGTGGGCACCAGCCTAAGCCTTTCCCTGGCTTCACACAGACTTTTCATGCTCTGGGTCGGGCCACTAAATGCTGAGTGAAGGTTCTGCTCGCGCACTCTATTACCCCCTTCTAGTATTTACCTTACTCCCACCAAGTCACACACAGTGAAAGAGGGAGTTGCGCAACATGTCACATCCTTTTGACATTCCACTAGTCTGGAAAAAGACCCTTGACTGCTCTTAGAAACAAGGCGTCCTTGTCAAGGTAATAGGAAGGAAATGGGTTTAAAGGGATTGACAGCAGCATTTGGCATCTTAACTCAGATCAGTTTTCCACCTCAGAAATACAAACTAAAGCAAGAGAGAAATGTGCAACGCTGGCACTAATTTTCACCTACACCTTCTCTGACTCTGTCCAGACCTGTGGCAACATTAACCGCTCACTCCCTTCTTTCCTGAGAAACCCTGCACACCTGAATACACACTTCTGGGCGGACTGTTACTGGTATACAAGGCTGCAGTTTACTTCCAACACAACTCATGATAAATGTAACACATAACCTAGATAAAAACTACGATTTGGAATTAGGCCACCTGTCTGTCTCCCCTTGGGGTTTGCATTCCTCCTCTAAGAAGAGTAATAACAGAGCAGACAGGAGAGCTGTCAGTGCAAACATAACCAGAAGGTGCTCGCTACTTTCTCTGTAGCACATCTGCTCAGATACTGTAATTAAGATATACTGCGCACCTGCACGTCTCACTTTTAAGAGAGGGGTGATAATCCTAGATTCTTCCTGGAGAGAGCTAATCCACATGCAATTGCCATGGCTCCCAGGAATTCAGGGTAAACATGCAGCATTGCTCTCCTGGAGGCAGGACAGGCTCAATGTAAAAAGGTTCAATAGAAACAGCAGATTTGGAATCTAGTGGAATATCGGCTGGGTATCACTTCATCTAATCCAGGTGAAATGTATTAATAGATATTTGTCATGCAAAAATCCTGATAAGAAGCTTGTTAGCTCAAGACCAATGAGTGTGATTGGTCGTTGAATGTTTTCGATTAAGCAGTATCTCTTTTTGTGTAGCATGCCATATTTGGCACAGATTGCTTTGTATCCTTGGCAATGAAAATATTTTATGTGGATATGTTGTAATCTTGACGCAGACATCAAATATTGCTCTGCCCTATTTGCACAATACACAAGATTGCATCACACCATAAATCTGCAGCAGCTATGGTGTTTTATTTTAACCTGGTAGCACTTATAATAAACTGTGTGAATGACTGAGTGGGTGCATGTGGTATGTGGGTGTCATGTGATCAAAAATGTGGAAATAACGAAATGTTTGTTTCACTTTTGTTAGTGGCAGGAATGCACTTGAACTATGTACTATGAATCATCCTGGACACGAAATTACACTTGCAGACATTATTACGCAACATTTCAGTATCAGGTAACAAAAAGTTTGAGTCATATAATGTGAATATATGTGGATTTTTTCATTGTTTTATACTGCCAAGGTAAAGTAAAGGTAACACTTACACAACCCATATCCCAGTGATGGTCAGAGCTGGGAGGCTAACAGGCAGTATCATCCAGAGAGACATCTTCTGGCACCTTGAACACCCCCTTTCTTCTTTTTCCTCTTCGGCCAGCCGAGCAATATCTGCTCAAGTAGCACTAACATTTAACTGAGTGTGACTGACATCTGCATTGCCACTGAGTAATTCATTTTCGTGAAGATGAGGAATGGTTGATGCGACCCAAGCAGGACAGATAGCTGGTGATGAATAGGAGGAGAGAAGGGAGGTGAGTTGGGTCAGGATGCATTCATTAATTATCATAATGGTCTTTATCGAGCCATGCCAGTCTGAGTTACCAGTGCAAGGCTCCGTGCCGTCTGTGTTAGGTGATGCTCGTTTACAAAACCTGCATTCATCCTTACAGTAGTATCCTTACAGTGCAAACATCACTGAGGGGCTTTTCATATTCCTAATTAACTAATATGGTCGTTATTTTTTATTTTAGCTATAATTAAACAGGTGAAATAGTAAGGAACCTTAATTTACTATTTGTACCAGCTGATGTAATACTTGCTTTCATTATAATTTCTATATCACAGGTAGCAGAAGCTAACTTTCATTCACTCATTTACAAGTAGCCTACTGCTCACCTTCACGTTTCTAGCTTAGCAATAACGACGAACATCAAAAGAAATCTCTGCCACTCACCATCAGTTTTTTTTTGCTGGGGGTAACTTTGTGTCCTCAACACCTCTTTAATCCCAAAAACTTTTCCACACACGACTCGGAGAGGACGCCAGGGTGGTCTCTGTCTTTAAAGCAAGACGTATTTCCTTCTTTCCCGGTCACATAAAATCCCGTTATCCGTTTTCTCCTGGAGTAAGAGTCGGTCTCATTGCGTCGCCGGCCGCCACGAGACACTCCAGTGTATCCAGCTGTTTGACTCCGCCCCTCACCCGCCCCCCACCACCACCACCACTATACAGTCCGTGAAAAAAAAAAAACTCTGGGACTACAGTGTGCGTTGCATTTCGCCTTAGTTGCGCCCCGAGTGGGCGGGTTCAGCGGCGTCTACAGCAAAATAAAGAAGCTATGAAAAGTTTTTTTATTGGTCGTGACGTGTAAGAAAAACACACTCAGTAAATCACAAAAGACATTTAGCATAAATATTTTAATATGGTTTGTTGCTGTGAGACCCTGGTAAAAAGTAAACCCTCGCCCGAGCAGTACTATCTACATCTATGTCTCTACATCTATAGATCTATATAACCATATCTACCATATATTTATCTATATCTGAATTGTCAAGAAACTAACACAAAGTGATGTTCATAGAAAGCACAAATGAAACAATCACAATGAAAAGAAAAACAAAATTTAGCAAAAATTAAAAGACTTAAAAGAACTGTGCAAATGAATAGGATAAAACAAATGAAACTAATAAAATAAACTTCAATCAGAACAACAGAGCTATATTATGTAGCTAAACAAATAAGACTAGTTTTAATAAAAAAAATAAATAAAATGAGTCTTAAAACAGGATTTATAAGAAAACCTTAACCCAGCTGTTTCCTAGCAATGCAATTCAATTTAAACAGTGCCACTTTTGAGCCACTTACACAACATGCTTTTCATAGAGAGCACAAATGAAACAATCACAATAAAAAGAAAAAACACAAGAACAGCAAAAACAATAGACCAGCTAAAAGACTTTATAGAAAGAAATTTACTAATATATAATCCAAAAGGTAAAACAAATTAAACTATTAAAATATTAAAAGTGGAACAACAGAGCTGTAAACAAATAGGAATAGTTGTGATGCGACAAGGCTGATGCGACAAGGCAAGTCTATAAAAAATATATGTCTTAAGACAGGTTTTAAAAGCAGAAACAATGTCAGCAGATTGAATAGGCCAGATGACTCTTTGACTTTGACCAGGACTTGTTCAACAGCAGATCTAAGAGTCCTTAAACAGTTAAGAGTTCACTGATGTACTCTGGTGTCTGGACATGTAAACCTGTAAGTCATGAGTAAGATTATAGGATGGATTTTAATTTAGATTGGCAACCAGTTGGCACTAAAACTCTTAACTTTGCTTTGCCTGATAGGAAAATACTCCCGGTGTGCTTAAAACAAACAACCAAGCACCACTATTTTTAGGTGGCTTTTTCTCCCAGTGGATGACGATGGATGACTGTCTTCTCTCAGACTTAAGTAAGATGACTCAGTCAGTAAACAAGTACCTCTGTAGTGAAATTTGAAACCACCCTTTAGCAGACTGGGAAGCTGAATGTGAGTGCCTGATTGAGAAAAAGTAAGTTTGTTCAAATAAACGTGTTTCTGTTGCCCCCTGGAGGTGTAATTTTTAATGTCTCCTTGTGAACACTGGGAATAGCCTATGTGGGCTACTGTATATGCCCAAATGAATGTTATATTTTCACTGCAACTTAAATGCAATCATAAACAAAAATATTGTTCTAATATGATATGGCATTACAAGTTCTTTCAAATCACTGATCAAAACTTTCTATTTATATTTTTAACAGGTGGATCATTTAGATTTTTCACTTCAAGCAAACAAACTCAAAACCATTAAGAAGGGGCCAATATTTGATGTTTGTTTTGTTTTTTTTGTTTTTGTTTTTTGGAAATGTCCAGGTTTTTCTTTTCCATTAATGGAGTTGAGTATGAAAAATGATTCCAGCTCCAGTAATGTTGACATCATTGATGATCATGATCAGACACAGCTGTCTTAAGTAAATCCATACAAACTTTGATTTTATTTGACACACAATATTTACAATAAATACCCAAAAAATGTAAATACAATTGAGAGTAACAATGTTAACATAGCAGAGAAAGAAACATAATAATCAGTTATTGTATATGTTTCCTACTTAACTGATTTTATTTTATCATCTTCTGACTAGATTTCCCACAAAAAAACAACAATCAAAAACTAACAGATAAATGGAATATCAGTAATGTTGAGAATATTGATTACAGTAAATGAGATCCTATTTACCAGGCCCATGGCAACTCTCCTACAGTCTTATACTAGTACCAAACCCCCACATACTGAATGCAGGGTAGACAGGCTCTTTAAATGTAGTCTGGACTCTGTGCAGAAGCTGCGTGTCATCAGACAGGCTGTAAAATGCTAGTGTCCCAGCTGCGTGATCCAGGTAGACCCCGATGCGGGATGATCTTGGAGCTGGTATGTCTTTGCTCTTGTTGTTGTGCACAAAAGAGAATTTGGACTCGGAGCAGTAGAGGCTCCAGGACTTGTCATTCCAGCCCAGGCTGCACTCGTTGCTGTTTCCTTTACGGCGGATGCCCCTGTAGGTAACACCCACATCTATCTCTGTCCCCTTCCAGTCCACCTCCCAGTAGCAACGAGTCCCACTCACTTTGTCTCTGCACAACACCTAAAATAATATAGAAAGCCCCAGTATTGATTTATGCATGATTAATAACAGCTGAGAGTCTACATAACAACATGTAAAGAAGATAAATCTCTTACATTAATCATGAGCACAGCCTTAATGAAAAAAATTGAACTTGAACCATTTCACTGAGGGGAGATTTAACACATGGGTTATCTGACAGTAAACCTTCTTTTAAATCTTGAAACAAATACTGTCTTCATATTGATCATTTAGGCTTTCAGTCGAAGCAATAGATAGATTTCCCTTCATACCTCTTTTCAAACAAACTAAGATTTTGACAGTTAGTAAGGAAGTGCTCACCTGCTGCCAGTGGTCGAATCTGTCTGGGTGATCTGGGTAATGCTTAGGATCATTCTTCATCGTAGCTGTTCGATTACCCTCAGAGAGGTGGAGGTTGGGGTGGACACTGTTGACATCCAGAATCAACTGGGAAGAGTCTGAACAATGCAGGAAGATATAATTATTAATCCTCTTTGTGCTGTTATTTAAACTCAGTCTTCTAATTTCATGTTGTCATGTGTTTTAGTATTTGTCTCTGTTGAGATTAGATGTCCCTTTTTTACTACACAAGTTTAAATTTGTCTTTTTTTCTGATTATGAGTGTCACAGTTAAACAGGTCTTTTTTTTTGCTTCCTCGTGTTGCACATTATGTTTAGGAATGAGTCAAATATCCCATTAAAACTTTCCCATACAGCAGCACAATGAATGCCTTCCACTGGTTGGAGCAAAAGAAGGAACACCTGTGTTTGTTCAAATTATCGTGAGCTGTAAGTTTGCTTTCCTCGGTATCACCAAACCTGTTCTGCAAGCCATGGAACTTACGTAAAACTAGTTTCAGTTGTTTCATCACAAGGTGTAATCATCCCATTGTTTGGGATGGAGCTGTTCTCACTATATGACACCATGACTAGCACTTTGTCAAATCTGGAGAATACAAAATACACTTCACTAGCTAGGATGAAAGTGAGATTTGAAATAGCTGGCAATATTTCACACTATGTCCAAGGCACATTTCTGTTCTGAAAAGAGAAAGCCAGTGACTTACATTTCATGAAATCTTCTCTTGTCTTTGGCTCTTCTGTTGTCCTTGGCTCTTCTCTCAAAATTGATTCCCTCCTTGTCTTTGTGTCATCCTCTTTTGTGATGTAGACTTCCTTCACTTTGAAGAGATGGACAAAAAACACACAGCAGTGCAAGCTTTATACAACAACTAAAACACATAAGCACTAGAAAGGAAGCCCCTCCGAGGAGAAAGATCAAACGCTACTTGAGATGAAGAGAAATGTGTCAACCTGCTGCTGAGATTTTGCTGAGTTCTGTCTTGCTTATTTCCTCCACTTGTAATTTCAATGCAGCAATGGCTCTCTTGGTAGCATCAAAAGAGTAATACGGAGCGACACTAACGTTGTTGAGGTCTTCATATCCTGAGGGGCCTGACAGAGACTGCCAACTCTGAAAAAAAATAAGAAAGGGAAAGCTAGAGATTAGAAGAGACATATCTATCCAATACACTACACCACAGGAATGTTTTTTTTCAGAAATTGTAAGACTGAATCTTGCACATTTTAGACTGAGCCCCGCCCAAAATTGGTTTCTCCACGTTTTTTGTCATGCTGTCAGGTTCACCTGGAGAAAGTGTATGTGATCATCAGTGTGCGAGAGCTTCTCCAGGTCAGTGTGTCTCTTCCTCAGAAGTGTGATCTCTTCCTCTAAACGGTCAAGCAGTATCTCGCCTCGTGTCACTGTGGTCTTCTCATGGGAGCGTATCATCTCCTTGACTTCATTGTACTTCCTCTCTATGGAAAGCAGAAGCTCAGTGAAGATCCGTTCATTCTCCTCAAGGACTGTTTGGGCAGAGTGCTGATGAGATATATAAGAAAGAGAAGTGAGAGTTTGCTAACTATGGATGGGAACTTTGATGGAAAGTTCACGTTGTTTTGTGGACAGAATAATGGCATTGTGGCTTGAGTGAGACAACATTACTACTTACTTTAACTGATTCCACAGCTTGTCGGAGATCCTGCCACTTTTTAACTCTCTGGTCGATCCTGTACTGAGATTGATGCAGTGTGGTACCAAGGTGTTTCTGTAGAGGGAATGACATTAAATCAACCGTCCTTAGTGAATGACAACATCTTCATGTAATCTCTGTACAATAAATAACATTTCAAAAAAACATTGAATATCTGCTGTATTTGATAGGTATTGTTTTCACCAAAAACAAAGATTGACATTGTTTTCACCACTCACTTGTTTCTCAGTCCTCTCCGTCCCAGCTGGGACGATGTCATGGTGTTTGTGCTCATCCATCATGCACAGAACACACACTGATGTCTGATCAGTGCGACAAAAAGCCTCCAGCAACTTATCATGCTGTGCACAGATCTTCTCTCTCATCTGACCTGTGGCTTTGACGAGTTTGTGCTTCATCAGGGCTGGATAGTCATAGTGGGACTGGAGGTGAGTCTCACAGTAAGATGCCAGGCACACCAAGCAAGACTTCTCAGCCTTCTGCTTCTTTGATGTGCAGAAGTCACACAGGACATCTCCGTTCTTGGCCTGCGTCCTGGACTGGCTATGACTGGTGGAGCGACGAGTCCTCTCGGTGTTATTGTATCTGTCTAAATCCAGAGTGCTGGGGTGGGACATTTTTTCTCGGATGTAAAATAGATGACCAGTAGATATCAGAAAAGCAAAAAGCAGCAAAAAGTTAACCTCTTAAAAAAAAGTGTGTTGAGTATCCACAGAGAGAGAGTTAACTCCTGATGTTGACAGTGTCAGTGAAACTGTGTGACTGACGCTGTGTGACAAAATGTTAGCTATGTGGTTTACTCTCATGGTAAAACCAGTATTCCTGGTTGGGTGTTGAATAGTCAGGGAACAGGTGGCTCTACAAATGTGCTGCCTGAAACAAAGAGAGCTAAAAAAAAAAAAGGAGACAGAAACTTGAAGATACTGTTTTACCAAATATCACAAAACACACATTTGGTTGTTTGTTTAGGGTGTATGACATTTGCTCATATTTCCATAGATAGATAGATAGATAGATAGGTAGATAGATAGATAGATAGATAGATAGATAGATAGATAGATAGATAGATAGATAGATAGATAGATAGATAGATAGATAGATAGATAGATAGATAGATAGATAGATACTGGAAATGCGAGAACAGCAACATCTTGTGGGAATAATACATTACTACATGAAATACACACCCCTCTGCATTGTACACTAATATACTGTACATAAAATATTGATGTGACCCTCATCAAATTTAACTGTACATTTGAAAATAATGTAATGCACAGGACTGTTGATATTTCTTCTCAAATCCATAATTGCAGCACATTAAGGATACAATTGTATATTTCTAAATATAAATTGTTATATTTTTAGATTCAGAAACACTGACAAACTGCATAGTCTACATTTTGCCAATCAATGCATAATAGCTTTTAAGGAGTAGTATTACTGGTTCTACTCTACATTAAACACTTGGTCTGTTGGTTGGTTGGTTGCTGTAAATAAATGATAAAAGACGGTGTTGTGCAAGGTGCAATACAACTGAAGTTAAAGAAAGAACACAAGTGAAGACATATAATGAATGTAGATGCTTTAATACAGATCAGGAGGGTTATTTGAGAATAATGTGAATTACATGCTGTGGCCTTCACAGACACAAGATATGTATTGTTCAGTTGTTTAACCAATCTGCTTTTGATTCATACTTTATAGAAATATAGGAGAAACATTACAGAACCAGTCTGTACTTTAGGCACTATACTTTCATTTTAAGTCGTTGGTTCAAACACAGCCATCTTCAAGACATCCACCTCATTGCTCTTATGCTTTTGCTTTGAGAAGTTTGCTCCTGCAGCATCACTTTCTCATGACTACTAGGGATACTTGTATACTGCCTATGCCTAATAAACCAGCATTTCAGCATTTTACGCAGATTTGGCTTGTCTTACAGGATAACTCAATACTAATATTTTTTTGTCTTAACTGTGAGCCCATGGTTCACAAAATCAGAAAATGCTTTTTATCAAAGGAAGTGATTACATATGACTCTTTGTTAGTAGTTTGTTGTGGATTTTATTGCATTATTTTCCTTTGCCTGCAATTTTTCCCATATCATCATTTTAATGCAAAAAGAGCACATAATGACAACGCAAATTGTATCACTGCAAAGTCAAGAATATTTGGCTGCAATGATCACAAAAAAATGTGTGAGTTTCATACTGGACAAGGCTCCAAACTAGTTGTGATGTCACAGATTCTGCTCGTAAGGCTCCTTATGGGACTTTCAACAAGCACAAATAAACTTTCCACGTTCAGCAGATGAACATGAAAAAGCCTTCTGGTGTCAAACGCTGCACATACGTAATATGCCAAAGTAAAACTCAAACAATAAAACTGCATGAACAATAATAAAAAAAACACATTTTGAGTGAAGGGACTACTTTAAAGACGTTCAAAAAATGTATTTTAATCATCTCCTGTTCGTGCTGTGTGAATGGCTCCGAGATTGTAGGGGGCGGTAGTGGGTTCCCCGCCGCATTGAAGTGACAATGATTGCTTTCGCTAAAGTGCGTCGGTGGTCCAACGTTGGCGCCAGATGAGCTGTGGCGCCAGCTACACACACAGAGGCAGCAGAGAGAGAGAGCTAGAGAGAGCGAGAGAGAGACACACACAGCAGTTTGACGAGGCTCACAACAGCTTGCAAAGCCCTTCACAACCCGGAGTTTGAAGCATATAAACGACTCTCTTTCTTTTTTCTTCCCTTCAGCAAACAAAAACTAAAAAGGAAAGAAAGGTGGGTGGTTGCGGATTTGCAAGAATGTATGCATTTACTACTGGTATGATTGTTACTCCTGATGGGTTATTTTGTTCATCGTTTAAATTCAACTTCCTCCAGCGTGAATAGTAGCAGCGTTTAAGCAGAGGGATGCCTCTATTTAGCTGGATATAATCTTAGTTATGTGTAATGATGGGTCCAGTAATAAGCTATCTCCAGTTGTGATACTACCCTAACTTTGTAATGGAAAAATACAGGCCTGGACTCGCATTGGTAGTAACATGATGTTCAAGCACGGCAGCACATTATATATCACGAGGAACTGTTTCAGCTTTTATCTGTAACTAGATTTGTATTGTTGAGACGTGATATGTGCAGAATTAGACTCTTGTATTAACGGTGCAGTTAAGTTTAATCATCTTTTGCATGCGACTTAACATGGTCGGATGGGCGGCTGAGCAAAGCTTCCGCTCCCGTGTTTAACGATGTGCTGGCTTGTCCTGAAGTGGAGACAGACACACAGAGAGCAGGCTGTAGCCGTGTTAGCAAACAGGATTAGCTGGGAGGTTAGCTTGGCATCATGGCTATGTAGCCTCGTCTCTGCTGGATAGCTGCTAACATCAGCAAGGCCGCCATCAGAGTCGTGTGTGTGTATGTGTGTGTATGTGTGCGGTTTGCTGGGTGCAGCCACATAGAGGAAGGCTTCATGGTATTCTAGCTATCAAAAGCAGACATTTAATAACCTCACCGAAAGCTTTTTGCTGGGTTAATGTGACCCATACTGAATCTACTGGAAGGACTTGAGTGTTACATGGATTCTAATGCGAGTAAAAGGTACTCTTTCCCGGGCTTTTCGCGCAGCATTCATCGCCCTCACGGTTAGCCATCTTTGTTTCAGCTAGCCAACTTCTGGTGACCGTGTGCTAACCTACATTAGCTTACGACGTCGTCCTCACTGATATCGCATCTTATATGATGCATTTAACCAGTCGCTGTAATATAATATTTGCAATGGGAAACGTTTTAAATCATTATATTTTATGCCTATCCCGAATGGCTCTTAATTCAATGTGTTTTTGAAGGGCGGAAGCTAACGTGGCTAACGTTAGCTAGCGGCAGCCATCTTAGGCGAGCATGTAATCTTGGCTAGCTGGAAGTGCTGGTGTGGCACAACAAGATGGCCTGTTAATACTCGCACAAGGAGAGTTTCCGCGTCGGTGGTTGTGTCATAAATTGCACCAAATTACTTGACTCGATTCCTCTTTTTAATGTAAGTATTTCGCTGTTGTCTTTGCCTTGATTACAATTACGCCCGTGTTGGTTTTTGCTAAGAAGCTAGTTAGCTCGCTAAACGGTGAACACATTAGCAGCTAACACAATGCTGTTTTGTCGTTAACCAGTCCCCCCCTCGACCATAGCCAGCTAACTAGCGGCTATGAAGGCTATTTGTAGCTGTTACGGACGGCTAGCAACCAGGCAGGGTTTAATAACAACAAAACATCACTGTTTTAAGTCTCTGTACCCTTCAAAGTTGCACTTTAAACAACGAGCAACGTGCTGCGCAGATGAGCGCACTTTGCAGGCCAGCCGGGCTTTGTCTTGAGGATTAAGTTAAGAGTTGGGAGCTTGATCATGATGTGGTCCACTTTGATTTTATCAATTGTGTTAGCTAGTGTAGTGTAGCTCGTCTTAAGCGCTAACTTGGCTAGCAAAGTGGTCACTTAGCTTGCTGTGTGAATTTGCAAATCTATTATGAGGTTTGTAATTGTGGACAATATATTATCTTAACTTAGCAGGCATTATGAGCGCGTAACCTATATACATATATCATTCATATTTGTAATCATAATGCCATAGGTCAAATGTACGCAGGCTATTGGATATGCAGTAGTACAGTTTATATACGCGTATCTACTGTTAATGACGTCCCTTTTTGCACACAGATGATAACCTCTTGTGTTAATCAAATACTACGTTACAACCGACAAGTTGGTACAGTTGTCACCAGCCAGATGTTGTTTTGGCCTAGGGTTTAAATATAGGTCCTGGGCAAGTAGGGCTCCTTCTCTTGGGGAGTCAGTGGCAAACTTAAGAGTTTCTCATCAGAATGGCCTTTAATCCAATCTAAGTTTTAATGTCTCATAATAATGATCATGATCATAATAACATTATTTTTGTCTGCCAGGTGGAATTTGTTTCCAAAGCTGTTTGTTCTACCTTTCCTCTTGTCACTTGCAGTCAACACATGTGAACTTGGCAAGTTTTGGACACCCTGTGTGACAGATGTTTATGAAAACAACCTACTAACCTGTGAAGCATGCAAGGAAACTGACATTATCTCTCACTCACATTTGAATACATACAATAATGATGTTGCACACAGTTGGAGACTATTGTACACCAGCCACTGAAAACTGCATCTCTACAGACCGTTACATTCATACACACGCCAAGTATACAATTGGTGTGTGTCAGCGATGTTACTGTCTGTAGGCCCCACTGTCAGATTGTCATTAATAGAATTGTAATGTGTCTGTTAACATCTGGTAAGGGACAACATATTTACCTCCTAGTCTGTATGTGTATGATTACATTTTTCTGTGACATCACAGAAAATTTAAAGAAAATCACTAATGGCACTGTATTAATTATTGTTCTTTGTTTTCCTTTTTTGCAGGACTGCTCACTGACAACAGCAACAGCGCTGCGCTAAACAAAACCGAGCTCTATAAACCCGATTCTCTTTTGAGTCATCGCCCGGCAGGAAAACGGAGGTCGTGGGGCTGGAGTGTGTTCTCATGGCCGAGTCAGAGACTGAATGTGACACACCCGGCCTTGACACACTTGGGTCGGAGTGTGTCATAGCCCACAGCCATGTCGACCTTCACTATGGAGCAGAAACTGAGATCATGACAGAGGAAAAACGTGGATTAGAGCTTGAGATCCATGGCTCAGACTTAAAGATCCAAGGACTGGGGACAGAGCTCGGAGCTGTAGCCTGTGTGGATGCAATTGTGGCTGAGACAGACCATGATTACATTAAAGTGGAACATGGTGAGATGCATTGTTTCACAGCAGCAGAGATCAAGACGTCGGGAAATGAAGCTCTGCTTGGGGAGGTGCTGCTTAAAGCCGAAAGCGAGCATGTGGTTAAAGTGGAGTCTGACCATGGAGGAGAGTTGACAGTGGAGTCTGAGAATGGTGTCATCATACACGAAGCCCATGGCCTGCAGTGCAACGAGTGTGGAGAGATTTTTGGCAGCATAGCTGATCTTCACCAACACTTTGAGATCCATAAGGACCTCAACCCTTACATCTGTGTCCACTGTGGTGAGAGCTTTGCAGTGGAGGCTAGCCTCAAGCAGCACATGAAGATTCACATGAAAGAAAAGCCCTATGTTCCCCCAGGAGTTGAGATCATGGGCAAAGATGTTATTGATGCCTTCAGCCTCAAGTCTCATCAGATGATCCATTTACCAGACAAACCCCACAGATGCTCAGAGTGTGGTAAGAGCTTTGCAGCTGCAATCACCCTCAGAGAACACATGAAGATGCATTCAGAGGACAAGCCCTATAAGTGCACCCAGTGTAGGAAGAGCTTTGTCCGCAGAAGGCATCTGAAAAAGCACCAAGAGGTCCATGCACGTGAGAAGCCATATACCTGCGGCCAGTGTGGCAAAGGCTTTGCTACAACTTCCAACCTGAAGCAGCATCAGAAGACCCACGCTACAGTTGTGCTCGGAGACAAACCCCACCGGTGCACACAGTGTGGAAAGTGTTTTGCAGCTGCAGCCACTTTGAGGGAGCACCAGAGGATTCACTCGGGGGAGAAGCCATACAAATGTAACATGTGCAGGAAGAGCTTTGTCCGCAAACGCCATCTGAAGAAGCACCAGCAAGTACATGCCGGCGGGAAGCCCTACACCTGCAGACATTGCAACAAGGGCTTTAATCACTCCTCTTCTCTCTCTCGCCACCACAAGACCCACCTGCAGAACCCAGTGTTTTCTCCCCCTCAGCCTGGAAAAACCTTGTCCTATGGCACTCCCCCGAAGCAGAGAGTACACCAGCAGGGAGACAAGCCCTACATGTGCCACCACTGTGACAAGGGCTTCAATCATTCCTCTTCCCTGTCCAGACACCAAAGAGTCCACTCAGAGGGAAAGAGTTACACCTGCGCCCACTGTGGTAAAAGATTCAATCACTCCTCGTCCCTTGCAAGGCATCAGAGAGTTCACTTGGAGAACAAACAGCAACAACAGCAGCAGCCACAACCACCGCAGCCACAACCGCAGCAGTACAGCACCATGCCCTCAGGGAAGGGATTCCCCAACAACGCCTTCCCAAAACAGCGCATCCTGTCAGTGGAAAAACCATACAGGTGCACTCAGTGTGGAAAAGGCTTTAACCATTCATCTTCCCTCTCTAGACATCATAGAATCCATGTAGATCAGTGAGCCCCCTCTCCCACTCTCACATGCTGTCCCATGCAAGCGCACACATCCCTGCTCCCCCGTTTCTGTTATAACAATGTTCCCATCATTGATATCACCACACCACAAGAAACATCAGGCCAACTTCTATAGACAAAAGTGGTCAGATCAGCACATTGCTATGTTGAAGTGGAGCAGTTAAGAATAAATGGACAGAAACACAAGTCTTCAAAAGGAAAAGGCTTGGCCTGAAGGACTGAGTAACCTATAATTCAGAGCTGAACCCGGGACTTGTTCTCGGTTTGAAGAGGGTATAATACTAGCTTCTGAAGGAATTCTTGTTTGTGATTGTGCTCCACTTGCTCCAGGACCTCTTTTTTGAACACTTTTAAAAGAAAAAAATGTGATTTGAAGATCTACATGATAAATTGTTACCTGGGGATAATATGCTTCACCTTCTGGTTAGTCTTTTTGATACAAGAATTCAGTTATTGTACCTTCAGGTGGGCACATGCGCTTTTCAGCTGCAACTTTATCCAAGGCTACCAACACAATTGGTGAACAAGAACTGTTGTCTCAATTTAAATAGTTACCTTTTTCACCCACATAATCCATGTGAAGCAAATGACAAAAATCCAATGTAAATATTTACTGATTTCATTTATATATATATATCTATATATATGTATAGGTGACTAGTGTGGCTGTCCCGAAAGATTACATTTTTGATAGTAAGATCCACTTTGTCTCCACTTTTTTTTCCTTTTATGACTTTAATTTGTTATAAATGTTGGAGATAAACATGTTGCAGGTGTTCTCATGCAGCTTGTTCTTGAATTTGGGCTCCATCAGACACGAGCCATGTTGTATATTTATGAGGTTGTTTTCTTGTATGTCTACGATAAGTTAGCACCGCTGCATTAGACTGTACAGAGAGCAATACTGGCTGACACCCTGATTCTATTATGGCATGCAATTTAGCCATAAGAAAATGCATAATAGAAAATAAAAATCTACTGGGTAGCATATTACAACATGACCTGTGTCCTAATTATTTACTGTGCGGTTTCCTCTGTACCCCAGCACCAAATGTACATGAAATGCAACATCTCACTTTGTTTATTTCTTTGGAGACTAATTCAATTACCTGTGTATAGAATATAGGTAACTGTTGTTCGCGTTGATCTGCAAACTATCACAATTTGATCTAAAAGGTTGTGCATACTAAAAAACAAAAAGACTACACGAGAAAATCTCACTTTTACAGGACTTTAAGATTTTTTCTGAAATTCCAATGGATTGTGCACTATTTACTGTTCTGTGTAAAATATCTTTTACAAACTGATGTATTTTTTTAGATATGGCTTGGGTTATATGAAAGGGAATGAGAGATATACAGTTTTTATGGGAGTGAACATTATGGTGAGCGATACTTTCTTTTCCTTTTTATTTGGATAACAATTGTGCTTCAAACTGTAGCATAGGTTTCTTCCTTGTGTTAGATAGGTGCCTTATTGCATGCTATGTAGAAATGTATGCTGAGCTGTTATTTGAGAAAAGAAGTTAGGGTTTTCAGGAGTCTTTTGTTCTTATTCATACTAACTTACCCTACATTTTAATTTGATGTCACTGATACCTATTGCTTTTTGCTTTCATGTATATTACCACGTGTTTACACTGTTACGACCATATTGTCTTTTTTTTTTCCTCCATTCATTTTTGTCAATGGCCTCATTGTAGAGAGAAAAATTGTAAATGATCCATATAGGCTTCTCTTAAAGGGCAAATCCTGTAACACCTCTTCCCAATTTCTGAGTGGCACATATATGGATAAATAAAGGTTGTTGACTCTCTTGTGGTGTTCAATCAATGGAGTATTGATATGACTTTGGAGAAAAGTTTTCAGTCAATCTTTACTGATTAAACTACCCATAATTAAGATCATAGTAGCACAAAGCTGTTGCTATGATACCCACCAAGCAAGCCAATAGGTTACTCTGGTCCTTGCACTTCTCAAAAAATCCACATGGTGTCACTCTTTACAAAGTCTTAGAAGCCAAAATGTAGTTGCATCAATCTACTGAGGTGATTCCAGATGTGGGCCAGGTATTGATGTTTCAGAGTCTTTTACATACATTTTTATAGAGCCATATCCTTCCTACAGCTGCAACATCTGATTCTTAAAGTGTGATCTCACCAACACTGAAAGTCTACTGAAATCTATCAGGGAGTACATAAACTCTTGGGAATGACCTGAGAACTGCGAAGGAAAACATGTCAGGAAACGTCCCGCCTTCCCACTCTTACACTACACTGGTTTACATTCCTTCACAGTTGGAGATCAGACTCCAGTAGCCTGCTGAGGTAGACACTCAAGGTTGGGATCTACCCTCACTGCAACCTTCAGAAGTACTCAGGGCTTATCAGCCCTTGGGGTACAGGGTGACGTCTGGTTTACATCACTTATATTTACATTAGGGATGGTACTGAAACATGTTTTTTTAACTAATTCAAGTGACATGTTCTTCCACCCACAGAAAAAGCAAGCGATCAATAAAACGGATTAAGCTTCAAAGACATTTTAATGGAAGTTGACAGTTGTATTATGCTGTGTCCTTAAATAAAATTATAAATGCCAACAATTGGCCAAAAGTAATTTTAAAAATACTGTCTTCTGATGGGCAATAGTGATACAACAGCATTTACAAGTAATGACTTAGAGTAGGAACATTCTTAGGTTGGTGGCAAACGTTCCTTCATAGGAAATTAACTCATGACAAGAAAGACACTGTGGCTGACATGTACAATTTTATTTGAAGTAAATTGCTACAAGAAAAGAAAAGAAGGACATGCTAGGACACGTGTTATTGCTATTATGGACTTTTTAACCAATGAGGCATGTAGAGAAAGAAACTACATTTATATCACAGAAAAATGCTGTCAATACACCACATGCATTTAACTGCAAATATTCATGGTAGTCCATGAATGGATAAATCTTAGCATATTACTTTTAAAAAATATTTACAAAAAAGAAATATATATATTCTGTACATCTGTACATAGAACGCTGTTGTTTCAAGTGTCAAGATCTGGAGGTAAACAACAATGTGCTGACCCTCCTTTTTGGATATGTTTCCAACAGTAAACAACAGTTGCATAGAAATGAAAATATAAGCTCATGGTTTTGGCCTTTTCACACTGAGTTGTGTGAAGAGCTCTGTCAACTCCAACTCCATAAAGCTTCACAGAGTTCTCAGGTCTGCTATACGTTCATGACAGGAGTAAGCTGAAGCAGTGAGCTCTGTGGTTGAATGGCACTGCTCTTCGAATGCAGTTTCTCCATTTTTTGTAAAAACCCTCTCCTCTTGAGACCCTCCAGGATGACAGTGTTGCTGGAGGCCAGACTGACACGGGTCCTGTAGGGGAAAAAGTAGGCATGAGGTTGACATCTTTTATACATATGCCCTTTAAACAAAGTGACGTGTTCCTGCATTCCATCAGTCCACCTATATATTGGGGTGCACAGCGAGTTCAATGTCAGAAAATAAGTCTTTTCTTTCTCTCCGATTTTAACATGAGAATTTAAGTGCTGCACAGCAATTACACTTAATTATCAAAATGACTCCCTTCTGTCCAAATACTGGAAGCTATAATTGGTCAAAAGGTGTTTGTTCAGCTTTATTGCAATTTACTTGAAAGGAAAAAACACAAATTGGAGTATGGCCAACCACTGATGAGTAACCGAGAGGTTAACTCACCCCACTACAGTGTTTATTTTGCCTGCATAAAGCTCCTCCAGAATGTAGTGAGGTAGATTCTGGGTCGGCTTCACAGCAGGAGAGACAAGACATGAGCCTGATGTGTGAAAACTTGTAAACACTGGCGTGAAGGGAAAGTGCATTTGGACTAAGGGATTCAAATAATTTCTTTTTTGGTTGTGGAGTTTGTTTTTATTTCAGCAAAACTTAAAAAAACAGTTTTATTTCATAAAAAACATTGGTCTCAAAGTGTGCTATGATAGGGAAACAATATTACAGTAACAGGTAATGTACACAACAAGCAAGAGAGGCACTCACCGTGGAGAATCTATGCCACTGTCTCCTGTGATGCTCTGGTTCTCTCCCAATTCCACTGTTTCCCCATTCTCTGCCCCCCTTGCTCCAGTAGGCATACTCAGACCAGCTCCTTGGGTCAAAGGAGTTCCTCTATCACCAAAATCGTCCTCTTGCACTTCCTCCACCTCAGCAGCCCAGTGAGCAGATTCACCATCGCCTTCGTCAGCAGACTTACGAACTGTCTCAGTGTCTGATTCTATCTCACTTGTCTGGCAGTAGTCAAAGATGCTGCTATCTGCAACCTCAGAGGGCTTGGGACAGTCTACGTCAAGGTTGGACTCATGGATCAATATTCCTTGCCTGGGGCTGGGTTCACTTTGGGCTCCTGGTGATCTTGTATTCTGATGGTGTTGGTGGAGTCTCCAGCTAGTCTCTCCAGGTCTGCTGGGGCTGAGGGAAGCTTCCCTCTGGGTAGCTGAAGGGATGAGGTCTTTGAAGGCATTTTCCCTTGAATTTTGAATTAAGGGCACTTGTTGAAAGTTGGAATTATAATAGTGATTGTTGGGTCGCTGATGCTGCAAGTCAGATTCATAGTTATGGTAAACTGACTGGGGTTGATGGTAGCCCACAACATCTGTTTGGTAAACCTTTGCCATATCAATAACCTCTTCCTCATTCAAACACAGGGAGCTGCAGGCATCTTCATCCTCCTGTTCATCTGGTCTCTGATAGAGCCTTTCGTCATCCTCTATAAAGGCATCCGTGTCTGATATTGAGGGAGTGCTGTCAGCTATTGATACTCCCTGACCCATGGTCCTTTGCTCTCTATTACTGATAGTGATGGTTCTTAGCTCCATCTGTCCTTGGGTGACTGTGGTTTCACAGGCTGGTTGGTGTGAAGTGAGCTCATCAGGCCTCTCCATATCATCCCTCTGTGGGTTGAGTCTGAGGGAGTGCCTCCGCTGTAAAGAGGGTTTGGGCCAGGGCAGAGCTAGATCATATGAGCAGTTTATGACAGACTCATAGGGATGGGTAGGGAGAATGGCATTAGTATTGGTGTACTGTTGGGTGTTAGAGAAGCCATCATCTATAGCTGGGTTGTGGTCTGGTACACTCTTATATTCTCCCTCTTTAAATGGTCCATTTTTGCCTTCCCTCTCCCAGGTCTCCCTGCTGTTTACCTCCCTCTGATGCCGAACCTTGTCGTCTATCCGTAGCGTACTGCTCTGTGGATACGCTGAGCTGTAGTCCAGTGGCAGCTCTCTGTTGAGCTTCATGTCTGGTTGGAGCAGATGATCAGCAGTAAAATCCCTCTCATGGACACAGTCATATCTGTCCTCTGATGTAGGGGGTTTTCCTGTATGGTTTCTGTCTGCTACGATCACTTTGGCTCGATGTGGGTCCCACGACTTGGAACGGTGACTTGTTCCTTCCTTCCTTCCTGACCCTGAAGCCTTGCCCTCCTTCACCTCTCGCCTCCGATGTTCTCTGTTGACGTTGGGAGGAATTATAATTTCAGCTGGGTCTTTGTTTGAATGAGTCTGGAAAGGGTTTTCAATGCGTTTCTTATAAAGAGCTTTTGCCTCCACAGCTCCACCATCTTCCACTTGATCTGGTTCATTGACAGGGATTTCCACTCTGAGCCGAGTAGGGATCAAATCCTCCCCCTCTGGATAGTCATCCGCACATATGGGAGCTTTACCCTTAACCCTCTCCTTCTCCTTTTCCCTCTGCTTCTCTTTGGAGGAGTGGGCCCTCCTCTTGCTGCGGGAGGCTTTCTGACCAGATCTTTTCCCTGCCCCTGCTTTATGGGAGAAGTGATGCCTAGGTTTTGAGAATGTTAGGATCTCAGTAGAAATTCCCTTGTCTACTCCTTTATCGTCTTTATCTAAAGCCCTGTCCAACACTCTGTCTATCCCCCTGTCCCTCCTCTCTTCTAGCTTCTTCATTAAGACTGTGTGGCGTGTCAAATTATCCACAGTCAGTTCAGGGTTGATGCGTTTGATGATGGCATGCTCCAGGTCACGGGGTAAGTTGTTCAAGTCGTCCTCGTCTCTTACTGGCCACTCCTCTGGAGGGAACTGAGCTGAGAATGATGCATACTCCTTCTTTGGCTTCTCTTTTTTACCTCCATTCCTTCGGAACAAACTGAGACCAAACTTCCTCCCTGGTTTTGTGTCTTTTTCTTTACGGCTAGTGGCATTAGTAGTTGCTGTAGTTTTGCTAATCTCACTTGCCTGACAATCTGCTGCTGTGGAGGTCGACTGATGCTGCACGGTAGGCTTGTGATCTAATGGTCGAGGCCACTTTAAGCTCTTGCCTGTGCACTCACTTATGGAAACAGAGACAGAATGCTGGTCTGGGACAGTGGACGGAGGGACGGTAGCTGCTACAGTAGTGGAGGCGATATTCATGGATGTTTGAAGAGGGCTGAAGCAGCTGCAAGACTTGCAGTGTGCCACAGGGGGCGTTTGAGTGCTCTCAACACAGGCATCATTGCTCAATAGGTAAGTGATGGGAGGTGGCGATGGAGGGTCATCTGCTGAACCAGAAGTCCACCAGTTCTTCTCTCGGACAATGTTGTTGGTGATAAAATAGGTCTGAGGTGTGACGATGAAGTAGCCCTCGCCTGTGTGGTAAATTTTTCGCTCCTTGATGAGATTGCCCAGAGCATTGTAGAGGATGTCCTGAGTGGGGATGGTTATCCCTGAGAGATAGGGAAAAAATAGGTGGTAGAACAACAGGCAATCAAGAGGACAAATTGCATCTGGTTTAAGAGTGTAAGTATAATAATATGAATTCTGTAACGAGCAAGAAAAGGTTATATTTTTTGAATTACCTGGATGTGCTTTGCTCATGTAATTGATAAGTGCTTCCTGGTTGACTGTGATTTGGGAGGAGTTCATATCTGAGATAACTGAGCACAACACCTCAGCCAAGGGAATGAACTGGGACTGGGGTACAGGGGACATCTGCACCGGGGACAGGTCACCTGCAACATATGGATACACACACATACCAGCAGATTATTGAGTGAAACAGGTGGGCCTACTGCAGTACACACAAACACACCTGGGCTAGAAAGGTCTCTCTGACTTGTCCTGCCAGTGAAAACAACTCAAAGTACTGATGTTGACATTCCACCCCTAACCACCTTCTAAATAGTGACCAAGGTGGTCTATTTATGTGAGTTATATGAAACATGCCTGACTGCTTTTGAAATTCCATCAGTACTGGGACAGACCACAGAATTCCATTACTCCCACATAAATGGCCACAGGTCTGCCTGCTGGGCAGATCACATATCCTGCCCCCCATATCATAAGGCCTTACATGTCTAGGAGGTGCCCTTGGACAAACATGTTACCAAAAGTGAAAGAGAATAAGAAAAAAGACAGAGACAGTCCTGGACACATTTTGTCTGAAACTTGTTCCATACAGTGTACCCCACATCAAAATCTCACCACTATGAGGGCAGACAGCATTCCTCTAACATACAAACAAATTGTGGGAGCCCATTAGACAGAGACCACAGAGCCTTTAACTCATAAATAAGCTGCTTCTTAATGCACACCAGACATTTTAGAAACATTTAATGTCAGTGTCAAAGACGATCAACACAGTTTCACACATAGAGACATAATTGAATGCTGTGTCTAATTAACTTAGGCAAACAGGCTTTTTTTGTGTGAGCTTCAAGTGTGAGGCCTACAATGACGAGGGTGGGATGGGATATAGATATTAGTGCCACCAAGTCCCTTCCAAACCCCATTAATAGGATAGAACATCAAAACTGCATGTGGACTTTGACACTGTTGTGTTCCAAATGGTTGCCTCACCAGGTAACAAAAATGTCCAATTTGGTCAATGTACTATCTTGTTCAGAGACACGCACCAACGGAAAGTACCAGCCTGTGAAGGCACATGTACGCATACACATATTTTTCTTCAAGGTGAGGCAACTACAAAGCAATGACCAACTTCCTCAGTTCAACATTTCGAGGCCACTTTAAGCTCTTGCCTGTGCACTCACTTATGGAAACAGAGACAGAATGCTGGTCTGGGACAGTGGGCGGAGGGACGGTAGCTGCTACAGTAGTGGAGGCGATATTCATGGATGTTTGAAGAGGGCTGAAGCAGCTGCAAGACTTGCAGTGTGCCACAGGGGATGTATCCAATCAATACATCTAAAAAATAGCACCATAATCAATACCAGCCATTATAGATGCAACATTTTGGATCCCACAAAGATTATGGGAAGGAGTGCTGTTATTGGCACGTCAAACAAGAGGATGGATTTAGACAAATAAGAAATGTTTATTTTCAAATGTAAGCCTTTAGGTGGTTTGTTTTAGGTATACAGTAGAGCTCATAATGGCTATGTTTATGTTAAGATTAGAGGTGGCAGTAGCGATGGGGCTAGACTAAACTTTGATGTAGTTAAGGTTAGGATAAGAATGTGGATGGGATTTTTGCTGTGCGTAACTACTGTGGGATCCATAAGAATGCATTATGCACCCCTGAGCAATAATATAAAAGGACAAAAATATTTGCTTAGCTCCTGCAGCCTTTATTTAACAGCTATTTATTTTATAAAGTTACCCACCAAAATCTGTGTCTTAGATGAATTCTCCACAAAAATACACAAACATAGAAAGCACAAAGAGTAATGTTTACTAACGAGAAGTGAGCAAAACAAACCAGATCCCACTGCTGATGAATGATTAACATCTGGGCTGGATCAAGACAAACTCCCTTCATATGAACGGCAGACACAAGGGCACGAAATTAACCTAACCCACGGGACTGGAAAATTGGTTTTAGTTTATCAGCTACACCTCATTAATGAGTGGAAGAAAGGATAAACAATAAAATAGTGATCCACAAAAAAGTGGTAACTGGTCTCTACCGGCTGTATTCAGTTTTATTTGGTTCACTTACAGCCAGCTGACAATTGTTGAGGGACAGTATACAATACTAGTGGTAAAAGCTGGAGTGAAATCTGTAAAAATACCACACACAATTAAATTCAACGAGATAGCCAGAAAAAGTTCAAACTTCTTTTTGTTATTGACAGAAATATTTCCCCAAGTGATTTCAAGTTTCCAGTTATACTGACAATAACACTTTGTGTATTTTGTATTTGTGTACGTGAATTCTGACATAAGCTCCAACATGTGGCGTGTGACTGTGAATGATTCTCCCATCAACCCCAGGGCATTCAGTAAAAACACTGCCAAGCTCACTCTTGATGTAAGCTAAACATTTACAACACTCACGCTTGAACCACTTATGTCCAAGGCAGAGAAAATAAACAACTAATCAAATGACAGAACACACACGCACCACACACATACGGATGGCCTGCTAATAACCATTGTTTGACAAGAAATGTGTAATCAGTCAAATTCACTTTTTCGGTGCAGCAAAACATAAATACTAACACAAAAGAGAAGCCTTTTCCCTTGCTGTAATGTATTACACGCATAAGCCTTTCATTCTCTGCTTTAGTTTAATTTTAAAAGTTTTATCATCAGTAAGGAGCAACTGAGGCAAAGTGATTAAAAAAACAATTTCCAGCTCACCAAGCTCACTTAAGGCTCACAGACAGGGGTCTTTCTTTGTAAAACTGATCCTATGACACACAGAGGGATTGTAAAAAATAACATCTGCCTTCCGCCGGCTCCGACAGAAGACGTTAATCTGACTTAACCTCAGAGCAGATATCTCAATAGCAGTCTCCCTGGGCAGTGAATTAGTGCAACTGACTTGGCTTTTCATTGTTGGAAACTTCCTATAGGAATGTGTCTGGCAGGCCATCCACATAACAACCACTTAAAACCACAAAAGAGGAGGAAAGGTCAGTGAAAATATGATAGGGTCAGAAGAGGGGAAGACAAATAATTCATATTTTAATCGCTTACTAAAAAACACTAAACCCTGACAAGGACTTCCTAACATTTTTGCACAGCGGTAGTTTTAATGGATCCGTCTCTGACTGTATCCTGGTTCAAAGCAGGATATCCTGGCAGACACCTGCTGACCTGATTTGTACTTCTATGGGAGTTCAAAACAGAATTAGCTTCATACAATTGTTTGTTTTCCACATACCATTTCATTAATACAGGTCTAATAGAAGCACTGACAACAACAAAAATGGTACTGGCAATGTAGGTATGAGACAGAAAACCAAAATACACCTACAGCTGTTTATTTGTGGCTGAACCTAGGCAGGAAAATGTTGGTGGAATAGAGGGATGGGCCTGGCAGAGGATTAGTGTTTATTGAGTCTAACATTAGCAGGCGTGACAGTTAGGGAGGTTTACTCTTGAAACCGTCTTCTCTCCAGGGGGAACGGACCTCTGTGTTCCTGTAATCTAAGACCGGGCCACCGACATTACACTCATTGTCATACACAGCATGAATACCCTCCTTGGTGCCATGGCAACCTAACCCTGTGCCACAAGGAAGAGGTAGGGAAACAGTCGCCAGATAGACAAACAGGAGATGAGACTTGTGCTGAAGAAAAGTTAGGGGCAACTTTTCAGTATAACCCCTTAAAGGAGCAGTCCAACAATTTTATATGTCAAAGTCAGTTTGTTTGACATGGTCGTATAATGTCTTCTGTAGCTCTGGATTAGGTTTGTCAAGCCTGAAAATATGACCCTGATGATACCATAGTGATGTCATCAGGCTTATCTGACCTTGTGTTTGGGGACTATAAATTTACAACAGAAAACTGGGGGTATGATGTTTGAAAGATGTGGGTGTTTACCGGGCAGGGAGAGTCAAATGAAAAACACCAGAATTGGTGGTGCAATGCATGCTTTATATGCTGGTTTAGATTAAATAAAGCATTGCAACTTAATATAAAGAGACTGAAATCTTACTTTAAATCGTATCCACCAGAACATTGGGGGATTTTACAGATCAAAATGTTGCCTCAAAAAATAGAAGAAAATTATTTATTGGGAGCTTAGCAGTGCAAATTACCAGAACATTAAAATCAAGTGACACAGACTGCACAATTTTCTGCTCCACACAGAGCTAAAAATGTACATTTCTAGCCATGTCATAAACTTTCCATGTGAAAATAAACTGCTGGCTGGGGGATAAAAATGAAAAATGTCTGAAGCTGTCTGCTCAGATTGTGGAGATGATTGACAGAGACCTTCTCTCCTCTATCCCCACAGAGATCTTTTGAGCTGCTGACACTGATCAATGCCACATGTATTCACATGGCTGTGTTGTTAACTGGCCTCAGAGCCGCATGAGTCCCATTTCATATGTGATTGCATTACTTACCTCCAGTCTCTTGGAGGAAAATACCAACACACCACACTGTATAGTACATGCTGTAGACCTGCCATGAGCTTCAGTGCTGAATATTTCAGACTAAGTAATGTTTTGTCTGAAAGTGCTATCTATAACTTATCTTTATGGAGAAAAAGGAAAACAATTCCTCTGATAATGAGTGCTATAATGTGAGGGTGATACAAATGATACAAATAATGGGATATTTCAAGTTGTGCACCAATGCAAACCCCAGCAAAGTTTCTCTGCAGTCTGACCTCTTAATCAGTGGTAATATGACTCACTTTGGTAACTGTTTACAACACACACACCTTCCAAAACCAACCAGACATAAGAAGTGAAACTTAATTTTGATCACAAACATGCGGTCAAGTACACAACAAAGTCTTCATGCTTGCTCATCATTGTACATTTCAACTATGTAGCTGACATTTCTAATATTTTACCTGACATTCCCTAATGAGTACAACAGCTTCTGCTCTGTAATCACTACCAGCACTTGATAATAGGAAACATGTGAACAACAGTATTGTATCGTGCAAAGAAAAACTTTTTATTTGCATTCCAGGAAGCTTCGTTCAAATTTTGCCACATAGCGCTTTCAGGTGAAGTGTTGGTCATAATGCTGTATGTTTATTAGCCACTCAATGTCTGTGGCTCTATGGATGGCAACATTTGTCAATCATATGTCTTTGCTCCAGACTGAACAAACCACCCACCACAAGACTCATCTAAAGTACGGAGGGGATCTAAATGAAAAGGAAGCTCATTCCTTAACATTAGACAGTCTACCATCTACAAATTTGGACAGATTGGAGATTAACTATGCTTAGGCTATGATGGGGGACCAAAAACCAAAGCAATAAAGAGGGTTGCACAACTTGCACCTGAATCTTTGCCTTGACCTTTCAGCTTTATGCTCTAACAGATAAATCTCACTGAAACATCAGACCTGTTGCCGTAATCTCTCATTCTATGGCTTCTCTGGATACACACACTCGCAGTCAAACACACACTCGCAGTCAAACACACACTCGCACACACGCACGCACACACACACAAACACGCACACAAACGCACGCACGCACACAAACGCACACACGCACCCACACACCATCTTATCTCATCCTGCTATCGTCTAATCTTTTAGGCTCCAATACACAAACAGGCTAATCTTCTCTCTCCCTCATTAAGGACACACTACATGACATTCAACATGAACTTGAGGCCAGCCCACAACTGAAAAAACCCTCCTCGTCTCCCAACGATGGAGACCTTGTGAATGACATACTTGCATGAATCTGAAGCCTATCCATGAATGATCTGAGTTAGGTCTCTGGCGAGTCAATGTCAAACATTTATACAATCAGAT
Source organism: Scomber japonicus (assembly GCF_027409825.1). NCBI lineage: Eukaryota > Metazoa > Chordata > Actinopteri > Scombriformes > Scombridae > Scomber > Scomber japonicus. The sequence continues at coordinate 17,797,937 of NC_070591.1, read as the reverse complement.
TTAGTGTAATGGGAAGAGATGTGAGTGTTTATTCATGTCATGACTCTCTCCCAGTCCCACGACCACCTCTCTTTGTTTTGCTTCTTTTTTTCTTTTGGACTAGCAGCCATCTGTGACTCCGCCCTCCCTTTCTTGTGTGTGTGTGTGTGTGTATGTGTGTGTGTGTGTGTGTGTGTGTGTGTGTGTGTGTGCATCATGCTTTTAAAAAAGCTTTTATGAGTTTGTGTCTTTCACTTCCACACAACACACAGATGTGGGAGTTGCAGTTAAATGGCCCAATAAACTGAGTGAAAAGATCCCTTCAGAAAGCAATCACAGCCCAACTGTCCCAACAACCAAACCTTTCCCAGTCTAACAACACTGCCCTTTCCTGTCCTTCCACTCTGAAAGCACTTGGAGTTAAACTGTATAACCATCAACAAGTATTTGCAATAAATAGTGGTTTGTGAATATACTGTATAAATCACTTGGCCTATGCACATGATGTACCTGATTACAGTTGGCAAGATTTTATCAACATCACTGCCACCACCTCACTTAAAATCACATCAGTGAGCAATAAAATGGACAGGCTGAGCTGCTGGTCATTTTACAGCTTTATTGATTGGTTCACAACAATAAAACCAGCATTTCTACCCAAACTTGAAGACATTAGATAAATATTTAATCTGACCCGGCTTTACTATCCTGGCCTGGTGGCTTGCGTTTAAATATTAAGTGAAGCATTTAAGTGGGAGGCAAAGAGAGAAATTTGGACTGTGCCCTTTTGTAATCAGTGTTTGAGAAAATGCGTTAGTTGGCAGGTTAACGTGGAAATGCAAACTTACCAGAATGTCACATGTAAGTGTAAATAGTACTCATTATTCAACAGAGGGAAAGATAGTACTAATAACATTTACATCCAAAATATTCTGGATGTACAGTAACCGCTGCAATGCCATGACTGGAGACGATTCATGAGCTAAAACTTTGGGCTATGAGGAGAAACACAGGCAGGCTTTGTGTTGACTCACGTCACCATAGAAACCTTTACTGTGGCAGCGACCTGCCACATGCAATACAAAGCCAAGGAGAAAGAAGAAACAGCAGCACAAGTGTAGTGTGGGTATCTTTAAACCAGTTATAGCCTTGAGACTCACTTTGCCAAACCAACCCTTTGACATTTAATGTATTACGGCAAGAAAGTATAAGCAGACAGTGACTAAACTTCTCAAACTGACATTCATAGCCTAAAACACCTATAGTCACATAGTTGGTCACCGCAGACTTGGCTTCAAATCCCTGCAGCTGTAATAGCATTAAACAATGTTTTTACCATCTGATTTACAATAGGAGCTATTTGAATAGCAATCCAGTCCAGACCATAACAATTAAATGACCTGGTACTGAACTACCATGTTATCATGGTCTTGAGAAATAGGAAACACACCTTACCAGGTGTTCAACACAAGACCTGTACAGTGTGGAGGAAGACAGCACAGCCCAAAGTTCTTTGTGTAATATGGTACCAATATATAGTGGTGTAAGAAGAGTGGATTTAACTTTACCTACACTTTTTTCCCCCATCAATTTCTCCTCATACGTCATCCCTCCTCAGACTTGATGAGATACACCCCAAAGGATCTGGCTCTCATCATGAAAATGAACATTACCCCACAGTCTGCCAGTGCTGTTTCTGCCAGACGTCTCCTATCACCCAGACATTTACACATAGACCACAGTACCTTTCCTTTGTTCATTAGTAACCATATGCATGTCTTTAACATTTTCTGTTGGAATTATGGCAATGTCTTCAGTCTCTTCCTATGCCAATTTTGTCACAATCGCCATCTTGACTCCATCCTAATGCCTGATGTTTTCAAGATGTTTTATAGAATTGAGAAGATTGTGAGAGAAGGTGGTTACTCATGCAAAGTCCCATTTCTCTGTTGCTGTCCAGAAAGCTGTGACACAAAATACCTCACATTAACTTATTTAAAATCAACATCTGGACACAAAGCTTTATATTTCTTTTAGTAGTGACCAGTTAGCCCCAGTAAGTGTTCTTAGTGTTCTTGATATTCTGACTAAATGTATTCATTATCACTGCCACAACAAAGTTAAGTACCTATGTCAATTCACCACAGTTGATAATAGAACAGAATGGAATAGAATGGCTTTATTGTCATTGTACAAATCACAACGGAATTGAAATCAAGCCAAGTGCACCAAAATTTTACAATCCCAAAGTACCACATTAACAAACTAAACCAGAAAAAATAGTCCCATTGACAAAAGTGACCTTAAATGAACTGGCCTTTGTGATGACTTTTTAAACTGTGGCTGATAAAAAAGATAGAAAACTAAGATATCAGTTTTATTAAAGGCAGGAAATAAAGTCTGTGCCTTAGCCAGACATTCTGCTGATCCCTCCGAGTGCATTTATACAGCACTTTTCTAGTCTACCGACCACTTAATGAGCTTTACAACACATGCCAACATTCATCCATTCATACACCAATTGGCAGAGGCTGCCATGCATGGTGCCAACCTGCTCTTCAGGAGCACTATAGCACTTTATATTGTTTCTAGTGCTCACTCTCACATTCAATTTGGGGTTCCTGCTGTAGCTCCTGAGACATAGCTGACCCTGGCTTACCTTCCAAGGAAATGCACTTTCTTAATAAGGAATGCAAAATTATAAATGCATTTATAGCTCCTGCATTAACTTGGACATTTTGTATGGTATATTATACAAGGAAGCAAAATGACATTTCAGTACCAGAATTAAATAGACAGATAAACATCTGTAGATCATTTAAAAGTTAATCATTTTTTAAAACCAGCACCAAATGGCATGGAAAGCTGCTTATCTTCTCTCATTACATAAAGAGGGGAATACATGTGCCATCAGTAATCATCAGGTCATCTCCAAATCATCTCAAGATGTTTCTTTAAAAGGTATTCCCAGTTTCTTTCTAGTCAATCTGGATTCCAGTCTGGTAACATGTCACACTATTTCAATGCTAAGGATGCTTGTTTGTGCAGGACAACATTGTGCTGCTCTATTTGCTGATGCTTTATTAGCATTTGATGTAGTCAGTGATTCCCTCTTTTGGTTCTATGAGACTTGATTCACAAATACCTTGTTGGTTAACACCAGTATGAAAACGTATCTTCAGTTGTGTGTAGGAAAAGGTGTTCCACAAGGTTCAACTTTACATTCTTTCTTGATCACAATTTAGACAATAGTGTGTAAACTTCAACAACTGGACAACATACAGTTCTTCTTTTTCATGACACATTTTCACTGTTTCACTAATGAGGAAAGTGACCCATGCTCATCATTTCAATCTCTTACTAACCACTAAGCCCAGAAATAAACAGGAGCTTCTAGTTTCCCCAGTCTTATCACCATGTGGCTTTTCCCCACTGACATCCTGCCAACAAAACATATATAGTATACACAACTTAAGAGGATGTGCAAGCTTTCCAGCAGATCCACACCCCTTAATCATGAGTGATAGCATGCATTGGATGCAGACGAAACCCATTTCCTCCTGTGTAACTCAGCTCATACTGCAGATTTCTGTGTTTATTATCCCTGAATTTAGAGGAGAGCTCCCGTCCAGTGTCTGCCATATGATCTACTCCCCTCTAATGCTCTACACTGGTCAGCACACAGCTCTGTCCATGATCCATGAAAGTATCTTTCACTCTTGAAATACATTAATACAGCACTTTGCTATCACAGAGCCAATGTTAGCATACCAGTCCATTTATCAGTGTTAAATGAAGCCAACAAAACATCCTGTCAGGAAACTGAAACGTAATACTAATACCAAATTTAATGCAATATAGCCTTACTCCTGTGCTGTCCCATTTGTCTGACAGGAGAATGAATGAAAATAAATCCCATGAGGGAAACCTAAGCGGCCGCTGACAGGGTGTCTAAGCTGAGGGATATAGTGGAAACTCCTCAACTGTTATTGTTGGCAGCGCTCCACTCCACCGCTACGGGTGAGCCCAATATTTGGGTCGATACAGAGGCTGACATGCCTGATTCGCATCAGGGGTGAGCTTCCTGCTCAATGGGAAAGGATGTGGCTAACAAATGATGTGCTGAGAGCCATGCACGCATACATGCAGAGTCTCTAACACATGTGTATGCAACATGGTGGGTCAAGTCTGAGAATAGAGGTCAAGGTTTCCTCATATCTGACCAGCATAATAAACTTCTTACAAGTGCAGGAAGTAGAAAGCAAGACATTGTACTGTAGATACGTGCAGACACACATGCTTGGCCCTAACATTGTCATAGAAAGAGAAAACAAGAGTGATGCTTGGAGCCTAATTAAGTTAAATGAACAATGCAATTTTAAAACTCAACAAAGCCGCCCATAAATCTCACAGGCTGCTTTTCTATCCATCACATTAACTCAAAACTTTTCATGTTGCAATTCCATTAACGTCTAGTCAACTGTTTATTTAGGATAGATGAAATTAAAGGTCCTTTGATCTAGAAAATCTGAGCTCAGACAGTCAGACAGAGGAACCTCCACACTGCTGGGTGCAAGCGGACTTGGTATATGATTACCATCAAAAACATTCCAGCTCTGTTTTTGGAAAGAACATTCAGGAGAACAAGATTTGGATCAACCGCTGTCATAATACAGACTCTTCATCATTTTCAGCCTGAATAACAGCAGCATATATTTTGTGCAACAGCCTAATGTCATACTATAAGCGTCAAGGGAGCTGGAGAGTGAAATCTTTAACCAATATTATTTGAGAGCAGCTCAGATAGCAGCTGTAAGTGAGCAGAGAGAAACAAATCTCATACAAATGTGCTTCTGTGAATGTATCCCCTCATCAATCTATTTCTAACCAGAAATAAAATACAGACAATACATTATGAATTATAAGGGCTCTTTAACACACCACCACCCAGCACCAGGGGCTGAACTGACCAGTGAGTGAAGAAGACCTGAATACTGTATTGATGTTTTGTGCTCTGTTTGCTTTCTAAAAAGGCATCTGAAGCTAACTGACCACGGGGTGGCTTGTGAGCAGGACGGTTGTAACCTTTGACCTATGCTACTTAGATAGGACAGGGTGGGCCATTTAAACCTGGCGAGGCCCGGCAAGGGGGTGTCATGGCTAATAAGCTAACATCTGGAAGAGTTATGACCATTAGTGGAGCGCTTTGAGACTTTGACAAAATACCCTCATGAAAGGAGACACCCCTTGTGTGAAAACACAACACTTTCAAGTGAAAAGTAAAGGGCAGACACAAGCCTCTATGAGCAGGCGAGCTCAGGAAATGATCTCAAGAGTAAATGAAGCATTTCAGGAATGCTTCACCACCTTATGGTATGGTGAGTTAAATGAAACATACCATTTAAAAAGGAAACTTGGCTTAAAAGCTGCAGCAAAGCTGTGTCCCTAGTACTTCACAAATAAGACCCTACAGTATGTCCTACACTGTCCAAACCGCTTTCCATGGCGAAAGCGAGAGCCCTGTCCAGAGGACTCATTCACGTCCATGTTCAAAGTGGACGAGAGTAGTTTGCAGAGGCTGATTGTAGGGAGGATACAGGACACCTCATTACACCACTCACTGACTCTGTATAAATGTTTCATCCTGTAGATCCATGCTCATCCTGCCACAGACACAATAGTGTGACTCTAAATAATGCAGAGGCAGCTAACAGTCATTATGAAGACTCTGGTTTCAACAGGATAGCCTGAATGGCTCTCCTGAGAGAATTTTGTATTTTTAAGACTGCTAATAAGACTGTCTGTGCATAATAATGTAGTTAAAAACAGATTAACGAAATATGGTTCAACATTTTGGGAAATACACTTGGCAGAGTTAGACAAGATTGATGCCACTCCTGTGTTTATCCATCACATATGGAGACTAGCCTGACTCTCACCAAAAAAAATCCCCACCACTACCTCTAAATCTAACTAATTAACATGTTGAATATCATTTATTTAATCTTAACCAAGCTAGATATTAATCCCAGCTCTGTCTCCATAGTTAACACAGACATGAAAGTGTGCTCAGTCTAACTGCAATAAAAGTATTTGACATGATGACAAACTATTTCTTTAAGGCTCTTCAGTGAGTAATAGTAGTAAATCTAGTAGTATGACTCAGTTGATAACAATACAACTGGAAGAGTAATTTAAATGAATGTGTCATAGATGTTGTGTCCTAGTTACTTTTGGTCTTTTTATTGTGCATGTGTGGCAGAAAGCGGGCGATAATATAAGTTTTTGTGCATTTTTAAACCAAAAACAATGAACCCTATCAAATTACTCACATTTTCCTCTTAATATTTTGTATTTCCTGCAGGATAGCACATTCCAATTATGAAAACAATATGTAAACTCAAAGTTGGTGAAGAAAAAAGGCTCACAGTAAATTATATGAACCCTTTCATCTTATTTACAGTATTCAGGTTACAGTGTATATGTAAACATACTCAGCGTCAACAGTCTCTACAAGAAGGATGACGACTTCTGAGTCTAATCATTATTCGGTTGCTGAAAAGGAGATAAAGGATGAAGAGATAATTTCAGAGTAAAAGAGGATGAATGAACACAAATTGTAGACATCCACGAGTTGAAGCATTGAGGTCAACCCCAGTACCACTGGGCCCCATTCCCACTAGGATAACAACGAAACTTGTTCATACTAACTCCTCACCCTGTCTGTTTACCTCAGCCTAACCTCACCGCAATCCCCTTCTTCCATCAACCCCCCCTTCCCCCTTCTCCTTATCTCCTGCACACCTCCCTCTCTGCGTATGCCCCCTCAGAAGAGGCCCGGAGGTGGCTGATGGGCCCACAGAACAATCTGTCTTCACTCAGAACATTAGCACTGATCACCAGACAGGACAAATGAGGAATTAGCACAATAAATCAAAGTGTTTGCGTCTGTTTGTGCAGACGTTTCATTTTACTGTTGATGTCTCTCTCCAGATATCGATGGAGATGTGCTGTAAGTTAAATATCCTAAGTTACAGCACACATGGTTAGTTTTAGCAAACAGCTCCTCAATTAGCCCCTCAACTTTCCTTTAAAAAGTCACGTCTCAACCTTGGTCTGACCTGAGGAAGGAAATAGGGCTGTTTGAAATTCACTGTAACCCATAACTCATAACATTTCTGGTTTCTAGCTGACATATTTATATCGGGACAATGTCAAGGCCTTTAAGTCCATGCATGATATCAATCTCGTACTCTGACTTCCACAGTCCCTCACTGGCCATGAAATGGAGGGATATTAATCCTGGGTAACAGAAATACGGCTGTGGTCGGCAGCCAGTCACACAGTGATTCACTGCTGACCAACTCTGAGTGAGGAGGCAGTAAACTATCCTGCCAACCTGCCAGTGCTGATTTCCATACAAATTGTTGTGGTGTGAGGCAGAGGATTTGTTAAAGATCCCCTCAAGACATGTTTTAGGATAAAATACTCAACTTTGAATAATAATAATAATAACTTGTGTCTGGTGTGTTTTTTCCCACAAAAAAGGAAAAATTATCATGTTAAATCCTCAAAATGGCATTTACCCAATCTCCCTCACTCAAAAATCTAGACATATGTATTTATTTCAGAGGTTTTCCTGCTAGACACAAGATGTCATCTACTTGACTATAAAATCCATTCTCAGTGTTTATGCACTGTAGGCTTCAAGTTTTCACACATGTGTAAATTGAATACTGAACCAGGATTGGCCTCCAAACTATTTGTGATGTCACAAATCATGTCAGTCGGCTCGCCCCATTAACTCTTATTTTTGATGAGCACAGCCAAACTTTCCACTTTCAGCAGATAAATGTGAAAGCATAGCCTTCTAGTGTCGTACTCTGCACATACATCATTCTGCACAGTAAAGCTCAAACATCCAGCTGAGGGAACAAAAGGAAAAACACAACAAGTTTCTGGTGTGAAGCTCAAACATATCAACGCTTGCCTCGCATCTGACTGTGAGCTCATACATGTCTCTGTATGTGCTGAGCTGTGCATTGTTTTAAACCCAGTATCACCTTTGTCCCATATGGTGTTTGTCTGTGTGCTGAGTTTAAGCTTAAGGCCAGAAACTGTCTCACAGCGGGAGGACATGTCAGCCTCCACCTCCCCCCTCCTCCGTCACTCCACGCCCTCCCGGGTCTACCCCTGTGTGGTCTCTTCCTCCCCTTCGCATTCCTCACTTTACTTGTCCGTGCACTGCTCAATCTGGCAGACCTGACAGACTGACACTAAGTCAGCAGGTAAACATCAGCGAGGCCTGCGTCCAGGCAAAAATCACACCCAGAGAAAGATGGACACATTATTGGAAAGACAGACTATGAAAAGAGGCGAGGCAGCTGCACCAAACGACAACTCAGAGACAATGTGTGTTGCCAGGGCATTGTTTCAATAAGCAACAACCAAAAAGGGACCGGCTCAACTATCTTCCAAACATTTGAAAAACATACCTCTAACATTCTTGCTTCATGCAGTCATTGAATTGTGTTTTTTTTGAGAAGAAGGTACTGATTTGAGGCTGTCACTTAAAATCAGTTAATCACTTCATGCATATATTTGCTATAACCTACAGTTTAGAATCTTTCTTATAAAACAAGAAAAACATGTGAATAGTTTGGTTTATATCTTCAGAATACTGTTATTACATCTAAAAGCCACACAGGGTTGTCATTTCCTCAAGCAGCCGGTACTGTCAGGCATTTACAGCCCATGAGATCATGCTATAGGAGGCTGCATAAAAGGTTTCCATTTATTGTTTCTGTACAGCTTTAAAACACATCTGAGATAGAGAGCAAGAGAAGAGGAGCAATTAGAGGTAATTACATGGTATACAGAGGTTTTTTAACAAGCTTAAGTAAATGAAACACTGTGTCGACAACAAAGGAGGCGGATTAGTAATGCTTTCCTCTGAGTCTCTGCAGATAATATTAGGAGGAACAAAATATCATCTTTTGAGTCTTGAGAGCTGAAGATGAATTTGACAGTGATGAGAAATAGCAGATGGTGTTGTAACTGATTTGAAACTGGTGAAGCTATTCACTCTGCAGCAACAAAATGTTATCCCATTTTTGAAAGGAGAGTGAATGAAAATTATGTATGACAGCATTTTAGATATGCAAAGAGAAATCATCATGCCATTCATTGCCAGGAAGTTTTAAGCCTCCACACTTTGCAACATCCACGAAATCTGAGACTGACCATTTTTTGATAGACAAATGAATGTCCAAATTTGCGGTGGAGTTAGCAATACACATGGAAGTGAACTGTTAGTTAATTATTTTTTTGGATAAAGACTTTTGACATCAAATGTAAGTTAAATTTTTAGTCAGTCCTGATAGTAAGTCAGAGGAGGAGAAGGAGGAGGGTGGTGTTTAACCCTGTCAGCTCCATGTTGTTGAAGGTTTATGGTTTTCACATACTCCTCCTCTAAAGTGGTAAACAAATGTTGTGTTGGTTGTGTGACTCTACAGTGTCTCTACCAGGTCTCTACAAACACAGTATGCTCTAATGACTGCAGTAGCTCTTCACTGTTATGTTTTAAGGTCCTGCCATCTTCAATATTCTTATTTACTTACATTGGTGCCTTCTACATGCTGTTTAGGGTATCTGGTAACTTTCTGGACTACATATTGATATTGCATAGCCTACCACCATTAATACTGCTTCATATAAATTCCTCATGATATCAGAGGTGACAGTTCATTGACTTGGACTGAGGTTACATACCGACAGCTTTAATGATAAATCCTTTTGGTGACCTCAGAGCTCTGCGCATCCACGCTTCTCTCAACACCTCCAGGTTGTTTGCGTTTCCTTGAATGAAAAGCACAAAATTTTCCATCCATCCCTGAAAGTACACTTCAGCTATGGCCTTAACGAGTCTTTTATTCCAAAAACTACGCGAGTTTTGCGCCTTGAAGTCCACAAAAATCTCCTGGCCAGTCGTAGTATTGGCGTTGAGCTTCCCTCCGCCGGCAGGCAAACTCTCCTCGTCCGGCCCGAAGACCACGGCGAGAGAAGCCGCGGAGAGTTGGACAACCCGCTGCTGGTGAGACATTTCATACGCCTTTATCGGCTCCAGAAGAGAGCTATCATGCCAGAAATTATAATGCACTTGTTATAAGGCAGGTTTCCCCCTCTGAAAATCCAGGTATACGCCGGGATTTGCCACGCATTCCTCCAGTGAGCGCTTGAGTCCTGCAGCGACTGAACCAAAGGCTCAGAGGACGGCCGACTGGTTTCTCTCCCCGCTTCCAGGGAAACCAGTGACGGTAGCAGAGAGGAGGAGGGCTCATCAGCCTGATGCTGCTGCCGGGACCCACAGGTAGACCTCCCACCAACTGTTCACAGGTGTGTGTGTGTGTGTGTGTGTGTGTGTGTGTGCGCCTTACAGGTGTTGTTTCATTTCACTCGTTAAAGAGAAACCACAATACTATGACAGATTGTTTTTGAGGTTCAAGGAGGACGTTCTCGCTTTTCTTCCCTGCAATGAGATCAAAGCTCAGGGTCTGGGTACTGAACTGGATCCCTGGGGCTGGAAGGAAGCCAGTGTTTTGCTCAAGGGTAGCCTACTTCAGAAATACCATCCTAGGACTACTTAAGATGGATATCCTCATTAGGCCGCTATGCATCATGCAAGGAAAGCACATCATTTTTTCTTTGTTTTTAGTTCTATTCATTATTTTTATTCAAGGTGCAAAATTAACTTTTAATGCCACTAACTAGATTACTGTTGGTTTTTTGGCAAGTGAATGAAGCAAATCTACCAGCCCCTTTGCATATCTTACCAGCATTTGGCTGGTATTAATCTTGTGCCCTGTTTTTTATATACATTTTTGGTTTTAATACCTGATATATAGTCCCTATGTAATTTGGATTGTCATTTGTCATAAAACTCTGAGTCACATCTTAAATAAAAAGTGATTTTGTGACAGACCCAGCAAAGTATCATGCAAGTTTTAACACAAGCATAAATATTGTTCATAACTAAGGAGAAGTCTAAATTAGGACCAGCAACAAGGAGGGCATGTAAAATTCTTTAGTTCCTGATAAAAAAATAAATCACTTTTAGAGGAGACCAGTTGACTCCACCAACAAAACTTGAAAGTAGCTTTTGTTGGATTTACCACAAATTCATATAAGAACATTTTATTTGTGTCTTAGCATGACATGTTTCTGCAGCAGATGAAGCTTTTAACATAGAGCCAACTAGTTTGTATGGTAAACAGTCAGGAGAAAAATGTCCTGTGGATCATATTTATATAACATGAAATATTGTTTTTCACAACAATTACTTAACAAGAGAAAATGCTTGTTCAATAAAAGTGAGTGAGCTGCTGCCACGGGGAATATAATGCCACTAAAATGAAAACCATATCCCCTGAGCTCTCCATAGAGGGACCCCATTAGGCCCTGCTTTTACTGACACTATAACAGGCAGACTCTGAAGCACGGACAGAGAGACACCTCATATATCTCAGCCTCAGAAAGCCTGTGGCTTTAGTTTCAGGAGCACTCAGGCCCCTCAGAGGCCAGGGGCTAGTCTGCCTCAGTGTGGTATTAGAGCCTGTGCGGGAACAGGATATTGCGCTTCCCCTGTACATGAAAAGAATACATCACCTCAGCCTACACAGGGTGAATTATGTGCAGTCTGTCCCGGGGAAGCACAGCTAAGTTGAATGAAGTCTGAAGGAAACAGACTTGCAAAGATTTCGTGTGGCACCAAAAGATTTTCAGTCTTTTCATAAGAAGTGATTTGCAGAGTTTGTGTGTGGTTTATGTTTTTGTTTTGTTTTTTAAAAAGCATTTGAAAACAATTTTACCAGTTCAGACCATTCTTTACTTGTGGTCAAACTTCTTAAACCCTGCTGTCACAAGTCAGTACAAACTCATACTGTGCAGTCAAATCCACACAACTTTATTTAAACTCCAATCAAGATCCCAAAGTTTCTTAAAATACCAAAGTCAGTAAGTCTGTAAGTCTGTAAAATGATGCTCAGTACATCTAAAACATTTCCATTTGGTGAAACAATACAGGCATAAAAAAGTATTTTGTTGTATAATTTCACTCAATGAAGAACTAAAAGGAAAAGGCAAAATCTATGATACTCTCAGACAGTGACCTTTAAACTAATAAAACTACCTAAAAATGTATTTCTGTTAAGTAAACTTGTATTTATCACTCTTCACACATAAGATTGTGCAAAACAAGTCATTTTGTCAACATGTGGGGACTTTTCTCTAAAATCTTAAAGCCCCAAAGAACAAATGAGTTGTAAGATACAGAAAATTAAATGAAAAAACTGCTTTTTAAGGGGATTTCAACTCTAACTACATAAAACATGTTGGGCTTTAGAAAAATAAGACTACTCCCACAGGATGAAGCATTTGTGGTATTATACACTTGCATAAAAAACAATTTCAGCACTATTTGCATTACATGGAAGTTTGCAGAAATGCTCTCATTGTTTGATACTATTAACTTCCTCCAGATAAAAATATTGGCACGCACTTTGTTTTATTTGAGCATGGACAATGGGACTTGACCCGTCGGTCAGACCCGCATTCAAAATCTGAAGGGCTCTTTCTTTTAAATGTTTAGTCTGCTGGTGGGACTGATTATCAAGAAGCAAAGTTCACCAAGTTACCATAATTACACGAAATCCTGCACTCCAGCCCTTGATTTTCCAATTAGCATACATATCTCTTCCTCTCTCTGTGCATTGAAGCAATTTCAGACAAATATCAAGTGTCTCTGAAGGGCCGACGACCTTGATGTGATCACAATGTATATTTTGAATATGATAATTTTCAATGAACCACCATCCTGGACCTAAAGTATGACTCAAAACTGAAACATCTGGTCCTGCTATAAGATCTTGGCTCTTGGGACATTTTCTGACTAAAAGGCCCCCAGAAGGCTTCCCCTTCACCTCCGTGCCAAGAATAAATATGACCCAAATCATCCCTAAACCTCAGCAGAATTCCTGCACACGAGCTAGTATGTATATTACTTCAGAATCAATAAGACACATACATATGTTTCAGAGTGTGTATCACCTCTTTGTTAGCTTAGGACGGCACTGAGGAATTAGAAACTGAGTTGTTACAGAGAGGAAACAGAAAGGGTCAGCACTACCTCATATGGTGGAGGTCAGAGGTCATTAGAGGGTCCATTATAGGCCATTTAATCAGTGAACTGTCAATATGGTATTACAGAAAAGATATAAGGATTTAGGCATTTAAGAGAAAGGAGGTATTGATTAGTCACCAATACACATTTGCTTGACTACAGTAAATCCCTCCAGAGGGTGTTTAAAGGCATAGTTTGACATGTTAAATGAGAAAATCTCATCCTGATTTGGGCAAACAAAGTCTTATCTCAAATACAATATATCTTGTTTGTTTAATCAATACAAAATCAATAGTGTAAAAACAACAATTTGCAGTTTCATGGGGAGTTGTGTGCTAACAGGCTGTCCCTTTATTTTCAGTTAAGCTAAAGTAAGCTAACCTGGAGCTGGCTGTAGCTATTTAGCAGGAAGACATGTAATACTCAGTTTTACTCCAGTTTCTGTTCACAGAGATAAATCCAGTTAAGATAAATGTGAGATGGATAGTTTGACATTTTTGGAAAATATACCCTCCTTGCTGAAGCAGGTAAAAGGATCAGTACCACTCTCATGACTCATGTTGTAGGAGCTAGAGCTGTGAGGAATGTAGCTTAGCTTAGCAGCAGTGGTAGCAGGGGAGAAACAGGTAACCTGGCACAGTCCAGGTTGAACAATTGAGATATAATGTATAAATTAGAAAGATTTTTAAACATTGGCTTCATTCTATATGCTAAACTAAACTAAGTCTGGTTTTAGCACATTAGCTGGACACATATGAGAACACTGAACATCTTGTTTCTCTTGTTGAACTATTGCTAGAAGATTAGGTCTGACTCATCCAATATAAAAACACCCAGATGAATCTAAAAAAAAACAAGGGAGTTTGATCTGTTTAATCTGACAGCAAAGTATTTTTTTCTTGGATAAAAAGGCTAATTTCATGAACCCTTCTTGTTAAGATCTTTTTTTTCAATCCATGTCAGAGTGTTTTTAATCTTTATGCCAGAGCGAACATGTACCGGCATCAGTCCTGGTACTCTGTTATTACAGTTTCATTATTTCAGCACTCTGCCATCGCAGCCAAGATCAAAGTAAGTGTGTGCTGGTTCGCATTCAGTCTCTGCGGCATGTATTGACATTTAAGACAGTAACATATGCACGCTCGAATGCTTCAGAGCACAAATCAATGCACATCTTAAGTGAAACCTGCAGGAGCAACTCACTTCACAGAGTCAGTAGGCAGCCAGACAAACATAATGATAGTGTTCTTGCCATAAAACATGATTACTTAAGTCAGGACTATAATTGGGTCATGTTGTTTTAATAAGTGTAGGACAGAGACAGCATCCAGCAAAGCACTTAGTCTACAGAGGAGGGGAATGACTTTTTACCCTCTGAGACATTTTTACAAAGAAAAAAAGAGGAAAGACAGAGTTACTTTTATCACTTTGTAGTATGTTAGACAGTGGTGAGTGATAGTTCACACACCCACATCCTTATATACCACACACATACACACACACACATTCAAAAGACCCTGTGGACATGCTGAAGATCACAGTCATGTGAGAGATGTCTACAGCTGCACTTTGAGGTTGTGTGAGAGTGCAGGAGGGTCGGTTGGTTTAGTCTCCTCTTTCTTACACACTTTGTGCCATGTTTGTGCACTGAGGCAGCACCGTCCGGGTACACACTGCTGAGTTCACAGGTGCAAAACCTACTCTCATCAAGCACTGACCTCTGTAAAGCCATAACAGGGTCTCTCTTTGTTACCAAGTAGCTCTCGGTGTTCCCGAGTGATGGATTTCTCACAGTTTAAAGTAAAGGAACAAACACAATAGTACAGAAATAAAAGGCTGCAGGCTTCTGGAGCAATAACAATGTTTACCATGTGTCTTAGTTTAGTGTGTTAATTTTGTTAATAGCAAAACTAAACACAAAGTGCAGCTGTGGCTGATGGGAATGGCATGTATTTGGTCATAAACTAAAGCACACTTTTGACCAGATGATGGTGCTTGATGGAAAGAGAAGATCACAAGTTTTACAATTTATCCTCCACTGACAATGGTTGTTGATGTGTTTCAGATCAGATGACGAGAGTTTCTTTAGGTTTCAGACTTTGCTGGTAAGAACAAACACTATGGGGGAATGGGATGGCCATTTTTCACCACTTGCCCACATTTTTGGGACTAAATGTTCAATGAATCAAAAAATGTAGCTGATATAAAAAACAAACTCACAGTTCAGTTAATGCAATATTTTTTTATGGATCTTGTGAGTACAATAAACTTTCAAACTTCCTGATATTGAGTTAAAGCCCTGTCAACACACTCCATATTGCAGAGAAAGATGATTGAAGGCTGTTGGACTACTAAATGGAACTTGTGGTGAAATGTTATCAGCTACTGTTACCTAAGATCTAGTACTGCAACTGCTTTCAATCTCAATGCATGGAGTGGTCTCAAAATTTAAAAAATGATTCACCAAATTGCCTTCTCTTTCCTTACAACTTATATCAGTAAAAAAATATATACTCGAAAAAAACAACTTTTTTTTTTTTTTTTTTGCATTCAGCTCATATGTGTGCCAGCTTCATGGCTTTCAACATCTTTTCTAAATGCAGCTTAAATGAGACGCCATCAATTGATTGGCAGACTTCACCCACATCAAGGTTTATTCTGGTCTGTGAAGTGTCACCTGTCACCAAATTAGCATCCAGGCAGCCACTAACGATATTAAACCAGGATCTCAGTGGCCGGAGCTTTGAACTGAAGAAGCAGAGCCTGAAAGCCTCTTTAGTAATGTAACATCAAAGAGCAGCATATGAGCTTCATTAGAAGAGTGCACAGCCAGTGCAGGGGGAAAAACTACTTTTATTGATCCAGAGAAGGATACATGAAGTAGTACATGTCCTTATTATTATAACATAGTGTACATGAACAAAGAACTAGAGGACACTGATTTGTTAGGAGGAGCATGTCTCCACTGTTCCCGGTGACCGTGACTCCAAGGTAAAGCATGCAGGAAATGCCTCATGGTGACTTCCTGGCCTGTTTTAAAGCTTTTGAGAGAGGAAGAAATGCAGGAAGGAGACCTGGAGGACGCAGGAGGCAAAAAGGTTTGTCAAAGAAAAATGCCCCTTCTGTTTTATCCTTATTGTTGCAGTGTTGCCCATTGGTCATTCACAAAAATCCTTGTGTGCTTTTAAACCAGTCAGACTGATGAACATGAAATATACACTTTCATTTACATGCTGTACTTTGGTGTGTTTTCTACTTTATTTATGGTTTCTGTGGATAATGCAATATCTTGTTCAACCTTTGGTATAGTGTATTATGAATCAACAGTAAAGTATCTTTAGCAGTAAGGCTAATTAAAATCATTTGATCTGTAAGTAAAGCCAGAATCTTGCAGCAAGGGAATTCCACCTTAAATTGATAAGGTTGGCGTTATTTATCTAATTGTCAACAAATCTCATAATAAGTCCAAACCCTCAATACTCTATGATTTGAAAGGGAACTTCTAGGGCATCAAATCCCCACCCTGTATGTGATACTCAGCTCCAAATCCACCAGGTTCTATTGAAGCCTTTAAAAAATAGTCAAAAATATACACCTTTTATGATAAAAAAAGAAGGTTAAATCATTTCTTAAAGTGGCTGGGCTCTACATTTTTAACCATGTTACTCAAACATGAGTAAACAGTGTGTTTGCTGTGTACTATTTTCACCCTCTGATTAATGCACATTTGGTGCAT
Source organism: Scomber japonicus (assembly GCF_027409825.1). Lineage (NCBI taxonomy): Eukaryota > Metazoa > Chordata > Actinopteri > Scombriformes > Scombridae > Scomber > Scomber japonicus. Next base: position 17,781,045 of record NC_070591.1, on the reverse strand, counting down.
TTGTAGTATTTACAGAAGCAGGACCATGTGGCATTGACTCAAAATAAACTACAGTGGCCATGTTCATGGTAATGAAGGAACATGTTGCTGAGTGCAGCAGAACTGTGACTCATTGATGGGGTTTTTTTAACAATGTAGATCTACGAGAAGAATAAGCCACATCATGTTTGAGATACATAGGCAACTTGTATTAAACAATTCATTGTGGGCTTTACTGACAATATGAAAATACTGAGGCTACATCTTTTGCTATGCCTATGCCTAGCATCCACACTACTCTGGCATTTTCAAACTCCTAAAACGGACACTTGAAAATGCTGCTGACCCTGCTTTAGTTTGAAAACAGAGATTGCTTTTATATACTTCAAAAAATTACAAAAGTAGGAAAAAGTTTTCATTTGAGTATTCTGTCATCCAGCATTATGTATATGTGGGTGTAAGTATGTTCACCAGACAAAATGATCTAATGGAGGACTAATAGTAGGATTACAGAATAAGGTAGACGCCATAAGGTCTGAAAGAAGAAACGTATTGGAACATGTCATGAATTTAACATTTATCTTCAAAAAGAAAAAAAAGAAATACAAATCCACTTTGGATTCAGATGTTTCACATTTGTTAAAGATATTTAAATTGGTTTGGGTTCTTGCCCTGCTGACCCTGCACACCTGCAGCTCTACGACTGACTGGTAGTTATTGTAGCAGCTGGCTTGAATGGAAATGTTTCCTGTGTTTACCCCCCACTCTCCCAAACACACATTGTTACTCTGTGGATGTTTTGGCCCATGTTTTCATGCACATTGTCAAAGCAAGCTATGCAACTTTATTATGGAAATGTTTGTTTTTCAAAATTGCAAGCTGGTACTGGCAATCCTGTTTTCCCACTGTATGATTATCTTATTGAGTGACATACTTTCCTTCAGGGCAACATGCAGTGGCAATTAGGGAATATCTGCTTTTCCCCCAAAGTGTAGATGCTAATCCCAAATGAATGCTGTACTTTGTGTAAGTATTGTTAACTGGTGAAATATGAAACTTGCTTCAAATTGATGTGAAGCGGTGTACAGTTGCATTAAAGGGCCACCTGATTTAAAAGTTGTCCTATCATTCATACACTGCACTTGTAGAAGATACTGCAACAGTGGCTGAAAGTGGTCGTCCACACAGCGCACAGAGTGAGGCGTTCCCGCGTTCCCACCGTGAGATGCCCCAGAGACACGCTGTCAAAAACAACGGTGGAACTTTCTCACACTGTAACCCAGTATTCCCAGGGAAAGGCCTTTGAGAGGGGGATCGTTTCCTCAACAACTACACCACTTTGCTGTGCCGCTCTTGGGGAAGCAGGGTTCCTGCAACGGGCTCCTTCAGCTGAACAGGGAGCCCTGTCTCTTCTCTAGCAGGGGCCTGTGTAGGCTGTTGGGGAGACAAGCAGAGCCGCTCAATGGAGCCCCTCATGTATCAATTACCTGTAATATCAAACAGCACGTAAGAGGGTGGTTGACTTGTTTGTTTGACTTTGGCGGTCAGGTGATTTCTGGCAAAACTCAAAGTGAGAAAAAGCTTATTTACCCCATTTGTCATCTGAATGACTTATCTCTATCAGAATTCATCGCCCAGGAAATTCAATTCTGTGCTGCACAATACAGCCAGACAATAACAAGCACACAATAAATCTCATACAGTTTTTGAGGTGAAAAAGAGTTCAGCACAGATTGAGCTCTGGTGCTGCTGTGAAAACAACAGACACAGTTGGGGTTTAGTTACTTTAGATTCAATCAGATTATGAAGTTAAAATTAGACCTTTTTTTTTAACATTGGTTCATTATGCATCAGTCCGACTGGCTACATTTGGGCAGAGAGATGCATTTGTCTTTTATCATGTCACAATCACAGGCAGGATGTCCAGAAACAAAGCAGAAAGCCAACAAACACTGACTCCTGACAGGTTTTGAAAAGCCAACCCATTGGGGCTTGGGAGGCAGTGTGTGGGGCAGGGGGAGCAGCTTTTGTCATGATAACTACGACACTGAACTTTTGACATGCACATAGCATGGTGGGTGTTAATGGAAAAGAGGGTTGAGTGATGACGAGAGCGAGAGAGGAGAGAAAAACAACACCTCTGAATAGAAGAATTTTAGCACAAAAGTAAGAATTAGTTAAACTAACAATGTGAGTAGTGTAACGTCATACTACAGGGTCTGCACATGCTCCGTAACCACACCCAAAGACTTCACAGAACTCATTTACATGAAAAGCGAGGATCAGCGGAGGGGGCGAAAATGGCAATGTGATCACTTACTAAACCAAAACCCCTTTTTACTAACTCTGTCGGCCCCCACCCCTGGAAAGTGCGACCCTGCATTGAAACAGCCTGATTGTCAGCAGACCAGGCTGTGAGTGCCTCAGCTCTTTGATACCAGGAGGGGGGTTAAAGAGGAGGGGCAGGGAAGGGTTAGGGCCACAAAAGCCTTCTGTTGCAGCCTGGGAGTGGGGTTACCTGCCCTGCTCTCTGCGGCAGGGTCTAATTTCACACATGCATACGCATAAGTATGTGCGTCCAAATGCAAAACCTCACACACAGCTGCTGTAGGAGTGTGCATGTGGTTCCTCAAGGGACAAATGAGGTTTGTTTGTCAAGCATTCAGAGCACGACACCAAAACAAAAGCAGTCACATAACCAAAGTACTGGGTGACAGATAGTCATTGTTCTCTAGGAAATGACATAGACGCACTGTTGGAAGCAGACAGAGATGTTTCCTGCAATGTTGAGGTTTTTTTTTTTTTGTAATGTGAAGTAGTTCTCCTTCTTGGTGGGAACACATCTGCAGCACCTCTCTGAAGCACTGTGGGAAATTAGAACAGTGGGATTAAATTAGGGTTTATTATTTTCTCAATTAATTGTTGAGTCTAGGCTTTATGAAGAGTTCATCTTAGAGGCCATGGTAATGTCTTCAATTTGCTTGTTTTTTCTGACCCACAGTCCAAAACCTTAAAGATTCCCTCCACTCATATATTAAAACGCATAAAAATGGCCTGCTTGGAACAATGATGAGTGTCTGAGTTTTTCCAAAAAAAAAATATAATTCCCACTTTAAAATCCTTAAAATCGCATGTACTCTTTTCCTGTCATTACAAATTACAGGATCTATGAATATGCAACTCTATTTCATTTCAGAAGTAGACCAGGTGGACACAACATGTGCAGCAACTTACCGGTCCACCCCATAAAATCAGAATCAATCAGAAACTTTCCACTTTCAACAGCAGAATGTAAAACTGCCTACTGTCAAAATACATGCATCACTCTGCACAGTGAAGCTCAAACATTCAACTGAAGGAACAAGATGAGAAATATATATTTGAGTGAAGGGAGACTTTGAGATACTCCTAGAAAAACAGCAAATTGTCACATATGAGAAGCTGGAACCAAAAGGTGCCAGGAATGTTGCCTGAAAAGTGACTGAGATGATTAATGCATGAAATGATTATTCGATTATAATTGCTGACTAGTTTTTTTGTCGAGTGATTCATCGCTGCAGCTCCAGAATAAATGTAAATGTGGATCTAAAATAAATGTGTCTGGCCTCTGTTAAATAAAACAAGACAGAAATGTTGAATGAGTAAGGACGTGGACATCGGCACATAGCATATGGTTGTTTTTTGAGTTGTAAGAGAGACAAAGTGATTGTTGAATGATCATTTACTGGTAATATTACATTCAGTTTAAACCTGTATTACAGCATGATGGCTGCTGAAAGGAAACAAAGTAAAAGAGATTGTGTTTGCGTGTGAAGGGAGTGGTGGGAGAGGAAACAGACCCGGTGTTTCATCGACAGGAGGTAAGAAAAGTCCAGCAGCTCCGAGACATAAAAGTCCTCAAAAGTTTCAAAGAGACATCTCAGGAAACAAAAGCTTCAAAGGTAAACGATCCACAAGAGGCTGAGAAGCTGGATGCTCCCTGTTCCTCACACAAACCCATTGACAAAATGCTACATAATTAATATTCCTCATCCAAACTGTGTCTGGTCACACCTGTAACCTCTCTCTCCAAACAGAGATACTATTCCTGATAAATGATGTGAAGAAACTATTGTTCTCAGATCTTGGATGCAGGTTTTTCCTTCCTGCTGGTGCATAAATCTGTCTGCAGCACACTTCAAGGCAGGGCTGGGCAGTGTATCAATAATATATTGATATCATATTGTCTTAGAGTTTTGATTTCCTAATACTGTGATATGGCATAAGTGTTTTAAAGGTTGCAAAGTAAAGACTGTTTTTGTTGTTCTATTATTTGTCTTTACCTACTTAATCATTATATCCACATTGCTAATGATTATTATAAAAAATAACTGTGTAAATATTTTATGAAAGCACCAATATCATTATAATATTTGATATCAAGGTATTTTATCAAAAATATGATATTTGATTTTGTCAGTTTCCAATTTTACCTTGCTTGTCAGAAAATGAAAGGTTTAGTGCTCACATGACTCCTACACATGAATCTGGGTGATGATGTGCAGTGACAGGCAGGGAACTGGCAAGAAAGTTTTTACATAACAATTTGAGGTGTTATGGTTTAAATGGGTCCCTCTTGCTTCTGTTCAGGAGGGTAAAAGTGGCTTCCTACAAGAACAGAGCAGCTGTAAAACTGAGGTCATGAATCCAAGGCCTACTCAAAACACACACACACACACACACACACAAAAGTCTAATTAACCTGAATGTCTTAACTCCATTCAGTGTTTAATTATACTGTCCATGAATTTGATTTCCTGGCAAGTTCTAAATTAGTTACAAAGGCTTCTTCATACTTCAATAAAATAAAGCAGATAAAATCAGAAGGAGAAAGTTTACATATTTAATTGTTTTAGTGTCTAAGTGGTCAAATTTAATGTCAGTATGTCAAATATAACAAGTAAGCATTTCAAAACATTGAGTGCACAAAAAGAAAGTCAAGTATATAGTCTTTCAACTGAAGACTCCATCAATAAGTGGGTTTTTTTCACTTCTTTAATAAGCCTTTATTCTCAGTAGACATCATGCCTTCACAGGTGTAATCAATAACATTAACGATGACTGCATTGCATTGAGAAGTTTCCAATACTGGCTCAGAGGATGGAGCAAATGAGACAGAGGCATAATTCATGTTATTAGTTACACCTGTGCTTTTACTGCTGCAAGAAGTCAAAAGGTTTAAAAGCTGCACTGCTGGGAAGAAGAAAACAAGAGTTTGTCAATCTATGAAGACAAAACCAACAACGGTTTAATAAGAGTTTATGGCCAGTATGCCTTATAGTTTTGGACTCTGCTGCCTCCTGCTGGTGAGAAAGGCAGCTTTACAAACAAAGTATCTCAGGATATATGTTTGAAGTTTTTTAACTAACAATAAGCCTTTTTCTGAGAAGACACTTTGTAAATAATACAATTAGTAAAGGCTCAATTCCATTTAGCTGCCTCAGTTTCAGGATCCTGGTGTTCGTTGGCTCACCAGGACAAATAATTCCAACCGAGTCATAAATGTTATCAGTAATACCTGTTGCTGTTCCTACAATGAGTTAAAATGTCTGCTGTGAAAAGATCTTTAAGGAAACCTTTCAGATGATTTATTCACACAGTCATACGAGCAGGTGAAAAAATGCAGACACACGGTGGTGTTAAAATGAACCACTTTACTCTTGCACAAGACATCCAGAGTACATTTCATTTTCAATAGAAAAATAAAATTGCCTGCTTTAGAGCACATTTGAATGCAACGGGCTCTTTTCTCAAACAACCCAGACCAACGCGCGCAGTCCAGAGATGGATTTCAAAGTGTTAATGTCTTTGCAGCAGAGACTCCTTCAGCAGAACACACATTCACTGAGCTTATCTTTTGGTTCGTATGTGGTTTCCTTTTCAGATGCTCGTCACAGTAAAACATGAAACACAGTAATTGGCAGCGCAGCAGGTTGTGGATACAGCCAGAAGGTGCCGACAGCAAAAAGGTCCGAGGGAGGCAGGAACCATGCATAGCCATGTGTTGAAAAACCCAGCGGAAACCAGTTAAATCAGGCAAATGGGAGGAACAACAAACTTGAAGTGTTTATTAAACACAGTTGTGGTTAAACAGCAGAAGGGGGAAAGGGGGGAAAAGGGAAGAGGGGGTGATCTCCAAAGAAATTGTGTCTGAACCGCAGGGAGCCCCCTTTCCAATCGTATCCATCCAAAATTAGTTTCTTGTTAAATATAGTTTTTATGAATTCTCTCACACATAAATAGCATCATTATTGCTCATTAGAAAAACAAAAATCTCTGAAAAGTACAACTCACACATACTGGCATTTCAATCTACAATGTGGCAGAACAAAGCTAAAGCAACAGCTAAAAACAATGTTAGCAAATCAACTGAATTTTCTTAATACTATGAAAATGTCATAGTTAAAATTAGTCTAGGTAAGAAAAGTAACTGTCTGTACACAGAAACTGAGGTTGAAATGAACACAAGGGAACTAATCATGAATACATGTATACATGTAATTGAGGTCCAAACAAAACAGTCAAATTATATGCTTGTTTAGTGAATATTTACACTTTTCTTAAAGATAATCAGTGTTACAGATTAGCTTAATTTATTTTAAAAGGTGTCACTCATTCATCAGCACCGTTTGCTTGAGACGTCCGACCGTTATCGCTGATGGCTTCATCACCAGACTCGTTATCTTGATTCTGAGAAAGAGTGAAAACCATTCAATGAATCTGCAATCATTTAAAGCTTTAAAAAAAACAGTGTTTTTTTTAAAATGTTGTACCTTTTTCAGCACAGCCAGCAGCCCTTTGACGGAGTCCGTCAGGGTCTTGGATGTCTTGTTAATCTGGTCATGGTAGATCGTCTTCTGCTCCTCCACGGCCTTCAGAGTCTTCTCGGTTTGGCTCAGATGGGTTTTCACATCCTCCAGCTCCCTGGACAAGGATTTGTTGGTTTGTTCCAACTGTGCTTTAACTTTTGCGTCTTCATCTGGACAAGGACAAAACATAAAGTTGAGATGGATCAACAATAATGTCGGCATCAACGGGCAAATCCAAGTTTAAGTTATAAGCATTTAAAACTGGTTTACAAATCATCAGATTCTACTTCAAGAGTCATCTTCTTGAACTCAGAAGATCTTCCAGCTGCATCATACTGGAAATACTCATCTTACTAAAATAAAACTTTTTGGTCATAGTTTAATTCCAAATTCTTATATTGTCAATGTGCCAGTGCACTTATTCACAGCAATCACAGATAAGACAGTGCAGAGTGAAATGAAGCACTGTAGCAAAGCTCAAATTGGGCCAGATCATTGTCCTGATGGACTACTGACACAGTGTAGCTTGTAACTTTAAGCAATATTCAGTCTAATGTGATTCAAAGTTCAAATCATACCCATTTTAGCGTCCTGCACCATGAGCTTCTTTTCAATTTCCTCCCTTGCTTTCTCACTCTTCTCCAGTTTCTGCATCATGCTGCCAATGTCCACCATGGCTCCGTTATACACGATCAGATTTCCAGACTCGCTGCCTTCTGGCTTAACACGAGATTTAGGAGTGGAAAGTAGCGCTCGGTTACCTGAGAGGAAAAGTTTGAGAGAGAAGATTTAATAAAAGGAAAGTCTGCTGCACCAGGCCTCCAGCACTGTGCTTTATTGAACTATAGAAACATTTCAAACCAAAAACTAAAACTGGCCAACTCACCTATAAGGTTTTCTATCTGTAATTCATTAAAGGAAGGAATAGGCTCGTCCTTTCCTCTGTCTGTCAGTTTCCGATAGTGACAAGACTCTCTGACCACTGGCTTGTTCAGCAGCTTCTTTATCTGGAAACGGACAAAAATCAACATGAGTGACACTAACAATTAGGGATCAACAGATTAAGAAACCGAGCATGAAGATGATTAGGTTTGTGTGTGTGTGTGTGTGTGTTTACCTGAGCACGAGAGAGGTGCAGTCCCAGTGTGTACAAGATCTCCTCCAGGTCTCTCTCCAGCAAATAGCCACAGTGGCTCTGGTCAAAGTAGACGAACGCCATCAGCAGGTCCTTGTTGTATGTGACCATCTGCTTCTTCTCCTGGTGTAACAACATCAACAACTATGTATTTATGACATCAATGTTTTAAACACACTGATGACAATAACCAGCACAGTAAACAACTAACCTTGTCTTTAGACGATCTTTCTTTGGACGATTTGCGGTCATCCTTTCGATCTTTCCGGTCTCTATCATTGGAGTCGTCATCATCCTTGTCTACGAGTCAGCAATGAAGAGTTTGAACAAATAGAGCATAGTTAAACAATCATACTATCACTGCAATGAAGCTGATTCATAACTAAACAATCACTGATGATTGCCAATACATTTTTTAATACTTTGGGGGGGGCATCTATGTTTTTCCCAACTTATGGCCTCAGAAACTGTGGTAAAGTTATCCATCACAAGTTCAGCGTGGTGCATGATTTCTCATCATTGACCAAATTGTACTGTTGGAAATTTTAAAATAACCAATTATAAAAAGAAAAGAAAAGAAAAGAGCAAGGGAAAAGCAGTACCATCATCATCATCATCCTCAGCATCTTCAGCCTCCATGGGGTCATACTCTTCAGCGTTAGCGGTACTGCCATCATCTTCGTTCTCCTCCTCATCTCGAGACTCCTCCTTTTTCATACCTTTGTCGTCGCCCTGGTTAAAACACAAATCATACAACTGTATGAAAACACATCAGCTGATAAACGAATGACTGAAGAGGACAGCTACGTTTAAGAGGCTTACCTTTCTCTTCTCCTCCTCATCCTCTTTGGATTTCTTCACTGCTGGCTCATCATTCTCCTCTTCTTTCTCCTTCTTTATTTCACGCTTTTCGGCCTCCTTCTTTTCTGCCTCTTTTTTGGCCTTCTTCTCCTTTTCCTTCTTTTCATCCTTGGCAGGAATAGCAGCAAGGGCTTTAAATATGCGGTAGCCAAAATCTCTCTGTAGCATCTCATTAAACAGCTCAGCAAACAGGGAAACCTGGACAGAAATGGAGGACAGTGTATAATCAATCTGCAGTGACATTTGTGATCTTTCTTGCTAAACTGCATAAAATAAAATAAAATAAAAGTGCCATTAATTCTCACCTCAAAAGAGTGTTCCTTGTTGTCTTCCAGTCTGTAGTCCAGCAGCACACTCAGGGACATGACACTGCAGTCAAATTTGCCATTCTTGGCAGCCCAGTTGGGATGTACAATGATGGTGGGCTCATCAGGGAGGATGTAGCGCCTTTCTCTACGCTGGCGCTCAACCTCCTCCTGTCTCTTTCTTTCCTCCTCCTAGCAGAGGAACAGTTTGAAGAACACTTGTCACAAATTTTAAACCAAACACTGGAAAATTACAGTACACAGATTTTGCCCAGATACTTTTGGTACATGATGTGAGAAGATATCCACAGTATTTTAATCTATTGTCACCACTACTACTAAATTCTCTGAAATAATTCAATCTTATTTGCTTGATTATTTTTTTCACAGCTTTCTATGTACCTCTCTGTCTTCTTCAACGCGAGCTGGCTCCTCTTCCTCTTGAACTTTGCTCTCTGGTTTATCAGGCTCCTTGGACTCCTCCACCTGTTCCTCCACCTTCAGCTGCTTGGTGAGGCGGGCGATCAACTGCGACTTTAACCCTTTAGAGCTTAGAGAGCGACAGTCGAGCTCTTTTCGCAGGTCATTTACCTACAAAAAAAAAAGAAAATATGGGGACGTGGTGTTATGTGAACATTTCTCCAAACAAAACATGAAATATAAAATATGACAGGTCCAACAATGATCCTATATATGTATGTTTCTCATCTGCTCTCCACACAGACTATTCAACTGCACATCTAGCTGTGAGTACTGAGTGCTGAGGTCTGCTCCTCAAACTGTACCTTCATTGATTTCGGGTCAAGTTTAGCCCAGTGAGTGGGAGTACTAAGGTCTTTCGATTCGTCACCATCCTTCTCCTCTTCCTCCTTGACAGGAAATCATTAATATAGAGACAGGCAGAGAGAGAGGGAAAGAGGAGGGATAGCAAACAGTCAGTACACCACTTGTGGCCAAAGTGAACTTTAAAGTTGATCCGTGCAAGAAGCAAGGTCACATCTGTCTTTCATGTCTCGTCCTAGTGAGCTCTCGACTGTGTTTAAGTCCACTGCTACTGAAGCGTACACAGGGAAGCTCTCTAGCTCTTATAAAAACCAACAGAAATCCCCCCCAGCTGCCAATCAATCAATCTGTGGAACACAAAAAAGGTAAAAATGAATGAGAGGTGTGTCCAAAAGGTGTGTAGGTACATCAGGTGAACTGAAGCTGGTCTCCAAACGGAGTGAGGATAGGGTGGCCCTACCATGGTCTATGACTGGGGTATTGGGTACGCCATTTATGGGTTTTATACACCTACATCAGACAGGAGTCATCTGTCCTTCTGTCCAACCAACTGCCCTGGAAAAACCAAATTCTACATATAGTCCAAATGAAAATGTAGAATCCAACAACAAGAACAAACAAGAAACAGGACTTGGGGGAGGTTCTCGTTTCGAAGTCAGACGATTTCAAATTGATGTGAAAAATCATATTAAAAAAATACAAATTTCTACAACAAACACATTATTTATATGCAACTAACTCCACAGATTCCAGCGCATATAAAAATTAAACATGCCAGTGTTAAAACAATCACCACTGGTTCAAATTTAAGAAACAATTTGAGATCATTGCTCAATCAATTTGCAAGCACCCAAAGCAGTTTAAGCAAGCGACAAAAAAAGCCTGGATTACCATGAATAATTAAACCCAGATTAACACCAAATTATGAGCTGTTTGAGGAGCTGGAAGCTGTTTTACCAGTTGCAATCGGGGCCTACACAACACAACCTAGTCTCACTGCTTCCACTGTATGTGTCTGCTGGATGTGAGGGAAGGTGGGAGTGCTGATGGAGGAATGGAGGAGTTGGAGCAGAGGAGAAGGGGGGCAAGTGGAGGAGTAAACAGAGGAAGCCTAGGTGAGGTGTGCCTGTGTTCATGTCTGTGTGCGTGGATGGTGAGGTGCACTTTGTGTATGATGTTTATCTGGGGTTTGTTTTTTTGTAAGTCCTGTGCCTTCCTGTGAGAAGCGGAAATGAGAAGAGAGGGATTAGCGGTTCAGTGCCTGTTCTCCATCCGCCTCCTTTCGCTCGGCCGACAGCTTCTCAGCCAGCTGCTCCCGGAGTCGCCGTGACAGCACCTCCCACTCTGAGCGGGTAGGAAGACAATGCCAAACATCCGGAAGAAACAAAACCACTGTCTCCACATGAGCAGGGACTGTCCGCCCCTTGTGTGTCTCCTCCGGCCGATGATAGCGAATCTCTGCAAAACGATACCTGTCGCAAAGGAAGAAGGTGCATTGGAAAGAAACATTCTGGTCAGGGCACATTATAAAAAGCAAGCCTTGCTAGGGCAAGCCTTCTACAGCTAATCCCCTCCCATGAGGTCACTGAATGATCGTATCATTACAGTGACCCATCTCCCCCGCAACACACGGCATAGACAAATGGACCCAGTCTGCAGCTCTCCAACTGTTGTCACAGGTTACGGCAGCCATTTTGAAAAGGTTGACAGACAATCACATAAAATAAGTCACACCCCTCAAATTCATCCCCATTATAGCTTCGGCCAATTATAGATGAGTGCTCTGCATTTAACATAGGATACACTTAACGCACTACACATTAGGGTTGTGCGAAGAAACACAGAATCAACAGGACAGTGAAAGCCAGTTAAATATGTAAGATATTTAACAGATAGACAAATTAAAACAACAAAGTAATGGCAGTGTCTTCTGGTCCAGGCTACTGCTTCCAGCCACAGTCCATGCGTTTGGTTTTTCATCACAAGGAAATATGCGTATATATATATTTTTATAAATGTATAGAGTGTGTGACAGAAAGAGAGAGCCAAGGCGACAACACACAAAAGGCCAAAAAGAACATTGCACAACACAATAAATAATAGAAAATAATAAGTAGCAAATAAACAACATGGTAAACCATTAATAGAAAAAAATCAAAAACAAAAATATCACCCAACACGTCCAGGATGAGATTTAGTATAGAGGCAGTAAAATGTTGAAGCATATTATGGATTTGAGATCATTTGTATTTTTAGTACCAGCAGAGTTAACAGAAATACAATCAAAGAGATGAGAGTAATAGCTCTTACCACTGAGTGCAGAGACTAAGGTCTATGCCTGTGAGTGCCTTGCAACAGCGTATGGCTGTCTTTATAAGGACTGACGGATCCTTCTCTGGGTCAGCTCCATCCAGAGAGGGAGACCAGTGACCACCAATGGCCATGGCCTCATCTTTACCTCTCATTCCCACCAAAAACTGAATGAGAAAGACAGACAGGTACAAAGGAGAGCCACAGAGTATAGGTTAGACAGAAATGGGAGTGATAATGTGGATAAAAAGGGGTATGGTGGGTAGAAAGAGCCAAAAAAAAAAGAAGGGGAAAAAACGGATAGAGACACAGAAAAATAAATGATAAGCAGCCTAATAATAAACCTCTGACGATTCACAAGCAAAGGAACATAAACAGCAGGGTGATTAATACAGGTGCATCAACATTAGTTACGATGCTTGCACACTGCGAGTACTCTGCAATGGAGCAGAATAATTACGTCAAAGTCATTTTATGTGTGTGGCACCAGCATGGAAAGTGTGTAATGTACCTTAATGAGTCTAGCAGGGTGTTGGAAGGAGTCTCTGACTTCCTGGGGGTCCTCTGCCAGAGCACAGGACTTGTGATAAAGCTCCTCTATGCTGGGGTTAGCCAGCAGCATCACCTGAAGCATAAAGAGAACACAACAACCTCAACGTTAACGTCCATCTGCAAAGTGAATGTAAACATGTTTGTATCGGGATGAAGAGAAGAGCTTTTTCTGTGACTGCAGCTACCAGCAGAAGATCCACGTTGCACATGTTTGCAGTCCAGTGCTAAGTTTATGATTTACTTTTAATTTATCTATTGAATTATTAAAAGAGGGGCATTTAATGTCAGTTTTTCTCATTTGACTATCTCTCCATAGGAGCCTACTATATATGCTACTAAATTGTAGTTGTAAAAAAAAAATATCTAATTTTAGTGTGGAATACATGTTTCCTGAAGATTTTCTTTTCCAACATGAGGTTTAGAGTATAATAGTTTGGGAGGTTTGATGGTCAACACAAGCTGTAGTTTGATTATGGCTCCAAAGACCATGTGACTTTTCTCTCACTCTGCATTTAATTTTTTTTACATTTTATGGACTATGAAAGACTCATTGAAGCGATGTATGTATCATTGTCAATCGTACCTTAGCACTGTAGGTGTGGTTGGCATCAGGTGGGTCCAGCACAGCTGTGTTCTTGACAAGTGGATCCACTTCTTTGTGCAAGATGTGAAAGTTACAGGTGTTACTCAACAGGAAGGGCCTTGTCAGAGGGAAAGCCTCAACCCAGGTGAAGACAGCATCAAAGAAATCGCTGGGAATGTAGAGACTCTGATACCGCCTCCTCAGCTCCATCATGTCACAGCTTGAACTGGAGGACACACAGAGGACTGTTACTACCTCCAGCTGAGTGTTACACTACATTGCCCGACATATCATAGCTCTAGGATCTGTTTCACTGAGGAAGTTTTACTCACCCATCTAAACTGAACTTGGAAAACTGGACGGTATAGCGAGGAACCACCCTACGAGGCCGCCGAGGTGACCGGTCACGTCTTGGAGAGCGGTCCCTGGAACGTTTGCGTGTGGGTGAGCGTTCTCTCGACCGCCTGCGCTCACGCTCTCTGTCTCTGCATTAGAAACAAGAGCAAATAGTAGACTATAGAATAGTAGATCATTTATGAAAAAAATTACAAATATATTTCAGTGACAGCTAGGTCATACTGAATAAATATCAGATGATCTCAGACGCTATCTATCACCATCTAACCTGCGTTCCTCTTTACTCCGAAGGATGAGCTCTGGTCCCCGATCATTGCGACTGGGGAAACGAGGTGGAGGCTCGATCCGCCTGACAGGTTGAGGCTGCTGCATCATTCTTACTGGGGGCTGAAGCAGACCCCCGGGAAACACATCTGGAGACAAAAGACAAGTTACTGGGGATGTCCAATATTATCGGTCCTCTGATAAAGTCAATATCGAGCATCCCTATATCTCACTTTAGTTAGACCTCAGTTACAGCCGTGTTTTTGACAGGTGTACTACCGGGGGGAAAAAAACTGAACAGCTGTGCTAATAATGAGGAGTGTGACCACTTGACTGACTGCATTTACTCTATTTCTAAATGAGAACAATCTCAATGAAAACTGGTTTACCTTTGGGCGGAGGCTGTGGCAGCAGAGGCTGAGGAGGGTTCTGGAGCAGAGGGGCCAGAGAGGCAGCAGACAGCTGGGCCTGCAATAAGGAAGGAGGGGGAGCCTGGGCTTGAACACTGAACGTGGTTGGGGGAGGTAGTGACTGGAGCATGTTGGGGGCAGCCTTCATCATGTTAGGACCTTGCGGCTGGCTCTAAAGAAAGGGAGAAAAACAAAAACAAAAAGGGTGAGGTGAGCATATGTTCACGGCAGACTTGAAATAATCTTTAATTAAAAGGGAAACTTGAGAATTTTTCAACCTGGACTTGATTTTCAAACTTGATTTAAAAATGCTTGTTTTTGCCACTGATAGGCTCGGATTGTTATTACTAGTGTTTGACAACCATGCAGAGAAATAAAATGGTTTTCTTTAGCAAGACTTGGTCTGACACAACAGAAACCAAACCAGATCAAGCGAAAGGTAAAGAAAAACCTACACAGAGAAATAACTGTGTAGTCCTTTCCATAATGTTGTCAGACACTTTCAGTGGACATACATTGATGGGGCACTGTATAACTGGAACCCGTTTCAAAGCTGAATGGGAATGGGGGTCCAGGTTGAAAAATGCCAACGTTTCCCATCAACATGCCAATGACTGCATGACAAAAAAGATGATGAACTGTATTAAATCAGCCAGGGCTGCTGGGCAAAGGCCTGAAAGTCTGCTTGAATGAAAGAATTTAAGAAATCTTATCAGAAGTGAAAAATATGGTGCCCTAATCAGAGAATACCTGGTAACAAAAATATCAACCTAGAAGGCATCTGGATCAACTCTGGTTTTGACCTGTTCAAAGTGAACAAAAACCCAAACTATTATATTTTTGTTTAACGTTTTCAGGTAAAGCATGGACTGTTCTGCTTTACCAATTTCAACCTAGTAAGTAACATTATTATTATTACATAGCAGCATGACAGTAATAGCTAACTCTCAGGATGTTTTAAGTATTTAGTGGGCAGAATAGTTCAGGATCTTGCTCAACAGGAAAAGATGGTTCTGGGATCAAATGTGACTGTCTGGCTGAAGTAGAGTTACTCCAACTAGAAGGACATATTCAGAAATATTCATTCAATTATAAAATTGCATATATGACACTACTTGGTAAGGCACTGATCCAATTGTGAGGTAGCAACATCAGTGATACTAACTAAATCTTTAAATCCAGGATTACTGTGAAGCAAAAAGTAAAAAAAGTATCTCAAAAGAAATATGAAAATATGAGCAGATCTGCAGTTACAGTATTGTGTCAAATGCTTGTTTAACGCTGCACTCTATTTCCCTTTCATTATTGGAAATACGCTGAAAATGTATTATTTAAAATGAGCTTCATCAGCAATGTCCCCTGTAAAGAGATTTACTGAATTCAACATCACAAAGTGCAAAAACACCTCTCAAACAAAAGTAACAGCTCAAGGTGTTTTCCAAATAAGAAAATATACAATATGGATTAAAAAAGCCTGCAATCTACTACAAAAGGCATATTAAGAAATTTGCAATATTTCTCTCCCAGTAAGACAAATTAATCTTCCTTAAAATAAAGAAATGTGTTGTTAAACCAGTAAATTTAGTTCTATCCATTTGGAAAAAGCAAACTAAAAGAACAGTTGAGAATAAATGTTTAACTATGATTATAGTTCACCATGAGTAGGTTAAACATGAAAGCTACGAAACAAAGAGATAACATTTCACAAAGAAAGAGATATGGTACAGAAAAATAGTATGATTCAGGACTAGTGGGTTACATTTTGTCTGTTGTCCGTGGAGTGCATGTCTGAGTAGCGCAGCTGCATCCCTGGCTCATTGTAAAGGCTGCCGAGCTGTGGGGAAGCTTGAGGTAAAGGCTGAGGCTGCTGCTGATGCTAGGAGGGATTGAGAACACAAGAGTCAATAAAAGACAGAGAGGTAAAGGGATCAGATCACATCTGAAAAATAAAACAAAACTTTAAAATGTGTTAGTAAATTGTCCAGGGTTTAAAATGAACCTGTCTGAATAGTCAAAAAATCAGATGTGCATGTTGTCATTTTCACCATAGCTTCTGTCACAGAGGAGAGTCAGCAAGTGTTTCAATGTTTACACAGATCGATAAGGCCAAAGGCTGTAATTAACTGAAGCAAACAGACAAACACAAAGTGTACAGTAACCAGACCAGAGTTTCAAATGATAAGATGTTTCCTGTTTTTCAAAGGACTACACTAGAAAAAAAGACACAAACAAAGCTATTGGTGTAAAAAAGTATGTGACCTAAAAGTCAATAGTCATTATATCAGAAATTCCTAAATTGTATTAATATGATCAATAATAATATCCTCTCTCCTGAATGACTTTGTGCCGCCTGAGTGTTCTCACCGACTGGTTTGCCAGCTGAGGTAAGGTCTGGATGCGCTGGGCGTTCCACTTGAAGGGCATGTTGGGGTTGTACACAGCCTCCACTAGGACCCTGTCACCCACCTGAGGAGTCTTCCCCTTCACAGCACTAAAAAGATACAAAAAAAAAGCATTCAGAAAAAAACAAGTAAATCTCTGACGATCTCTGTATGTCAGATCATTTCAGGTTTAAATTGAAATAGGCACAAGTATCCTTTAGAACTATCTGTTGGCCTGAGAAATGAACAGCGTACTTCATTGGGACAAGAAATATAGTCTCAGAGCCAAGGATCATACTCTCTTTCACCTTAGCTGAAAGAAGACATCTTCATCTACAAAGCCAAATGTGTCATGTAGCTTGTTGACGACACCAGTAAAGACTCGCTGCTTCTGTGGCTGTGTCTGCTGTTGGTGGCTTGAGCGTGGGGTTGGGTAGGACACCGTAATCTGGGCTGTCTGCTGGGGGTTGGACATGCTCAGGCTAGTGGGCAAAGCGACTGGCGGCTGAAGATCAGGAAAAGAAAAAAGGATTTTAAAAAACTACTCCTGCAAGCACACTTGTTTTGCTTTCTGTGCATGTCTCACTCAGAAAAGATTGAGCCAAAACTCATATACATTAATAAACAATATATATGCCAAAGGAATATGTCATTTTTTTGTACCTGAGAAAGCAAAGCTTGCTGGGGCTGTGGAAGCTGTGAAAAGAGAAAGAAAAGAGAAAATAACAAGAGTTAACATTTTGTTGACTTAATACATTAGAACTGACCTCATAGCAAGGTCACACCTGTTCTTTACAGCACATGGCAGCGTGTTCGCCGTTAGCAGAAACAAGATCTATTTAGTGGCATGTTGAAACTCACTGTTATTTGAGTAGTTGTATCAAATTACCTATACAGCACATTCACATGATCTGACTCGAGAGAAAATTGCAAAGCTGTTATAAGAAATAAAGAACACTAAACATGAGGAAAAACAGATAAGGAGGATGCCAGGAATAAAATCTTAACGTATAAGCTTCAGCATAGCACAGATAAATCAAAGCTTATGACCCTTAAAATGAGTGCTGTATGAGCTGACTCATTTTACCAAATACACCCATTTATCTTGACAACACATCTAATTTAGTTTGGAGCCATGACAGATCTAAATATAAAATGTATGCTAATATTATTTATTTTTTATCACCATAAAACATTTTTTGTGAAGAGGTTCCCCATTGGCTGTTGTACTTTCAAAATGAACTGGTGGGAGACGATGGAAGCAGAGGACAGCAGCACAATGCAGAACGACTTCTTGCTCTGGTGCACTGACGTCAAATGCAATGAAATCCGCTAACGTCCTGTTTAAACAGACAAGTACCAGCGTCTCTACCATCTCCTCCTCTACTGTCCAGTGTGATCAACTCATCAACTGACAGCGCTGTCAGCAGCCATTCAGCAGAGAGAGCACAGGTTTTTATAACTAAAGTAACCCCAGGACCCAAATTTTTTATGTCTTTGACATTTTCACATCACAAATGAAAAGATGACCAACTAGCCTGGCTAACACCAGATCGCGTCTCAATCTCATGTGAGACTGAGGTAGGGTCTGGCGAGGAGCCGTTCATTTCCTCCTATTTGAGGTGGGATCAATGAATGTCGATCAAATGCTTCTGTACGCTACTGGACAAACTTATAGCCTACGTCATGATAACGTATTCAGAGCCTGTAGGGAGCAGCGTGACACATCCTTTTTATGAAGGGAAAATCATGTAGCGTAAGTTTTTGTTCTATTTTCAAAGTGAACTTGCCTTCCAATTTATTTAGCCCACAATCTACTGCTGCTTCGAACAGTTACTACACCTCTGTGACCGCCATGCTGGATATAAACAGAGTCTCTCTACAAATTGCAGATGAACATCTGATATCCAGGAAATCACATTATAGACACTACCACTGAGTATCCCTGTAACACACACACAGACCAGACTGTACAACACCACAGCTCCCAGTACCTTCCACCCACATTAAAGTTTTGTATATCTATTGTATATAGTATTTTGAGATGGTTTTATTGTTTATTTACAGCAATATGAACTGCAGGTGTTACGCAGATCTGCCATGGTACTAAAAATAATATATCTGAAGTGAAACACTTCTACCACATTATAATCCCTTCATATTATATTGATTATCACCAGTGTGATACAAAGCAAAAGGGGCCCGGGTTTTACCTGATGAGGTACATTGTACAGTTGCTGCTGGGGGGGTTGCTGGGGAGGTTGCTGCTGCTGTTGTTGCTGCTGCTGTTGTTGTTGTTGTTGTTGTTGTTGCTGCTGCTGCTGCTGGTACTGCTGGAGGGCTGTATTGATCTGAGACTATAGACATTAAAAAGAACATGGGAGAGATAGTAGCTGATTAAACAGTGTTACATGTGACCATGGCGAAATGCAACGACTGCTGACAGTGCTTGGAGGTGGCTCGCTGAGACTGACCTGCTGTAATGCAGCAGCAGCTGCTGCTGCAGCTTGCTGCTGCAAGGCGGCAGTTTGCTGAGACAGCTGGTAGTTAGCAGCAGACTGGTTGCTGAGCGATGCTGCAGCCAAGGCTGACTGCTGCGAGTAAACAGAGGGAGATGCTCCCAGAAGAGATGGCTGCTGCACACCAAGAGCTGCAGGTAGAGAAAATAAGGCACCAGATTCAGAAAAGTGGAACATTAGTAGAGAAAAGGTGGAGGTGTTAATGGCAGGCTAAGAGAGAGAGAAAATAGTTGACAGAGGAGTGCAATATTCAACAGTTTAACAAATGTAATCAATCCCCCACTAAGAAGAAAACATTAAGCAGCCTGGACCCTCTTGATTTTTTATACTCACAGTGCAGACTGTTGAGGTCAAGAGACTGTCCTGAGTGGCCTGGCTGGGACACTGCTGTAGTAGCAAACTGAGTCGCCCACGGTGGATTCTTCTGTCCCCCGAATTGGGCCATGACTCGCTCAGGTTAAGGGCTGTCTCTACTCACCAGACTGATGGTTATCACTATAAACACCACAAATCATAAAATGGGGTAAATTATTGGGAACACCAGTAGATACCAGGGGGAAAGGATCATTTGTGCACACAAATTCACATAACACAATCTATCATTATATAAAATTGTTGTTTAACTACCAAACCACCTATCTCATCATGATCAGATATGAAAAGCAGTCCATTTGGATTTTCCATGACAAACCATGCAATAATAATATAAAACATTCTACATCAATATTACTTTTGTACAGAATGTTACTATTTTTAAATATTTTTTTACTACTACTGTTTGTGTTATTACTTATTGTTCTTTATTCTCTCTATTGATGCTCTTCTGTTTTAACAATCAACTCTGCTGCTGCAATAATGTACATTTCCCCACTGTGAGACTAATAAATCTGATCTTACATCCAGTGCAGCATCAAAACTGTATGAGACATTACGTTATAGTCTGAATGTGATAACCCTAAAACTGAATTGAAAGAATAAATTGGCCAATTTCAAGACAAGGACAAAAAGCACAGTAAACATGTTATTAGCAGCACTGCACAAAACAACCTTCAACATTAACCTAACGCCATTAAGGGGATCACACAACGCCAAGCCATTTGAGGGCAAGATTTAGTCATTTCGAGGATAATGATCTATTCGTACACACTAACCATCAAAACACTTAACCTTCATGTGTACCAGGTGTCGTAGATTATCTTAACTTTATCTGCTGACACAGCACCTCGACATGCTAACGTTAGCCACCTTAGCATTACCCAGCTAAATTAACGGTTATCCTGTCTAACTAACGCTGGGTGTTGTTGTGGCTAACACCGGCTAACTGGACCCTTTTATATCACGTCTTCGTCAACACTACTGCAACATATTGCCTTTTTAAACTATCACAGTTAAAGCCAGTAAACGTCATCATAACAGACAGCCTATTTACATCGCTTTGTTGCCAGATTAGCCTCGTGTTGGGTTTGTTATCGACAGCGAGGCCCAAGCTAACATCCAGCTCTAGATATCTGCGTTTAAACGCCTACAAACACATATTCCAAGATGACAGCAACTCCCCTGTAAATTAGTATCACTGTTGCACATTTAATGCGTACAACAAAACTAACGTAGTAAAAGGATTTGATTAAAACAGAGTCACCATTGCTTACCACTATCCCTTGCACCGGCCAATGTAGACACAAACTGCGCATGCGCGGACTGGACAGCCTGCTGCATGCTCCAGGCTGAGATTGAAGTGATAAAATGGTTCATTATGTTTTCACCTCTCATGTTATTATGTCCCTACATGTTCCCACATAGCATTATTAATAAATAGTAATATAAGAACGATTCTAATCATTATTTGCAGTAAAGATTTAATATCATTCCTTGTTTTTCCCCCCATATAGATTTATACAAAAGCCATAACTGGAGGAAAATAATAGAACTACTTTCTGCAATCTCCGTTTAACAGTTTCTACTCAAAACAAACTGTTGTCCCACGCAGATCTAAATGTAAATTATTCGTGTCCCTGCTGTGTCTCCAGGGCATGAGTAATAAATAGTAATATAGGAACGATTCTAATTATTATTTTTATACTTTATTATTCTTATATTTTAATCATTCTTAAAGTGTTATAGTCTTATCGATATTATTCATCTGTTTCTTTTGTCTTTTAATCTCTCTTTTTTTTGCTATCTATTTAATTTCATTCAACTTTTATTTTGTCTTTTTAATATGGTTTAACATAAGTCTTTTAACCCGTACACATTGTCTTTTTTATCTTTTACATTTGAGATATACACGTTTATTTCTATTCAGGTGTCATATAAATATATTTGATTGTTTATTTGCAGTAAAGATTCACTGATTCCTTGAGTTTCCTCTACCCATATAGAACTATACAAAAACCATAACCAAAGGAAAATAATAAAACTGTTTTCAACAAAAGAGGGAATCCTCTTCTGAAACAAGCTCTGTAAGGACCTTGAGCAGTTTCTACTCAGACAACTCACCAGAAAACAAACTACGGTCCCACACAGATCTAAATCAAACTCTTCTTACCAAGAAAATGCATACTATTTAACTGGATCTAGGACAAGCCCCCCACTGTAAAACAGAGGTACAAGAACATTTCCACTGGAGAGACTCAGTGCTAGGATAAAGGGCAAAGAGGAAGGCTTTATGAATATATAGCAACCTATAATAAAATACCTAGCCACAGACCTGAGTGAGCTAATCATGAGAGGTTCTGGCACGCTGAACTGGACAATATAATGTATGATATTGATGTACTGATGCACACAAATTCTTTCATTCTGTTGGTACCATACCATCTAATTGTTCAGGCCATGTCTGTTCAAGTTTAAAAGGAAAACTTTAAATAAAATGTCATTACAAAAGTGGTGTCTTTGTGTGTTTGCTTACAAACTGAACTTTAATGTGTTGCAGTGGATGTGAATAACAAACGACATAGCACATACAGTAGATATAGCATACAGATGTAGGATGTTTTAAGTGTAAGCCTACTTCCACTTTATCGATAGATAGCAGTCATGTATAGATGATGCATTAACAAGCAGTAACTCTTCAGTTACATTTCGTACAGTATATGCCAGCAAAACTAGAATATCAGATTTGACTACATCCATCTTCATTTTGTATGACAATAATTCAATGTCAAAACCTTCACAATATCATCAGTCTATCAAAATATTCATTTAAAATATATAATATTTATAAGAAATAAATACAACACAGCACTTACAGCTATCACAGCAGATCATCTTGTCTGGTTAAGAGAAGTGACAGTATTTTCTATATATAGGTCAGACAGTATATCTCCCATTCTAGGTAACTTGTCATAGCAGGAAAAGCACACATAGAACTGATAACATTAACGATGGCTCAGTTTCATTCAAATGTCCAAGGACACCATTCCAGTGAACGATCAGGCACATAACGAAGCTCATGAATTTGGGAAAAGATTCAGCCATCATTAATGTTATTCATTGCACTTTTCCTGCTTTGACAAATCAAAGTTCAGAGTTTTTTTTACAATATATGGTTTGCACACATAATAGCAGAAATAATTTTATGTCTTCATTCTTATATTTGTAGAATAGTAAACAGTGCTTAGAACATAATTCATGTGTGTTTTGGTCAATTAAATATTTAGTCTTGCAATTTGCGTTCCAGCTCTGAGAAAACCTTTGCATTAACTTCATCCACTTCATCTTCCACCTGTGTGAGAAAAGACAATTATGACATATGAGTGTTATAGTATTTTTTTCATGTTTCTCCTGAGCCACAGCCGTCATGGGGGCGACTTTGTAGTAGCATTTGGGTATGGCATACTAACATGATATTTCTATACTCTGGAAGACTCTGCCTACAGACTGAAAAATCAGTTTTATTTGATTGCTCAGACTTAAAGGGGACATATTAGGCTTTTTCTGAGTTTATGTTATTTTTACACTGTTATGATGCCTGACATCGATGCTAAACATAATCAAAGTTCTAAAACTTGAGGTTAACAAAATGCTCATTGCAAGTCAAAAACCCAGGCTTCATTCTCCTCTTGGGCTGCCACTTTTTATTTGAAATTTGGAAATTTGTTTGGATATGGGGTGAAGAGTTCATGTTCAAAATGTAGGCTGCAGTCTCCACATGTGCATCAGACTATTTGAAGCGGTTTGCCTTGTGATCCAGCAGAGGGTGCTCTGAAACTTCACTGTTAGCTTTACCTGTTGCCTCTCCTATTGCCCTATTAGTAAACTAAGCTAATGTTAATGTAGCATTGTTTTGTTTAAATGGAAGACAACAGCAACCAGAGCTGTCCTGAGTTGAAACCAAAACAAGAGAGAAGCAGCGTATGAAAGTATTTTGGGTTCTACAACATGAATGGAAAAGTCACCAACATAAGGCTGTTTGTCGACTTCATAAAAGGCTGCCATCTTCTTCTTCAACAACAAATCTGCTGACTCACCTGCTAGCTAAAATCTCGTCTTGTCTTGATCTCGTGAACCCAGTATCGTGTCTCGTCTCATCTTGTAAGCTGAGTGTATAGACACACCCCTACTCAACTCAATTTATGTCCATCATTATAATGAATAAGCTATAGGCTTAATATTAGTTTGCATCCAACGGACTTCATTACATCTGCTGCACCGCTGCTACCACAATTATGAAATGCTAAGTTTATTGTCTGTGACCGTGACCCTCATAAAAGTAATATTTTACAAATCTGCATTATATAAACTAACAAAATTCGTTAAAAGTCAGTCATTTGGCGACTTCTAAGTCATTCAGTTAAACTAAGTCTATTCCTGCGAGCGTGAATGATCACTTGAAGTGATTGAACTTTCTTACTTTTACTGAAGTAAAGACTTGAATCAGTATGTCACAAGTATAGTACTTTTGCCACCTCTGAATACTACACAGGCATGACTCAGAAGAACAAGCTTGAACTTTTTAATCATAGTGCATTGTGTTAATTGATTGGCTGTGTAGTGTTTTAGTGGCGCACAGCCACAAAGTGCACATAATATGTCCCGTTTAAGGAGCCAAAAGTAAAAATAAAATGAGATTCATCACAATTTTCTACACAATTAAATGACTATCCAAATAAAGGCGGTGAGACCAGAAGTAAGCCAGGTGTCAAAACAACAATCCCTACAAATGCTCATCTAGAAAAAAAGAACGGTAGTGCAGATCTTGATAATCACCTGTTCCACTGTGTCTACTTCTGGGACATAAAACTGCAGCATATTCTGGATGCCGTTCTTCAGGGTCACTGTAGAACTGGGACAACCTGTGCAGGAGCCAACCAGCTTCAGCTTAACCGTGCCGTCCTCAAAACCTTTGAAGATGACGTCACCTCCATCCTCCTGCACTGTGGGTCTTGTGAGAGAAAGAGGCGATACCATGATAAAAGGAACCATTTGATTGGCACTGAATTAATGTTTAAAACACAAAGTACAAACCGTAAGATATGCAATTGCCATAACATATTGCCAAATTGCTCTGAGGGTTGTTAGTTTTGTACCTGATTCTGTTGTCAAGAAGCTCCTTTATCATCGACACAATATCATCATCATCTTCAGACAAACCTGCAGTAAAATAAATATATAGTATGAAGAGATTTACACAATGTTCAGTAAGGTCAGATGGCTGGGATGGACATGTTGCATACTCACTGCTTTCATGGTGCACTGCCCCTATTGTTATGGGGTCGCCGCTCTCAAAGAACTTGGCAATGGCACCCAAAGCATGACGCTTAATGTCTGTCCACTCCACATCCTCATCTGTCTGATAGGGACACCGGTGATCTCATGTGTTATCTCACCAAAGAGGTTTCACAGGATTAGAGTCACAGAGACAAGCTGTCAATAGCACATTTAATACTTACTTTAGTGACTGTGATGAAGTCAGGGCCAAAGAACACACTTTTTACTCCCTCAATTTCAAACAGGTCCCTGAAAGAAACATGTTATCATTCAACACAAATTAAAACCATGTGAGCTGTCTTTTTTTTTTTTTAAATCAAGACAAAATGTATGAGTAAAAACAACACATCATATCTACACATTACATCCATAGTCAGTGAATGAAATCCTGTAGTGTCACAAAGTGTAATTCATTACAGTTACTGTATGTAACCTGTCTCACTGTCAAATCTGAAGACAATCACATTCCTCAGTGCAGATAAAATTCACTTTCAAAGTATTATTTCTGAACATGACACACAACCTGGCTAAAGATGAACATTCAGCTGAGCTTGGAGAGGGAAAGTCAAGTGTCCCGCTTCCAAGAACAGGTTTGCCGGGAAGAAACTTCAAGCTTCTGGGGTTTGGAGTGTCTTGAGTTTGGATGGAGAGGTGCCTTACTAAAAGATGTTGAAAACAAAAACCCAGAAAACATCTTAGTTAAGATTTTTGTGTCTACGTTCATTCATAGTTTTGTGCCTGTCATTAACACATGTTTTGATTGCAGGTGACTGTCCAAACAGGTGGTTTCTCACTTGGGAAGTGTGTAGTTCCTGTGCTGGGCAGAGGCTCAACTCTCTTGAAACTCTGGGTCGAGAACTGAGTGTGGTATGGGCTCCTCGTTTTATCTGGAAACCTTTCAACAACAAAAAAGCGCAGTATCACAATTATTATCAAGTCTACCAGACCACACAGGGCTTCAACTCATTCATTTATGCGGCAGGAAGAAATGGTGAGGTGGTGTTGATTCAGTAAACGTCAGTAAATGTTTGACTTTATTGTTAACTCAACATTTGATTATGTAAGTTACAAGCCTAAATATTAAGTCATTTAGCAAGTGCAAGCATTAGCGGCCATGTTGACAAAAGGCTTTAGCAAAAATGACTTTGGGTTCAGTAGAAGCTGTAACATATGACATTAAAGACGACAAAACACAGGAAGACACATTTAATTAACTAGCTGCCAATTATCTACACTTAAAAGGAATAATGGGATTACTTTGTGTCGCAGTTTGCTCATTAGCTAGCTAAGTTTACACGTATTATCTCAGCGTCACGGTTTATCCACAAGTATTAAACCTCATCACATCAGCAACGCGATGTGTGTACAAATTCACATGTTACAGCCGTAGAACGACAAACCTAAAGTGAATAGTTTTCCTTGTCCGTAGCAACCGCTGTAGACCCCATCTCACATGCGACGCCATTTTATTTATTTTGAAAGTGATGGTAACCCCAAATGCGCGTACATCTCGCGAGATTTGAAAGCGCAAATAATTATGTTTTAAGAAGTGACAACGATGTGTTAAATACGGAAGAGGATTAGGGCCACTGTGGAAAAAAGTCAGAATTCAAACATTAGAATATGAGGGCATGTTATTAGATTGTTGTTTTTTTCTTTGCCTTTATCAAAAACACAGAGATCCTTAAAACACCAACGAGGAATAATTATATCAAGTTAATCTGGGGGTGGTGGTGGGTCATCCAGGGCATCTTCCTCCATTTTACCTTACTCAAGTGGTGGTACCACAGTGAAAAAATACTTAATTATTAATTTAAGTAAAAAGTAAAAATGAACTGATCATTGTTAATTGAAAATGTTATGTCTGCATATATTTATAGAATAATACATTTAATCTCAAAAGTAAATATAACTGGAAAATAAATGTGTTGGAGTAAAAAATAGAATATTTAACTTAAGTTCAAGGAAGCATAAAAATGGAAATACTCAAGTTCAGTACAAGTACTTGTGTAGGCTATGTGTACGTACTTTACACATACACTGTATGACAAACAAAGAATGTCACAATAAGTATTTAAACAATTTCTTACATAATAATTGGTTTTAGTTCTCTAACCTGATTTACCTGTCATCTTTTCAAAATCAGTGTCTGTGTACACATAGGTACAGTTTTTCTGCTGGGAGTGTGCATATTTCAAAACCAAAGTCACTAATTTCCAGTAGCTGTAGCATTATCTGGCTTAAGTTGGAGTATAAAGGTGAGTCTATTTGGAATAGAAAAAACAACGTGGCAGCGTCTAGGAGGCCCACCCCATATTTCCTAACATATTTTCAGGGCAAGGTGGTGCTCTAAAGGAGTGGCAGAGAGAGAGAGAGAGAGACTCTCCCATAAAAGCCGGGCTGTACTCTAGATGGGGGAAAGTCAAAAGTAACAACAGCAGTGCAATATTGTTTGCTTGAAGAGGAGCCTCAACTACAGTTACATCCTCCAGGGTTTGGACTTTTTATTTCTTTTTTGGAGAGGGGGGTGTCTGGTTCTCATCCTGCTATGTAATTATGAGACTGACTCGATGAAGAATTGACAACCCCCTGAAGAGGTCTTCCTTTAAGTGTTTTCAAGACACCTGGACCACCAAGGAATACCTGTTTTAATTTTTCTGCTATTCTTCTTTCCCACTAAGACATGTGGCTCTGGATTATCTTCCCCTTTTCCCTCTCCATGGTGTCCTTCATCGGCACATGGACCATGTAAGTTTACACACACAAACTGACACATTTGTCTTTACACATGTTTTCTATGTTTTTACAAGTACAACTTTTGTTCTCCCTCTGTGTGCTTCTGAAACCTTTTGAATATTCCTAATGAGCCAGTAAATACAAATGTTCACCTGTATTCTTCACATCTTCATTTTTAATTCTAATTTTATTTGAATTCTAATTATTTTTTAATTATAATTTGTAAGGTCTCATGATAATGGGACTCCTGATAGGCAATGTTTGAATCATGACTGACAAGATTTGTATTTAATACGTTACATTTGGGCTAAAGGCATTGAGATTTCAGTAATAATACTGACATCAGGAAGTGATCGGACCATATCACATTGTTGACAGACAGAGAACATAGTACCTCTGTTTTATGTATTTTGACCCAAGACTATAGGCTACATGAAGAGATATCTGTGAAAACAAGGAAGGTGTGTACAATGATCTCATTCCATACATTTGAAGTACATGTATGAAGCAACAGAAACCTTGAAATATGTAATCAGACTAGTTTTGTCTCTGCAAGGTGTGAAGACAGGACTATCAAGATATGTCAAAAGACAATGAGCAAAATAAGCATACCTGTAAACCAGTGTGCATGCTGAACATTATTAAGCTTTGTCAGTCACTAGTTGCCACCCACATAATGATGTTTTCCTAAATCTTACTTAGTCCTATTTGTGAATTCTTGCTTTGCCACCACCATACATTTAATGTTTGATTGAATATCTTATTTCTTTATGAATGTTGATGAATAATTCAATCCCTGTTAAAACTTTATTTTGTTTTACATTTATAGATATGGCATGGCCTTCTACAGCAATCATGTGTGCTCCCTCAGTGACTGGTGAGTTGAGTCTTATTAGTGTATCAAAATTTGAACACATGACAAACATTTGAATAATCGATTCTCTAAAACCTCACTGTTTTTTTTGTCAGGGGGAATGAAAACGTCTGCAGTGGGAATCAGTCCATTGGCTGCTGCTCTATTCCCACCATAAGGTAAGAATACAATTCACTTGATTTCATCTTTAACATGTGTTTCCCACTTAGACATTGCCAATAATTAACTGAACATATTTGTCATTCCAGCTCAAGTGGAACCATGGCACCAGAAAATTCACTGTTTACAACCGTAATCAATGCTGGAGCCTTTCTGTGTGAGTTTATCTTCCTGAGCGACATGATACAGTATGTAATAAAAGTGATCTGTGTTAACCTACTGTGATCTCCTCTTTAGTTCTCCTGTTCTGCATATTCCACCATGCTCACATCATGGAGAAACATGCATGTTATTCCATGATGAGCAGGATTGCGTTGGCCTTTGGTGTGGTAGCAGCGCTCGGGGCATTCGCAGCTGGAAACTGCAACGTAAGTAACTTCAGCTGTAAATGTCTGAATACTTTTTAAATTATCATTGTCCAATACGAATAATACATCCCGCAAAACAGTCAAGACGTCATCATATAATGTTAACAATAAAGTTGAACAGCTTCTATTTGCACCTGTGCAGGAAAGAGCAAACAAAGGTGGAAGACTGTTTGTTTTGTGTCATCTGTTATGATTTATTTATTTAGTTGGGAAAGCACGTTAGTTTTACATTAATTGTACTATTTTTATCTGAGGAAGAACATGTAATGAACAAGCCCATTAACAAAATTTCTACAATGAGAGAGGACAATTTAATTTGTTTTCACTAAACACCAGTTAAACAGCTGTTATGTGCTCTGATTAATCAGATTAGAATATTATATTTCAATATAATGATATTACTGCAATGAAAAAATGTCCTGGTAAAGTTCAAAAATAGAAACCTTGTGCTGATACACAGCTTGCAAGCTATATATCAGTCTCTGGCCTGATTTCCATTATCTGTCTGTCTACTGCCTGTCCTCCACAGCCAGGTTACCTGTCACTGCTGCACTTCTTCGGAGCTGCCATCAGTTTCTTGTGTATCTGCTTCTACATTACACTACTCACTGACCTGACCAGGAAGTGCACGCTAACAGGATATGAGAAGGTTCTTTATCCTATACGCGTTGTCTCCACTGTGGTTCAAGTCATCGTCACCATCTGCTGTATCCTTTTATTAATTAGATTAACTGTCATTTTGTACGGTAAGCATTCCACAAATTCCCCCATATAATTATGATCACAGGCATGCAGTGAGTTGTGTTAGCAAGCAGAACTGTTGTGAACTATGGTTGCTTTGGTGTGACTTGAATCAGGACATTTCCGCAACTGACTTTAGCAGTGACGCTTGAGTAACAACCTCCAGCTGCTCTGCCTCTGTGCCATAATCGGATCCGGTCTGCTGCTCTGTTTACAAAGTGGGAATGGCCACAACAGTCGGATTGACAGAAGCACACACACTGTTTTTACAGAATGAATGGCATTTTTTCTTTATCAATCTTTAAAGTCCCCTTTGACTCAAAAATATGTTTTGACAGTAGAAGGATGTTTTCACATTCATCTAATCTTCCATCTAGAAGCTGCACTGGAGCAGTTCAGGGTTTAATATTGAGTTTAAAGGCACCTTGACACTTGTTGACGATGCACACCTTCAAGTTTGATTATTTAACCTCTAAACCTCCAGTTTGAAGCCGCCCTGGTCAAGATTTAGTACACTATTCATATGTGTGTAGAAAGAGCCTGTGTGTGTAAGAACATGAGGTATTGTGCTCCAGGATAAGATTTGGGTGTCTGTTACTCATGCTTCCTCCTAAGCGTATTAAGAATCAATGCAAAAATCACCCTTTGTCATAGAAATGTGCCTAATATTGATGAAGATTATACAAGTTGCTGAAGTTGACTAATCATTTAGAAGAAATAACTATTTCCAAATAGAAGTCTGTGTAAAAAGTGTATCTATAAAGATTGACAGAGTCATGGTATTTCTAGAAAAAACTACATCAAAAACTGAGATTCTTGAAGATGTTGTGTCTGTGTCTGTCATCCAAAAGGCTTCTCTATACTAGAGAAACCTAAAGCGAGTCCAGTTGTTTTTGACTACATGTTTTGTACATTGTAAGTGCTTGTAAGTGACATGTGACTGCTGTACTGTGATCTGCAGACCACCCACAAACTGTTCCATACATCCTTAACTCATAACTCCTTCAGACACTATCTTGTTTGTTCAGACGGAGTACTTTTATAAACATTTGGCTGCTATATTCGAGTGGATCCTCAGCGTCAACTTGGAGATGTTTGAGCTCAGCTTTGTCGTGGAGTTCAGCGTTTTCTCGTCCTTCATGATTTCAAATCTGCTGAGCAAGCGAGAGGAAGAAAAGCCTCTGATGATACAAATGTCCTGATATGAGGCTGCCACGTTTCGGCTGGAGGATGATGAAGAGGGACTGAGTAAGACATCTGTAAGG
The DNA here is from genome assembly GCF_027409825.1 of Scomber japonicus. Lineage (NCBI taxonomy): Eukaryota > Metazoa > Chordata > Actinopteri > Scombriformes > Scombridae > Scomber > Scomber japonicus. The sequence goes on along the minus strand of NC_070591.1, from coordinate 17,749,906 downwards.
ACAGTGGCTGGACCGTGGCTCCAAGAACAATGACTTTGTTTTTTTCATCACTCTTCTGCTGGGATGGATTGTTAACCACTAAAGGATTATGACCACTTTTATTTCACCCTGTAGATACTGTTGCCTAAAATTGTGTCATTTTCTTTACTGGGAACTTATGTTCTTTAGATAAAATATTCCTTATTTAATGAAAAAAACTACAGCAAATGAACAAAACATATCAGTGATGCTGCCAACAGAACAAGAACAATTTACCTGCGATGTCGTTTTTCTATACTTTGTGTTATTTTTTGGTGTGATGTTTTTTTCCCCCACAAAATCTGTGTATTGGTATTCCAGTTTCAACATGTTTACAAGTTACATACTGAATAATTGTACATAGTAATTCTGCCCAATTCCTCCCTACCCCACACTCCTAGATGCTCTGGATGTATTCAGAAAAATAATAAATTACACACAGCTGAATCAAAAGCTGAGGAGAGAAAAAGAAAAAAAAATGGAAAAAGGGATTGTTGAATCAATAAGGAAAGCAAAAAAGCAGCATCGACATTGTTCACTAAACGTATACAAGTTCTCTTTCTCCCAGTTTGTTCTATTGGTTAAAGTTAATCAGAAAAAGCATCCAGAGTTAATTGAAAATATCCTTATTACCTCTTAAGATGAGTTGTATCTTTTTATAAGATGTCAGAATAATCAACAATAAGCTTAAAATGCCTCATGGACCAAAAAAGTCATTAAGTCCCTCTGATAGTTTATTATTATGGTTCTTTATTGGATCTAAGCACTTGCATATCGCTGTGGCACTTTAATAAAATCATGACCACTTTACATGTTGAGATGTCCTGTTATTCAGCTGGAACACTGATTTCACTCTGTAGCTACAATGGGAGGGAGCAGCATGATACACTCCTGTTTAGATCCCACAGTTTCAATCGCTGTGACGTCTCCAGTACCTGTTTGACTGGATTATTAGCGCTGACATTTAGCTAAATATTTTTCCAATAGGTCACTCAGAGCAAATGACGACAGTGACGCTGATAGGCCGAGTTTAAAGGAAGAAGAATCTCATGCAGACGCACATCAGTGGCTGTTGTTTATTAGGTGTGGTCTGTTTTTTATATGAGAATTTATTATGGTAATTCAACTTTTGTTAAGCAACTTGGATGGGTTCACAACTTTTAATTGTCAGGTGCCCAAATAAACACTGAAACAGGTTTTACTCGTAGTCATTCCTGCGTCCATACTGACATTGACAAGATGACATTCAAATGAGCTTACAAAGTGATAGGGAACAACACCCAGTCCTCCTTTTGAGCAGTGTATTAAAAACTTCATCTGAAGGTGATATCAAATATACAGAAGTGTATTGCTGCCACGCCAGAAAAAAAACCCGGATCAGTATCACGTTATAACATGATAGTTTCTTGTTATAACGTAAAACTTTTCATGTAGGCTAATAACGTGATAGTTTCTTGTTATAACATAAAACTTTTCACGTTATAACGTTATAATTTATATTGTTATAAAATGAAACGTTTCACATTATAATGTGATAAATTGGTCCCAGGCGGAGGTGGACCCCGGTTAATTAGGTTGTGAACTGGCACTTTTGCAGTGAACCGGAATCACCATGGCCTAAAACACGGATACCCCACTGTTGAGATTTGTCTGTTTCAACCCAAGCATGAAGTAGAACTTAATCAAATCCTGTAAATGAGCCATATTCCTCAATTAATCTGTTCTCCACACAGCGTTTCCTCATTCCCACAACGTGAAACATTTATGTTATCACGTTATAACATGAAAAGTTTTATATTATAACAAGAAACTATCACGTTATAACGCAAAAGTTTTATGTTATAACAAGAAACTATCATGTTATTACATAAAATGTTTCATGTTATAACATGATACTGATCTGTTTTTTTTTCCTGGCGTGGCAGCAATACGCTGCTGTACAAATAAGAGTATTTTTTATTAAGAAAAAAAGTGTCTGTGTCTCTATGGACAATGTTTCCCTGTCCAGCTTCAGTGGAAGAATCTTAACAAGTGAGAATTTAGCATTAAAAACTAAAAGAGAGATAGAAGACATCCACTTTATTTGACTAATTTGTTTGGTTGAACTCTATAGTAGCTTAAAAAAACTTTTAAATACATGTTTGCACAGAGGAGGGCTGTGGATTTTGGCTCCCATTGCATAAATTGTAAGTGCATTATGAAGGGATCTTCCAGTATTTGATGGACGATTACAGCAAGAAACACATGTCAGTGTTAATATGGAGACAGACTTATTCTTATGTCTTATGTTTCCCATGTTTCAGTGCTACACTTTCGACACAATTTCTCACAAAACAAGACATGATTCTAGTTTTAATGCAAAGCACTTAACCTTTACTTGAAAGAAGGTAATATACATCCTCGAATAACAGATAATAAAGATACATGAGCAAAATCATTTCACAATGAATATCATCTTTTCTTCGCATCAACTGAGAGAGGAGTGCGTCATTATCTACAGTTTTTTTTGTTAGGAAGAAAAACAGTGAAAAGCACACCTAATTCTGTCAGCATCTTTACTGTATGGTACACTGTAAAAAATGTCATCTATATGCAGTAGTCCACATTATTACCTTAATAACAAAAAGGGAAAAAAAAGAAAAACAATTTGGAAAAAAAACAAAAACACAAGTTCATGGTTGTCTTTCAACTAAGTAGCTCAACTGCAATGCATACATTATAAATAAATGTAAGGGGAAGAAAGAAAAGTTCAAAAAGTACTACAAGCAATAATCTATAATTCCAGCATGGCTGAAACAATAAGTGGCCTCAAATCCAAATAATACACTTTGGAGTGTGACCACAGCTTTTACAAAACCTTTAAGATACTGTAGATTCTTCAAGCTGGCGTGTCTGAAAGTTCAACTCATGCTTAACACTTTTGGATAAATCAAGTTAAAATTGCCCTTAAAATTTGTTCTGTGAAATCTGTAAGTTGCCTACCATCTTTTCCAGTGAGGTGAGAAACACTTTTTTTAAGTAAGGAATGAGAAAAACACAAGGTTGTATAGTTAAGAACATCTTTTTTTTCCTTCCAACTCCAAGCCATTAATTACTGAAAACAAATTATTTTCAGCCAAGCTAGGGGAGGTCACTGGTATTAATCACAGAACTCTTCAACTCTAAAAAGGAAATTATTCATGTTCTCTTGCTCATATCTGACATCCTTTCCAGCCTCCTCCCTATTTATAACAGATCACTCAACTGATTTCATGTTGGGGGAAGCTCCAACTGTACACACTATGAACAAGTCTCTTTTCAATAAAAAGGGAAGGACACTACAGTAGTTGACAACTCAAAAAATTATTAATGTGATGATGCAGGTTTGTCATAATTGTTTAAATCTACAGCAAGTTGAAATGAGAAGTTTTTCAAACGGAGTACATGTTCTTGGTGGTGGATCCGCTCTTGCTGGATGTGTCGTCATGTGACTGGTAGCCAATCATGGCTTTGCTGGGGATGTTCAGACGCTCTTTATAAAGTTGCCTGTGGAAAGAAAATGTTTTGGTTAAATACTGCGTGAAAATCGATGCTTGACTTAGTGTCACCATCTAGTGGTTAATTGCTTTCCACCACTTATTCTCTTTTTAAAGGTGCAGTTTGTAGAATTTAGTGGCATCTGGTCTGGCAGACTCTGCAGCAGTGGAATATAATATTCATAAGTATATTTAAATTAGTACATAATCATCTGAAAGCAAGACTCATAGTGTTTTCGTTACTTTAGAATGAGCCCTTAATGTCTACATAGGGGGGGGGGTTCTCTACCACCAAATGAGCCATGTTGCACCACCATGCTTCTACAGTAGCCCAGAACAGACAAACCAAACACTGGCTCAACAGATTTGCACGTTTCACTACCAAAGAGGTTCTCCTACACACTTGTGAGGGGAGGACTATTCAGTTGTTTGCAGTCTGCCATCTCACTGCTTGATGCCACTAAATTCTACACATTGGTCCTTTAGCAAGGTGACTTTACAAACATACCCTATCGTCATGATGGCGTCCCTGTTTTGGCAGTTGCTCGTCCAGATGGCTATTTTGTCACCTTTAGGTCTAACGTTGACCACGGCTCCACAAACGTCTTCGCTTGCCTCATCAAATGACTCACCGACTAAACACAAGAGCTGCAAAATACAAAAAACGTGACACAATCATGAATCACACAACCATCACCAGAGATATGAAATGAATCTCTAAGAGTCTCCACAGCTGCTCCATGAAAACAGTGGACTTACTGTCTCCATCCAGTAGCGGTCAAGGTCATTGTGTCTCTGTTGTTTGGTGAGGGTCATCAGCCATCGACCCCCCAGTTTGTTCCTGTCATCTTCCCACATTGGCTTGATCCCATCCTGACACACAATGTGAAAAACAGTCAAATACTCCAGTAAAAAAGAGAAAAACCAACTGACAAAATTGATTGTTCAAAATTGCAGCATTTCTACGAATATGTAGTCAGATGTTCAACTAGCTATAAACATCTACAAACGTCTCAACAGAAACTGCTGGATCAGCATAATGCTGATATATTGTGAGTTTATATTTTTAAAGCCTTACCTTAAATAAGCAATAATCACAGCCGAAGCCAAGTTTGCTTGGTTGCTGTATGTGGTTGTATAATCTGGAAGAAACAGAACAGTGGCGTCAGAACATTTTATTTTGGTGACAGCTTGAGATTCAGAGATTCACTGCAGCTATATTATCTCCACACTGATGATGTGATGTAGCCTGGCTAACACCAGACCGCGTTTCAATCTCATGTGAGATTGAGGTAGTGTATACACGTGCATTTTTTTGTAAAAGTTGTTCTGCTTACTTGGGTCATGCTAATATTTCAGTTACAACAGCAGCTCTAAAATTGTATATACACTTTAATATTTTAATTAAAATATTGTTTAACTTCCGTATTTTCAAACTGAGTGCTATGCTGAATAGGCAGCATAATTCTTTGTCATATCTAGCTGAGAATAACATATTACATAATGACACGAGTGAGGTACAGTCAATCAGGAAAAATGCTGATGCTCTCGTGTAATTGTTATGTAGCCTTGCAGAATTGTTTCAAAGCTCTGTATTTTCATCACTGTTAGAAACATTTAAATGACGGGGTGATTTAACTAAATCTATATAATAAGGATGTTGCAATCTGTAGGATATTGCTACTTCTCACCACACTAATCACTGAGTAACAGAAAAAATAAGTCAAAATCCAGTACATATGACCGGACTGTTTATGAACCACTACAGGGCTTTTATGACGCATATAGGAAGTGGCAACACTCAGTCGTGGCAACTCATCACTCAGTCAGTCAGAGACTTTATAGTGCTGGCTCTGATGTTGTGGTCCATCCAAAAATAACTGCATGTAAACCTCAATATTGCACAATTATGATTACATTACCGGATTAACAGAGAAAACTTACGCCCAAAAGTCTTCAACTGTGTCAAACTTGGAGATGAGACGCAAGTTCTCTGTCCAGCTTTTGCTCTTGTCGTTTTTGAAATACCACAGGGCCCATCTGAAAGGGGAAAACACAACAATCCAAACATTCGGTATTAATAGGACTGTGGGAAAAATAAGTTAAGTACAATCATTAAGTATTTCTTCACCAAAACACAGAATTACAAGTGTGGTTTTAGAGAAATATAGTGCCCTTTTTCTTGGACAGAAAAACTAAATCAGGAATGTGTCTCATCAATCTAAACTAGAATAAGCAAATATCCAAGAAGGATATGAAAACAACAAAATAACTTCAACCAGAGTCCTAATAACACAAATGAACATTGTATTTCACAACAAAACACAACAGCTAGTTACAAAAGCCTGCATATCAATGCAGAACAGAGAAAGCCGGCCATCATCAGCAATACAAATGCAGCCTTTGTTTATGACGGGTGATGTTATTCTTTCATCTATTCCCAGGAGAGGTGGGTCTAGCAGGGGAGGGATGAGGGCAATGAGAGGGCATCAGCTGAACCCAGTGCCCCCCTCCCCCACAACTGTAACCAACCATCAACCCCACCCATGTGCCATAAACACTGGCGTTAATACACTAAACAAAGCTGAGTCAGAGGGTAAATGTGTGCCAGTGTCGTACAGCTACTCCACTGACACACATTATTACACAACGCTGGTTGTGAGACGAGACAGCACACACACTTGTACTGGTGTGACTGCTCGAGCATAGCAGTTTATTTACACACCATGTCATGCCATGTAAACAAACAGTATGTCAAATCACTGATGGATTCATGTCAATAACTTCTGTCAGACTGATGCGACGCTGGCTAACTCAAATTTTGACGACTGTTTAGTGTCTGGACCAAATGATGTCTGTTCAGCTTCTAATAAACAATTTGTTTGCTACTGCCCACTTATTTGAGGAAAAACCTATAGGGACCCCTTCCATAATTCATGTGTGGATATGCCTGCCCAGCGTCCCAACTCTCTCAATAATTATCACTCAATTTCTAAATTGTCCTGTCTCTCAAAAATCCTGGAGTCATTAGTAAATAACCAGCTGAACTCATTTCTCTCACAACACTCGATTCGAAGTCCACTTCAGTCTGGTTTTGGAGCTAATCACAGCACCACCTCAGCTGTCATACTAGTAGTAAACAATTTGATTACTGGTTTATAGAGCGGGAAAGATCGTGCCACGCTATTCATAGATTTATCGAAAACATTTGATACAGTCAACCATTCTCAAGTTACAGAAAGGTTGCTCATTACTAGTTTTGATGGGGATGCTTGCAGCTGGTTTCACAATTATTTATGTGACAGACCTAAGTGTGGGAGGATTGGGAGGCGCCCAGTCTGGATTCCTGCCAGTTACAATGGGTGTGCCACAGGGATCCATTCTGGGCCCCATTCTGTTCACCATTTATATCAATGAAAATGTCTCTTTCCTGCATGGTTGCCAAATCCATCTTTATGCTGACAATACTATTTTATACTGTACTGCTGATTCTGTTTAATTGGCAATCAATAATCTGCAACACCCTCTTACTAACCTTGAACTGATAAACACAAAAAAAGACGAAGAAAAAAGAAATTCATAGTTTTCTCAAGATCCAAAAACAGACTACTGTAATCTGCATAGATGAAAGGGTTACAGAATTCAAGTATCTTGAAGTCTGGTTTGATAAAAAAATATTTTAATACCTCATCAAGAAGCTTATTGGCAAATCAAAATCAGCTTTTCTTTGATTTGTAGGAAGAGGTTTTTAGTTTCTGTCAGTTCTGGATTATGGGGGTGTAATTTACAGACATGCTGCAGCCTCTTCATTTAAGCCCTTTGATTCTGTTTACCGCTCATACCTAAGGTTATTTAATGACAGTTACCGCACTCACCACTGAATCCTCTACGATAAAGTAGGTTGGTCTTCTCTGACAGAGATGCAATAATCATTGGTGTCTGTGTATCTATAAATCCCTGGTTGGAAAATTAGCATCATACATAATTTGCTCCAGTGCTCTTCAGGTACCTCGTACCAGGACTGATAATGGAAAAATGTATATGAAATCTTGCAATGTGACCTAAAACTGAAAACCTGCATACCTCTCAGGCACTTTCAGAATGTATTCAATAGCCACCCATTACATGCCTGTAAACGTTTTAATTGATTATGTTTGTCTATTTTGGTTGTTTTATTTTTTTGCCATGGTGTAATTTCAAATAATAAATAATGGTCAACTGCAAAATTTTCTGAGAGAATCGTAAGAAAGTGTGAAGAAACTGTCTTCCAAAGCCTAATGCAGGCGCGTTTCCTTAGGCATGGGTGGAGGATTGGATTGTCAAACACAGGTTTAATTATTCAGGTAATTATAGACTCCTGTTTGGAAATAAAGGCAACATAAGTGGAGAGACTAAACCACGATTAACAATGGCTGTGTTGCTAGTAGTTCCATTTTTAGCGCAGGCTGAGCAATATCTAATAAAAGAAGAATGCTAGGAGGAGAATGTCTTTATCTATAAACATATAACTAGGGCTGCAAGTTGACATCCTCAAATATTTTGTTTCAGTCCACAATCAAAATATATTCAATCTGCTGTCATAGAACTTAAAGCAATAGAACTAAAAACAGACAAAACATGTATTATTTGTAGGGATGCAACTATTTTAATTATCAATTAATCAGCCAGCTATTTTCTCAATAAAATGTCACAAAATAGTCAAAAGGTTCCATCTACAAACGTCTTATTTTTTCTGAACAACAGTCCAAAACTCTGTATTGAGTTTGTATGACAAAGAAAAGCAGTAAATCAACAGTTTGGACTCACTCTGCATCGATCTACAAGTTTATAGAGGCATGTTTAGAAGATGTGTTGTTTAAAAAAAAAAGGCTGATAAACCTAAATTTGCCTTGACCTCTGTTTGCCTACATGATGATTAATTTTCTGTGATCAACTAATCAATAAATATGCATATTTGCATTTCATTTTTTTGGTAAACTACATTTTTTTTAACTGTATTTAGGTATTAATACTAGGGCTGCAAGAACGAATCGATAAAATCGCTAAAAATCGATTACTGAAAGTGTTGGCAACTCATTTCTTTATTGATTCATTGTGTCGCATGATTAATGTGTCACTTGCCATGTCGTGGAGCAGTTTTCTTCACGTGCAGACGGAGCTGAGCACAAAAAAATGATCGTTTTTCTACTGCTTTTGCACGTCAGGTCAATGACATAATGTCACTGTGTGGATCAATTAACCTTGTTAAAGTGGGCTGCCTCATTCTAGAGGAATCAAGCGCACATTTTTTTGTATGGTTGCCTAATGATGCCAAAAATGTACTCTTTATATGTAGTTTCAGACACATTGCTGTATTTTTTCTGGGTTGTGTGTGAAATCATTAAGAATCATATGAAATCAGTCTGTACAGCACCAAGGTGAACTGGTTTAGTCTTTATTCTTGGTTGACACAGCTGGGATGTATAATATTTAATTGTGCTCTATTTGTGTGAAACATGTTTGGGTTTTTTTAATATGTTATAATTTGTGACAAATAATACAACTTTAATTTATTCATATACTAGAGCAACCACTGAGTGTTGGAACAAATTAGCATTTTTCTTTATTATTTATCTATTATTGATTGTTCTGACAGTTCCGTTTTTTTAAATTATTACTTATAATTTAATATTACCATAACAGTTCAGGGATGTCCAAGCACCAACATGATGTTTGTGCACTTTTTGTGCATTATCAATTTGAAATAATTGTTTTTTAAAATCAGATTCATCAATACATCTACAAGTAAAAGTATGGCATTCTTCTGAAATCATAAGAGAGCTAATGCAAAGGTCTGAATGGTGGCATATCTCTCCTAAAAGTCTCATTTTAATAACACCTTTATTCATTATTATCTTTAAAGAACAGAGCAAGATGTTTTAAGCTGCTTAAGCTCATAGACTATTGATGAGTCACATTTTAGCCCCTTTACTGCACTCACATAGACTGTATATTAATGCTGATCATTTTACACTACTTACTGCAGGTTTTCTGAAACTCAATGCATTGACATTCTTTTATTGAAATAGTAAATGAAAATCAAGTTGCAAGACTTGAAACTTGCTTGAGAGAGTGATCATCTCATCTACTAATGTTACTGAGAGGTAATAGAGCTGAGCAGCCTGTTCACATCCATCTGTGGATTCACCTTCGTAGAAGAGACTGATAAAGAAACTCTTGACAAAAATAACAGCAGTTTCAAGTTTCTGTGAGTTCATTTTCACACAATTATTAAAATGTCTAGTATAGCCTACCACTTAGCTTGTCCAGACAACTGACTAAACCTTTTTTTTTTGTTTGAGCCCTTACAACGGGTTAGGCTAAATCTTATTCTTGCTTTGCTGTAAGAAAAAAGGTTTATATTCAAGTAACTCAGTCATTAATTAAGGAACAGGCCTGTTACTCTCAACTAATACAGAGAGGGTTTGAGGCAGTGACACAAGATAAGTCACAACATATGCAAATTTCCAATTAATCTAACAAGCAGAGACTTCCTCAGAGAGTCAGAAGTAGAAAAGACCATTAAAGGTGTTACGTGAAGCATCATCACACTACCCAACTGCAGTGTCAGATCTGAGTGCCTAAAACCAGAGTACCAGGATTACACGGGCCCTGCCAGAGCAGCGGACAGGAACAACCTTGACCCCCGAGGCTGGGCTGAACAAGCAGAAAGGCCTAGAAGTGACTTACTAAGTGAACTATTCAGCATTTCCCAAACCGCCTGTACAATGCTCCTGAATAGGTCGTCACCACCACAGAACTATAACATTTCTGAAAGGACAATACTGAACAACAATTGCAACACCAGCATGCACTGTAGGAAGCTGAATTCTTCCCTCTGTGCAATAGATATAAACATAAAACCAGCCTTTTACCTGTAAATTATTTACACATTCATACACTCAACTGTAAATAAATTGAAATGATAATAATTATATACTGGTTTTGAATCTTTAAAGTGTTTTAGAGGTAGGAATCTGAGTAAAAAGTTCAGAATTGTAATTGAAACATTGTGTTACATCTTTTATATAAAGTATAATATTCTGCTGTAATGTTTCCATTTATCACACTGACTTATTTTTTATACTTAGTTCATATATCATAAGTTCGCTACTTTCACTTCTGAAATGACACTAGCATTAGTGGGTAACTTTATTGTCGGAATTTCCAACTTCTTCCTGAAGTCGAATTTCCGACTTGGAAGGTCGGACGAACCTCACCAGCCCCAATCTCAAAAATCCAAGATGGTTGCCGCATGCATTAATAGTGTGAAACTTATAATATCCTTATGTGTCTCATTAAATCATACACACGGTACTGTCTGACTTCTATCTGTGGACATGTTGCTACACTGTTTGTACGTGCAAAATACATCAAAATGTGTTTTTATCAACTGGTATCGCTATCAGTGGCTAACCTGGCTAGAACTGACTTCTACACTGGAACTGCTCAAACTTCGATATGACATCATTCCTAGCACACACTTCCAACTTCCGAGGTAAATGGAACGTAGCATTTAAGCAGTCTTTTTTGGCTAAAGTGACATTAGACATGACGGGTACTCCAAAAAGTTGCGCTGGAGGAACCTTGTCAGCTGCGGCAGGAAATAGGTCAAAGACTACAGACAGTGATTTATTTGGATTGGGTGATGGGCTGTTAGATCTATCGACACTGACATTGTGTCCACTGCATGTACGCTATGACTGTACAGCTGTTAGTGGTGACGCAAAATGATGATGAGGATTAGCAAGTGTCAAAAATCTCAATTTACTGCTGACTATTGGGTAAATTATTCAGTGTAAAAGTAGTGAATGAGTGAATTCAGACACAGCCTTGTAGACAATAATCTTTCTTTTGTAATACCTGTCAAACACAGCAGCTGTCTTATTCTTACCTGTTTTGCAAGGGGTGTTTGATATACTGTTCAGGATTCGCAACAACTTGTGGGGTTTCAGTTGGTTGGTCTTCAGTTTCAGGTGCTTTCTGAAGAGGGAGACAAAACACACACACACACATATATATGTATATATATTTGAATTTTAAAACATTTATTAAAAGTTTTATTCCTGTAAGTCCACTGGCAGCTATTGAAACTGTAGATTTAATAATATTATAGATATTAGGTCTATAAAATGTCAGAAACCGATCAACTATCCACGACTCAAAGATATTCAGTTTACTGTCACAGAAACCAAAAAATATTCACATTTGAGAATCTGGAACCAGAGAATTTGACTTTTTCCCCTTAAAGAATGACTTGATTATCTAAATAGGTGACAACTGATTTAACTGTTGGCAGTTAATCACTGTAGCCATGAGCTGGGAGATAAATGCCAATCTTGTGATATTAAACAAGATGTGGTAGCACCACAGTCGTATCACACTCCAAGCAGACTATTCACTACATTATAGACTTTCAAAGCAGAAGTACTGCAAAACATGTTTCGATGCCTCTTTTCATCACGACAAAATTCACATGACACCCCAAATGAGGCCTCATTACATCACACGCTCAACAGAGACATGTAGTACTGGTTTTGGATACAGGATGAGCGTATCAATCTGCCAGTGTTTAAAAAGAGAGCTGTAGGCTCTTTTTTAAAAGGGTTACACTTTAATAATATAGACTCTATTGAACAAAATAATAAGGAAAGCAGTAAAAACCACTTATAATGTGACCATTTCATGTCTCACATATAATTCACACATGAAATAAAAGCAGCTGCCCAGCAGATGTCGCCATTTTGACTGTATGTGTGAATGCTTAGAAACAATAAACCATTCTCAGTGCAATTGATTCTTATTGACTCAGTGCTTTGTGTCCTCTGTGACTATGACACACCTTAAATTAGGCCTTTTTGGGGGTAAAATATCCTATTCATTCGTGCAAATGGAAAAACCCCAGAAAGGCTCACTAATTTGGTTTAGATGAATTAAAGAATTATTTTTCTTCTTTACTAATATTAGTTGATTCACACTTTGAAAACTGTTCCTGGAAAGGGGCAAAAAAGATTTCTTGGCAGGTGATTGGATGAACTATCTGTCTATCACCAGCTATCACTATCTTACCTTACGAGGCAGCTGGATTCACAAGATCACGTGACAATCTTTATAGTAGCCTACAGTGGACTGGTCTGAACCACTGGTATTTTGGATAGAAGCGCATAAATTGAACCCTGACCAGATGGATTCTTGCGTATATCAGGAATCCAGCTGCCTCGCAAGATAAGATGTTTTGACCCAGAGTGAATGTTTTTACATATTAATTCAATCATCTCTGCCACCACAGGGGTCATCTATGAGAGTTGTTGACAGGATCTCAATATATAAATGATTAAGCATGTTTAATTGTGTACTAAAATCTAATTGAAAACTGTTAAATTGACTGCTGAAATGCAAAGATTCTTTACTTTAAAGTAGAGTTGTTCCGATTCCAATACCAGTTTCGGAAATGCCTCTGATGCTGAAAAAAATGCTGGCATGGGTATCGTTGAGTACTGGAGTCCAGGCACCGATCCGATACCACGTAATTTATTAGAAATAGGATTCTATTTACTGGCTAGCTCCGTTAGCTCTGACACACTTCTCCTTCGCTGCTCTTAAAGCAGTCCATCGGCAGCTGCTGCTTTAGAGGGGCGAAGAAGAATTGATCACCTGACACCTGTAACAAGGAGCTAACGTTCAACACCAGCAACGTAATCAAACATTTAAAGACGCGTCACGCTAAAGAGCACGAAGTATTTACCAAAGCTAAGGTGAAAAAGAAGGACAAACTGCAGCAGCAAACTCTGGAAACTGCCTTTTTTATTTTACAATATTGTGGCTGCACTTTAACTAAAAAAAAAATCTAGGAAAAATTATTCCTAGATTTATTTAGTTAAGTTGCTGTTGCACTACTGTTTTATAGTGTCCTATTTAAAAATAAATGGCTTCCATTTGCTGTATTCATTCATGTTTTACAAAAGCTTTAACCTGAGCCAGGCTTTACCATAATTATAATCATATCACAATCATGCAGGCGTAGTATGATTTTTTATTTATTTTTTAACACACTGGTATCGGTATCGGCCGATACCCACAGCACAAGTATCGGAATCATTATTGGGAGGGGGAAAATGGTATCGGAACATCTCTACTTTAAAGTCCACCTTCAGTCAAAAAAGTTTTTTTCTTCTTGTTCCTACAGTTGGATATTTAAGCCTCACTGTGCAGAATAATGTATTTGCAGAGTTTGACACTGGACGGCTATTTTCACATTCATCTGTTGTAAGTGGAAATTTTCTCTGTACTCATTGAAAATTAAATTTTTAGAGGCAGACCTGTTGACTTACAAAAGCGTTATGTGAAAATTTGAAGCCAGCAGTGCACTTACACGGAAAATTGACTTTACAGTAAAGCAGGAGACATTTTGTGTCTGGTAGTTAAACCTTTAAGATAAAAAATATTTTATCTGGGATTTTTCATGAGGGAGAAGGAGATGTCATTTTAAGGTTTTTCTCTTGCAAAAACAATGTCAGACACACATTATTGTACCAAGCAGGGTATTTTAGTATGTCTTAATACATCCATGAAGGGCATCTTGAAGTATATTTTTATCATCTACTTATTATTTTATGTTTATTTATTCATTCATCATTTTTTGCTATTTGACAATGTAGCCTGGTTATTTTTAATCTGATTTACCATTTTACTGCAATATTAATTTTAAACAAGTCCAAATAGACTATCACTACTTTTTAATGCAGCTTTGTACACATGCTCTTATTTATTTATGGAATTGTTTGTGTTTTAATGTAATTTTATGTAAGTTTTCCATTGGTACATGTTTTTATGTTGTTTATGGGCCCCTAAGGTAAGACACGTTTGTGTAATTATGTTATAGACAATTATGATTTTTGAATCTTGGGCGGTGCTCAGTAACTTGCAAAATAGTAAACTAACATGAAAAAACCGTGATAAGATCGTATATCGTGATACCGCCTGAAAAAAGCAGTTAAGATATTTGCCATATCACCCACTCCTAGAAATTGGAAATATTGTATTGTTTTTTTTTTGTTTTTTTTAACAGTCCCTAAACAAAAAAATAGGTTTTCTCTGGATCGAAAGACTTATTCATTAGAATAGGGCACAATTCATTAAAACTTAAATTACTGATCCAGATTAGTAGGTAAGTCATTAGCATATAACAGATACATTCAAATTATGATTATTTTTTTCTCAGGGGGACCATAACTACCACATACACACGATTAAATATCGTATAAAAGAAAAATTAATGTAGATAAACTGTCGCATTGTTTTATTCATTTTAAAGTGGACTGCTGACTAACATCTGACAGCTCTGTGTGGCTCCACGTTCGCACTATTTTAATCAATGCCTGCACGCAACACCACGCAGCAAACAGCGAGTTTTCCGTCGGTAAAGATAAATAAAACATTAATTTAATGGTCGCCAGCTTTAGTTTTAGCTGACGTGTTAGCCTAGCTACGAGCGGCACACACACACACGTGTCCAGATTGTGACTAATTTAATAAATCATATCGCAGTGTGGCCCCCTTAAAAATGTGTTGGCGGTGGATGAGAAAAAGCGTATGTGATAGTGACTTTAACATCGAAGTAGATGAAGATAACTCATTGATTGTAGTTTGAATGAAACAGTCAGTCAGTCCCTCCCTGCCGACAAAGTCAGTCCATCACATTGCTGCTGCTGAGCATGCTAATGCTAACACGCGATCTGTGAGCCGAAACACAACGACTCTCCCAGAAATAAACCGCCCCGTTTCGATATAGTAATATCATGTAACACCATTGTCAAATATAGTGGTGGTGTAACTCGTCGTTCCGTGAGCATTAGTCGTTTTTATCCAGCTAGCTCTTGTTTCTCTTACCGGCTCCGATGTCGCCATCTTGACAGTAGAAGAGTTCTGCCCGTTCAGGTCCTGCGTCACTGCAGCCGCTCACACATGTACGGAGGCCCACGCGGTACATTCAAAGAGAGGCCACCTGGCATAGTGCAGTAAGATAGGATCAGAATATTTTAATACTACTACTACTACTACTAGCCTACTACTACTATTACTACTACTGATACCACCACTACCACCACTACTACTACTACTACTACTCTACTACGACTAGCCTACTACTAGACTACTACTACTACTACTACTACTAATCATAATAATAACAACAGTAATAAAAACAATAATAATTTGGCAGAAATAGATAAAATATTAAACCATAAATAAAACAACAAAAATCAACAATATAATATAACAGACCAATATTACAGAAATGCCTGTCTGTACAAATAGGTCTTTAAAGGCTTTTTAAGATGAGGTACAGACGACTACAACAGTAAAAGCGTGGTCTCCTTTAGTTTTAAGCCTGAACCTGTAACAACATCTGAGTTTCAGATCTGATGGATCTTGGCGCAGGATAAGGTGTGAGGAGTTCAGAGATGTAAAGTGGAGCCAGACCATGATTGGATTTGAAAGTTATTAGTAAAATTTTAAATAATAGGTTAATAATAGATTACCTCCTTAAAATGTAATAAGTAATGTAACTATTTCCATTACTTAATCAAACCAAGGCACACAAAAAAAGACCATAAAAATATAGAAGCAAAAACAGAAAGCGCAATAGAAACAAGCCCTTAAAACAATTTAAGGTGACATAAATGACAATTTAAACAGGTGAGTCTTCAGTTGTTTTTAAAAGCTCTACAGAGGCTGCAGATCGTAAGCCTAAAGGTGGCGAGTTTATAGTGCTGGAACCCCTAATTCAAATGCCTGTTTTTTCAGGCGGGAGTGAGAGACAACCAGTAGGCCATGGTAACCGGACCTCAATGAGCTACTGGGTATATAAATGGGTGGAGAAGGTCATATAAGTACTCTGGTGCCTGATAATGCAGGGCTTTGTGAGTAATCACAAAAACCTTAGAATAAATTCTGAACCTGATGGGGCGCCAGTGTAAAGAATAAAATGCGTGTAACATGTGACCTCCGGTAAACATCTGTCTTAAAACAATAGTCAGATATCCAAAAATGAACATTGAAATAGGTTTTTTTCTTGCTGTAATCATTCTCTCTGTTCATACTATGTAGACACACTGAGGATTTTGGCCTCCATCACTTTCACTGAAAGCACATTTGAAGGAGATCTTTTAATGAGTCAGTATGAACAGGGAAACTGATTAGAGCGAGGAAAACCTCTTTCAGTGTACCTGACTGCTGTTTTAAGACAGACTTGGAGTTTGGTATGAACCTATCCTTTAACACTTTTGATGTTCAACACACTACAGAGTGTTGTGCCTTCTGGTTGTGGTTCTTCAGAAGTAAGATGCGTGCAGATAGATGTAACACTAGTCTCTAATGATTGTGTTTTTGCAAGTAGAAACAATAAAGGATCAAATGCTCACAATCATCACGGCCTCAGCACTGAAAATTACAACTCAACCACAACATAAAGTGATGACTCTGATTTGAGTCAAAACAAAGTTTTGATACACAAATCTGTTTTCAGTTTTTGGACTTTTCCTCTAATCCTTGTTTTTGAGGAAATCTTCCTTTATTTGAACATCTCTAAATAATACAGTGCCATCACATATTGAATGAACAGAGCAGAGATGTTTGCAGGCAAAGTGGCTGCTTTGGATTAACAGATTCATTTGGCCGCGCAAACTATAAAATATATATTATGATGCTGCCAGTAAAAAGGCAAAAAGTCTTTGTCACCTCCCACTGTTCCCTGTTTCCAGGAATGTAACATCCCTGATGTTGGCAATGATTCAGACAAATACACAGATGACCTCATCTCATCTGTGCAGGATGATTTTGTGAAGAATAGCAGACACAGTAAACACATTCAAATCTAATCTGATGTGTCGCGTTGTCATGTTATGTGTCCTACTTCATTTCTGTTGGGTGTTCAGTCCTACTAAATGGAGATAAATCCTTCCACTGCTGCTGCCAGGTGCTATTTTGACAGCTGTGCCCTCAGGATGTTTGGCTCTGATGTCTCTCTAGAGCACCATTGGTGCAAGTACTCCACTGGCACATACATAGCGTCCTTTTTCATTCTGATGAGTTGAACTAATAGAGATATTAGAGTGGGGTGAGGTGTCAACATTTTAGTATCAGCTGTTTGAGCATAACAATACATTTCTCAGAAAATCAGTGTATGTCCAGGAATATATGCAATTGATTGAAAGGTATAAATGAACCAGCTCTTAGGAAATCAGAGAGATTGATTTTGGACAGCTTGCTAGACAGCAGCCTTGACATGGTTGTCGTTATTTCCAAATTCTTGAAAAGCTTCATTTGATTTATATATTATAAATATATATAGATTTATATATTTGTATATTGTTATGTGGACGAGTGAGGGGGTTGTTTTATACTGTTTTTTATGTGTTTCTTCTTTTTAATTATTTATTAGCTCTTTTGCACTACCAAGGACTGCATTTAATTTAGTTGTACCTGTTACAATGACAATAAAGATATTCTGATTCTGATTCTGATTGATTTATAATCTCCCGATTAATGCGTCAGTCCTTGGAGAGAACACTGCCAAAGTGTTTGAATAAGAAGTAAACTGCATCTCATTTGTGTAAGACAGGCATGTTGAATGAAGGCCAAATCTGTTGATGTTGACTACAGCTCTTTTGTGTCAGAGCCACAAGAGCACAGTTAATGGCTTCTTACACCTCAATCATACCATGCAGCTGGTCTTCCACATGATCAAATCTGACAGTTTTAAGGTGTTGGAAAGGTTGAAAAAAGCCACAAGCACCTCTGATGTCCTAAACTTAATCATGTTGACTGAGACGATGTGTGATGTTCTATTTCCTGAAACCTCGCTATGACTTTTTTGTTTTTCTACTGTTCTTAGAACTTCAAACTTTCGAGGAATTTATCACCGAGTACGGTAAGATATTCTTTGTGTCCACGGTGTAATCACTTCAATGTCACTACTCCAAGTGTCATTTAAATCTGTCAAATTTCATTTCAAAATTTCCATTGCGGAAGTGACTTTATCATACTGTCCAATTACAGAGCTGGTTTTCTGGTTTCCACATAACAGCCACAGCACTGTTTAAGGAAAAGGGCTAAGAATAATATCAGAAATAGTTTTACGGCATGTTTTTTTTATCCTGTGTGACAGAATAAAGCCCTTTTCAAAATATGACATATTTAACTTTTAAAATGTTGTTGTTCATTTTAAAATACCAGACTTGTGCAAGACAAATGTCACCGCACTCCAAAACATAGATTATTGATTGTACATGCCCAATCAAGTTTTGGTGGTTATGTGGATTTTATTTACACTTGACCACACTCCAAAATCACTGCTGACTTTGTTGAAGTTAGAAGTTATTCAGTTCATCATGTCACTGAGTAAGTTTGTTTTTCATGTAATTTGAGAAAAAAACAACAACATATTCTTAGCTCTGGAGACAAACAATGCCAAAACATGCAGTGAGTCATCACCAGACATTAAGAGGACAAAGTCTAAGTTACTAAATCTAAATTCCACAGCAGTGAGTCAGCTGCTAGTGTGGGAAATTCAGAGAACCAAAAACTAACCCATGAAATGTTTTCTCTTTGTTTCAGAATTGATGAGCCAGCTTCATGCTGAACTAAAGACAGTAAATACTTTAAAAAGCCCACTGAAACTGTACTGAACAGTACATTTAAAGGAAGAAAATGCTACTGTCATAGGTGGCATTTTTAAGTGTTGTGTTCACATTCACCTTATTATACACACACACAGACACACAGACTCTCTCTCTCTCTCTCTCTCTCACACACACACACACACACACACACACAACAAAACAGAACGGAACATATCATGATCAGGTCCAAAATATAAATATGACTTTATTTCACAATCCCGAAAGAGATCAGCCATCCATAAAAGGAATGCTAAATTTAGTCTCTTCTCAAGTCTAAACTGGATATATTTTCAGCAACGTACAGTAATTCAGTTTCAAAATAAGCAAGATCATCCATTGTCTAAACACCATTAACAGTACAGTAAAACAATATGGTTCACATACATATTTACACATTTTCTACTAATAAAAGTTTTTTTTTTTCAGATTTTTGAATGCTGGTGCTAGTTGTTAGTTCCTCGTTGATAAAAAAAGACTTTCAATGTACTTGCTTAATGTGGACTGAAAATGTATCCACAGAAAATCAAAAGACACACTTACAACTGTAACTTTGTTTTGTGATGTTCAAAAATGTTCTTTCTAAATCAACTGATTTAAAACGGTTTACATTCATTTCATTTTGTTTGAAGGTTGTGATTTTCTCAACTGACCTTTTGAGAATTGTCGGAGAGTTTGGTTATCTGTGGAAGACTTTTGAACTCTGAATGGACAATAATTTTGCATTTTACTGGTACTTAAAAAACATCGTGATCAGGGGTGAGATCCTGCAGCATCTCAGTCTGTTGTCAAGTCAGTTATCATCCAAAGCAATAATAAAACTACCTTTGTGTTCACGTATATACAAGATCAGTGTGTGCTGAGTTTCCAAAGAGCACCATGCCATCACTGTTCAGTATAAAACCTGGTTGAGTCAATGGATGAATCTTGACATCTTGTCCTATTAGCACCAAAAGGAAGTTTAAGTGTAAAAATAACCAATACCTTTCTCAAAGAAAATGCTATGCCACCAGTGTTAGTGTGAATATCAGTAAATGTCTTTGTGCTGAAATTTCACTGGCGAGTTATTAAACTGAAGAGCTTCTCATTCGTGGGTAATAAAAAATAAAATCCTGATTCACCAGGAGTTGACAACAACCCCCTTATTCAGACCCTGTAAGAAAAGCTATCTGTAAACAAAGTCTTCACAAGGGTCAAGCACCCGAAATTGTCTTAGGCAAAAGTTTGAGTGGGATCCGATGACTGTTTATGAGTGGTTTTCCAACAAAAGCAGAGAGGATGAAAGAGAAGAAATATTTGGATGATTTAGCATTAACTAACACAGTTTTGTACTCAGAGTATGGACATAAAAACTGGCAATATTCAGTTGACACCTCTGACATGTGATTTCTGTGAAGAAAAGAGAGGTCTCATTAGCACCATTAAAATGTACAGTAAGTCAGAATTTGTGTAATCCTATGATCAAGTGTTTGTTCCCACTGAAGCACCTTTCCGACATAAAGTAAGTGCTAACAATGATGAAGACTTTACTGTTGCAGCATTTTATGATTTCTCATTCTGATTCCTCATTATTCTAAGTTTTTAGAGAGATACTTTCCTTAGATATGTATGCCATTTCAATCAAAATAAAAATGCAGAAACACTGTGAAATAAAAACAAGGTTCATGCTAAACTGGTTAAGCCCCTTTCACACATGCAGTCTATCCCTGAAATATTCAGGAACATTTCCTGCATGGGGTTATACGCGTGAATGGGAGCAGAGACCGAAATTCTGGAAAATCTGTACTGTCAGTTTCCCAACTTGAAAATGCTGGTACAGCTGTGGTGTGAATGAAAGCAGTAATATTGCAGGGACAGAAGAAGCTTTCACATGGAGCGAGCAAATCAATCACTAGACTCCAATGATGACGCATTATTATCATATTACATGTTAATGGTTGCCATGCCAATGTTTTCGATGTGTACATGTACATACGGCCTTGCCCCGTCTTATTTACCTCAATCGGGTTTTATGAAAGTTGGCAATCAAAAGTGTTGCATTACCGCCATCTGCTGGACAGCACCTTGCCCCATCTATTCTGGCATTGCCATTGCATGTGTAAAAAGGTGCAAGACGGAAATGTTCCTGAATTTAGCTGCATGAGTAAATAGTGAAAATCACTTGCGGTGCCTGAAAGGTTATCCCAGTTTTACCGGGAACTATGTGTGAAAGAGGCTTTATATATCTCTATTTGTACATACATATTTAGGCCTATGAATTGGGACCTTTTTTCAAGTTAAGTTTCGGAAAATAAAAAAGTGCTTCTTAATATGCCATACATATTCTGTGAATAAAAGACAAACCATCCAGATGTGGAGAAAACAAACAAAACAACAAACCAAAGAAGTACATTTCTTTCATTAACTGCCAGCAGACGTTAGAGGCAGCAGAAGGAAAAGCACAATGCTACATGTGACAATCTGTAGTAAATATATGCATGATATTAGTCTTATTTTCTACATTATGTAATGTATGCGTTTGCTTAACAAAAGGTTACAGTGAGAATGGCACCAATGTAAAAGCCAGTAAGATTCATCTTGTGGAAAGAGAACTACTGGCTGAAATAAAAAGCATAGTCCTACTGTACAACATAAATTCTGAGCGTCAACACATAATGCAGGTTATCATAGAAATCTTGCAGTAAACAGGCTTACACCAGGAATTAAATAGAAATAGTTATGATCACAATAAATAATCACATCTTTTTTGTTCTTAATCATGTATATAAAACCAGTTTAACAACATCTTTAAAATGCTTCAAAGCACCATCTCTTTACAATAAAAACCAACACCGAAAACTCACAGTTAAAAAGCCAACAAACTTTGGTCTTCCTCATCACTTCGAAGGCAGAGACAAAGGAGGACAAAGTGAACAAAAAGATTAGAAAAGCACAATGAAAACGACGTAAAAATGAGAGTAGCAGTTTGAAGTTGACTGAGGTAAGGCAGAAGCACAGGGTGTAGGAGTTTTCTGTGTGTGTGTGTGTGTGTGTGTGTGTTTGTGTAAAATATGTTGACTAAGTCCAGCGATTGTAGGGGCCCGTCACTTGGGTAAGAGCATAAGGGGATACGGTGATGACACCATCCCTCGGAAGAGTCCATGCTTGACGTGTGGGAACATTCATCCTCCTCCTCATCTCTTCTGCCTCCTCCCCCGCCTCCTCCTCTCGCTCCGCACCTCCGGCTCCATTGCCATTCTTCCCCACCTCCTCCATCCTTAATCTCTCTGCCTCCTCCTCCCTGTCCCGTTCCCGCTTGGCCATTTTAGCATCCCACATAGCCATTCCGTGGCCTGGCTCATTCAAGGACTTGTGCTGGTAGAAGACCAGGGAGATGCGTGTGGGGTGGCTCCGGTTTGGCCTGAGGATAGGAGTGGTGGCGTGGAGCTCCCGCCGTGCGCACTCGATCAAGATGGAGCCATGTGATGGTGCCACGGCTACTCCGCCTATATCGTGGTCCAGGAAGTTGTGCTCGCTGTCTGACCACACCTCTTCCTGCTTAACTTCCTCTGGTTCAAGGGGGGTCGTTTGTGGGGGAAGGGGGAGAGATGAGAGCGGAGTGAGGCCGTGGCCCCTGACCTCTGCGCCGACATCTCCTGCAGCCCTGTGGAGTCCATTGAGCCTGCTGAAGAGGCCCTCAGAGGTAGGTCTGGGGGAGAAGGAGGAGGGAGGAGGAGCACTCCCAGTGGGGGAAGGTCTCCGCAGAGGAGAGCAGTGCACCTCGTTGGGCTCAGTTTTAAAAGAATGGGGGTAGTCATTAAGGGCATGATGTGGAGGTATATGTTCTGATGGGTGCCCAAACTGGTTTTTGGGAGCATTCTGGTCACCACATGTAGAAGAATTACCATTAACTGCTTCATTCATTGTCTTATAAGTGAGAGCTAAACCATTCTGTCCAAACTGGAGGCCAGGCAGGCCGTGATGGTTGGGGGAGATGACCTCCCTCTGTGGGGTGACCCCTGTACCCGGAGTAGGATAGCTGCTGGTGCTCTGGCTATAAGTGCTGGGTTGATTCCTCTCTGGTAGGTACCTTCCAACGCTGGCAGGTCTGGGTGGTAGTTTGTAAGAGCTGTAATAGGCCTGTGGGTCTGTTTCGAAAGTAGAATATACATGTATAGGATGAGCAAAAAAAAAAAAAGAAGCTTTCCGACCTCAATTAATTTCTTATTAAAACACATGAGCAGAGACTTGGATTTACAACCTTTGTTGGGGGTTTCACTTTTCACTTTCGCAGGAGTGAGAGGGGTTAGCCCGAGCTTCTTCTCCATCCGCTCTGCTTGAGCTTTCAGACGAGCTTCTTGTCTTATCTTACGGGCTGATTTCACTGGCTCAGCCAGGAGACGCACCTGATAAATACAAAAAAAATAAATGATTTAAAGACAAATATTTGGTGCATATTTTTTTGTATTTACGTTTGAGTTTGAAAAGCAGAAACCTGACATCAGAAAAAATAGCAAAAGTTGCTTTGCTGTCGCTCACCTCTCGGGGAAAGGAAGATAGAACTTGCAGAGCACCACTTTGCATCTTGGCCCACTGTCCTTCAACATGACCAAACTCATCCCTGTCAGAGATCTTGTATAGTGGCAGAACGTGGAGCTGCTCATCTTCTGGTATGTTACGGACTGCACGGTTATCTTCCTTGGTTAAAGTGCAAACCTGGAAAAAAGGACATTAAACAAAAGGCAAACTGTTTAACCAAACAGTGGGCCATATCCAATCAATACTTCAAGAGATTGAACCAAAACTAGAACCAATTACATTTGAAAGAGGTTGGGTAAGTGTCAAGTCATACAATATAGAATTAGGTAGCATAGTGTCACTCATAGCTTGCTTACTACAGTGCTGCCATTATTCATGTTTTGAGTGTCCTTGTGAGCGTGAGCACAGAAATCCACACAGGCTGTGACTCCTGAAAATGGACGTCCTTCCCTCCAGCCCAGTCGGCAATCTGCCCCTGAACTCTCATTTTCCACCTAGCAGGGATGAAAAGACATGAGAGGAGTTTGGTTTGTGGTGATGACAAACACTGGATTCAGAAATTAACAGAAGAATGAAGCAATGGACGGAGAGAGACAGGCAACAAAAACTGTCAAATTATCATGATAAATGATTTAAACATACAAACAGATTTAATATACTGTGCTTCACAAAAGATAAAAAAAAATTGAGATAGATGTTAAATAAAAATAAGAAAAAAGAATATGCAAATCAAGAAAAAAAGATATTTAAAAATCAAACTACAATACTAATAAATAGTGTGAGAACTAAATAAAGTATAGCCATAGACTTCAGTGATGGAGAGACAACGAATGTTAGAGATAGAGTGAAATGCAGAGATCATAAACTGTGAGAAAGTCATCAATGTCAAATATGAAGCAAGGGTGTGCAGTAAAAAAGCTACTTAAAATCAATTCTATGAATATTAGCCTAAGAGAGCCCCGAACTATGAGCAATAAGTATGGCAGCTGTTTAATTTCTCATACCTGGTTTTGAAAGGCTTCAGGAGCCAGTCTCTTGTAGAGTGGTGCGATGTCAGAAGCAAGATTCTGAAGATTGTTCTCTACCTTCTCCTCCTTAAAGCGAGAGTCAGAATGAAGATGATTGATGATTAACAGTTAATTTGTAGTCCTTCTACAGGTATGATTGTCATGTCCAACATCTGCCACTAGGAGGCAAATGTAGGGCGTAAAGGTAAAATGTAAAGAAGCCACAGAAATTATGCCATACAAAATACAGAGAAACCAAACATGATAACAAGAATCTAGCACTCTGATTATTGACCAAATATTATCTCACATCTCTATAACAGCAGGAAATATAAAACATAGGACAAATCGAGATTGATGATTTCCACTAGGATTTCTGGAAGATGACCACTCCCTCACCTCCTGCCGGTAGTCTCCAATCAGACGGAACTTGCGGGGCACTTTGCTACGAGCAAACTTACAGCCATTGAAGTACATACTCCAGGAGCAGCCAAAGGAAAATGAAGCTCCACAGGTGTCCGGGTCTAAACCCTGGCATGCGCACGTACGACTGTAGACACGGAGTGGAGGAAGGAAGATAAAGAAATGGACAAAGCTAATAAGAAGTAGCATCATTGCAAAAATATAAAAAGAAACACTCACTCTTCGTTGAGCGCGCAGCGGCGGCTGGTGGGGGAGCCGTATTTAAAGAGTGTATCTGTGAGCTCCCGGTAGAGATGGTCTGCCACCGGTCGATGGATTCCCTCCCACGCCAGGATGAGGATGACCAACACGGCAGAGTCACAGTGGTGCCCTGGCCTCTGGCGGACCAAACACAGCAGCTTTTCCTCTTCACTACTGCGCCGGATCACCTGTCAGATAATGGTGCGCACACACATACCCACTGATATCACAAAATTATGGATCCCACTGGGGTTATGATTAGTGTTGTGATGAGCCAACAAAAACTACAATATTGGATGTAGGGCAATTGTTTAAAAATGGTTATGTTAAGGTACCTAATGTCTAAGTTTAGGGATGAAGTTAAATTTAACTTATAGAGGACTGGAGTTAGGTAAGGGTTGAAGTTAGGATTAGAGTCTGAGACAGACTTCAGGCTCTGCCCCTACAAACACTATAGTGGAATCCACATGAGGAATGCATTAAGCATTAAGTGAGCAGACATATTCAAGACATCAAGGAATACTAACATGGACACAAACACCAGCCACATACCCATTTAGCTATTGGACAGCCCTGGGAGCTCTTTCCTTCCTTCCCAGTGTAAACAACAACTTCCAACCTTACTGCATTTCCTTTGGCACCATACCTGTGACACACAAACACACGTAAGAGCAACTTTTATCAGAAATGTGTATTATACACCACAGCACTCATATCACTTACAATACATATTCGGTAACATACAGTACTACTCAAGCTTGAGGACGACTGACAAGACACAAATCCTCCTGCATTGATAAATACTACATAAACACTTGTACTCACACATGCAACCAATAAAATACAGACTGCAGTAATCAGTTCAACATTGAAGTACAGCAACAAGTGCAGATACACTCAGAAAATTGACTTGTTTATATTCCTAACAGTTGTAATTACAACAAATACTGAATTCCTTAGATTAAAAGATTAACTTGTTATTGAAAAAGTCACTGACTTCTTTTTTCAGTTCTCAGTGTGGCTATAAGATGGACTGTGAACCTACAGTTGTTTTAAACTGACTGTCATCTTGGTTTATGGGCCCCCAGTCTCAGCTCTGGGGGTGTTTCCTGTTTCAACATGCTAAGTGTGTGTTGTGTGTAAATGTATGTAGCTGAGACAGAGGGTGCACACGTGTTGCGCTAGCTCAGCAATGCTTAATTTTAATGACAGACTCTTTGGCTGTAACCTCGCCCCATTTCACCAAGCCTGTGGTTGGCTAGCAAAAACAGAGAGGTCAGTCTACCTGTTCTCCATCAGCTCCCTCACTGCAGCAACACTAGGTCCTGCCCCAAGGTGAGTATAGTAAGGGCCTTCCTCCTTTTCAATGATTTGGTCTGTGAAAAAAAAGTCAACATCTGTTGGATATCGCAGCAACTTTACTTATTGTAGAATTGTCCTTAAAATTGCCCATTGGCCACATCATTTCAGAGGCTATTTTCATAACTAGAAAGCCACAGGTTTGATTGACCTGATGTTTCTGGAAGAGGGGCTGCAATGTACAGAGTAATGGGTCAAGAAAGCAACACAAAGGCTGTTCCAAACATAGCAGAGAAATGCATCTTTTTGCCTGAACTGGCCCTTTAATCATTCATATGCGTGTGTGTGTGTATGTGTTTGTGTGTTTACGTGTGTGAATAAGAGAGACACAGAGAAATAGAGTTAGTTTGAGGTCAAAGAACTGTAATATTACTTGAAAGCAATTTTTTAGGTCAGATTTAGTCACAGAGTAATAACGAATCTGATACCAAGGTCAGAAATACAGACTTTACTTATTTTACAAAAATCTTAAGCAGCGCCAACTCACCCATGCATTGACAAGAAGGAAGATCAGACAGTTTTTTGGAAGGTGTATTGAGCAGGTTCTTGGTGGGGGTGTCCAGATAACTCATTGGAGACTCCAGAAAGCTGTTGACGCTGTTCTTGGATGGAGTAGACTCCGCAGAGTGGCCCAGATCTGTATCAGCAGACGTGGACAGGACAGTGATGGGTCCAGACCTCTCCAGCTTGTAGTAGCCCTGCTGACTTGGTGGAGGGGACTGCCGAGCCCCTGAGAAACCATTAGCCAGTCCACTGTACCCAGTGTTGTGGCTGAGGGAAGCAGTATTGGCTGGGCTGGGGTTAGGATCAGCACCGTGCTGCGCTACCTGAGTAAACAAACGCCTTTCACACTCCTGCCCCGGTCCTGCAATATAACCATTACATGGATTATGGTGGTGGAGTGGACCATTTGAAAGGGACCATGGCTGGTTCTCTTGACCAAGAGTGTGGTTCATCCTTGTGAGAGTGCTGTAGTTCTGAGTCTGTGGCCTTAAGAGGCCTGTATTGTTTGCATTACTGTGATGGATAAGTTGCCTCTCTACCTCCTGAGCTTCAGCTAAGTATCTCTTCAGGTCAATTTGAGCCTGAGGCAGAAACAGGTTCCTCTTGTGGGAAAGACCTGATTTCCCCTGTGGAAGAGTCTTCTGGCCTCTGCTCCTGTTGGGCGTCTCACCGTTTGGCATGCGTTTTGAGAGGGGGGTCCTGCGGTTAATTCCCTCTTGTAGCCCATCATTTATCTTCTTCTTCCTGGGCTTGGAAGGTGTAGCTTTTGTTTTCTTTGTGAGGGTCTTTTTCTGACTGGGTGGTAGCTGTGAGTTGAAGTTGTATTTGATGGCTGACACAGGCATTCCTTTTGGAGGACTGTTCTCTGACTGCAGGTTGTGTCGGGACTGGATGATGAAGGCCAAGTCAGCCAGCTGAGCTGCCACCTCCTCCTCATCTCTGTTTCTCATTTTAACAACCCTCTCTCTGTCCTCCCCAAACAGCCTCTCATGATCTTTACTGAACCTTATGTCACTGGGATCTTTATAGCTGCATTCTGACTTGATGACATGAGAGCCGTAGCCCTGCTCTATCCTGCTGCAGGGTCTTTTATCACTGTCTGAGCTGGCCTCTAAGAGGTCCTGCAGAGACAGCGTTGTGTTGGAGCTTGGCCCCTGGGAGCACTGGATGACATTCCCTTGTCTGGCCACAGGAGGGCGTATAACTGATGTCTGGTGAAGTGGTGAGCTGATGACCGAGACTTTATTATAGCGGATAGCTGCTGTGGGTTTGGCTTCTTGCAGAAGTGTATTTGTATTGGAGGTTGTTAGTGGGGCAGCCGCAGAAATGGGATGTTCACACTTACTTTCAGTTTTATTGGACCCGGGGGTTCTTTGAGGTATAGCTGCCAGTTGAGTCAAGGCCTCAATAGCAATAGCCTGATCAAAACTAAGATTTCTCCTCTCTGCCAAAGACTGCACGCTTGGTAGCAAGTCATTTGGAGGAGGTTCATTTTTGATAATCTGGGGAGTTTTTTGCAGGTTAACAGGAGTGCTTTTCTGACACAAGTCACTCTTCAAGTCCTCTGGCTCTTTTTTAACAAAGTGCAAATCTGGTGGTTCAGTTTTGATGGAGCGAAGAATGGAAGAACGTGAGCTGAAAAGTTTCTCCTCCAGTCCCTTCCTCTCTGTGACAGACAGACACACCACAGCTGCCAGCGTGGACAGCGAGTCTTCGCAGACCTCATCCTCATCACTCAGCTGTGTGGTGGCCTGTTCAGTGATCCACACCCACGGCTCCTCCAGTTTGATCTTCTTTAGTGGAACTGACGTGTCATCTGGAGGAGTCTTGGGTCCATCCTCAGAGCAGTCTTTAGGGATGGCAGCTATTATAGTCCTTTGAGACTCTGATACCATCATAGTCCTTTGATATGCCGACTTTGGATCAGAGTGCGACCCGGTAGTCATTTTAGCACCGTTGGGTTTTGTCAGGTTCTCAGCAGAACCATTCTGAAAAGTCACAGAAGAGCATATGTGTTGGTGAAGTGCAATGCTGGTCAGCTCCAGCTCGGACTCTCTTTTAATAAGTGCCGGCCGTCCGCCTTGGTCCGAGGCCAGGTTGTGATTGAACAAGTGGGTAACGGGGGGCGCTTCTGTATGAGGTATGTGGCCTTCCTCCCCCTCATCCTCCTCTGCTGCCATGTGGGTATCATCCATCTGTGCCTTGCCTTTGCCATTTACCGACCCACTTTCTGTAACCACCTGAGATGGAGAGACAGAGGGAAAAAAACAAGGAGAGAGAGGTGACTCAACAAGCTCTGGCAGTAAACAGTGATTCAGCTTGTTCTAAACAGTCATGGCACACAGCACAACAGATTGCCTCCCAGCATGTCGTGAGCATCTGTTGCAGCCACTATCAAGGCTGTGGAAAATATTATGGCATGTGAAAACAAAGAATATGCTCTCTATAAATCTTGCAGAAACGGATCTCTAAACAAAGCTCATAAAAAGTTAAACTGCGTTAGTTCACGGCTGAGGCTTCAATCAGGACTATATTCCTCCCTGAGATGTGGAGTTTTTAGAGCCACAGACCCCCAGGTAGCCGAGAGCCAACAAGTAAACATTTGGAGTCACGCACAGTTCATGATTGCGTCACTGCCGGTGGGTCACTGAGGGCATGTAGACAATATGCACATACTGGTTGTGTTTGTACTCGGTTTTGTGGGTGTGTTCCTGAGCATGCATGCGTGTGCAAGCACATGTGATTATTCATGCAGCTGCCCTGCCATGTTAACCCTTGTGCATTGTCAAGTGAGTAATTAAACAGGATCCCATCCAGACCCAATGGAGTTGCAGCACTGCTTGGCCCCTCAGCTAACTGCCAGCAGAGCTATAACCATCCAAAGGTCCACAGTATTGATATATTTATTAGTTCCAGCCATGCTGATTACACACTACCACACTGTCTACTCTATTGTAAACTAAATACAGACAGTCATAAGCAACAAAAAATAAGAGTAAAGTAAAGCCCGTTTGATATACTAAATCTAGTCAATATACAGTCTCTATGTATGTAAGTGTTCTTCATCATCTTGAGTGAGCATATGATCAATTGAAGTCATGTCAAGCTGCTTCTTATTTTAGGATTTAACCCTGCGTCTCATTCAGAGCTAAAGCCTTCAGCAGTGGAAGTCTGATTAAAAATGTTGCAGCGTGACAAAGATAAAAAACACTGCATCATGTGCCAAGACTCAGCTGACAAAAAGATCTCAAACTCGTGTGCAGGAGCTGGAGGATATGTGTACTGTAAATGTGTGTATTTGTGTGTGTGAGAGAGAAAGAGAGAGACATCCCACTTTCCCTTTAATGACGGAACACAACTGCAGGGGATCTGGAGATATGTACTTTATCACTGTTTATCTGGCATAAAAACTCGACCACCGCCACTGTTTTAATGCACTTAACAGCAGCATGTGCACCCCAAACTGACATATCAAAAGTCAGCAACATCAACACTTCAATATAAACCAGATTCCTATGAACCCACAGACTAAACACAAAACACTTGAGTTCATCAGTTACACGTGTTCAACTTTATTCTTTCTATTTCCATCAAAGTAAAGTTTATTTATGTAGCACTTTACATAGACATTAGTCACAAAAAATTCAAATAAATAGAATATGTAGTTTTACAGTATTAAGAAACTGAAACAAAGGACAAAAATAAGTAGACCATCTTTGAGTGAGGTAGGGCAATAACAGTCTAATGGACACAATATGAAAAACTCTAAGTTCTCCTCTCTGCTTTTCTCAAAATAATCTCAAAGCCAGACTGCTGCTGAAAATCAATCAAAAACTTGTGTTGGGTTTGGTCCACATTAAAAAGCACAGAGACATCCTGGACTTGATGAGATGAAAACAGTGGGTTTGAGTTTGGTACAAAGCAGCTAGTAGAGTAAAAACATGACATTGCACATGTGAAGGCTGCTGAGCAGAAGCATAAACTGTCATTCTTGATGAAAAAGGCTTTGAAAGGTGAGGTGTGAAACAGCCTCACCACTACTCTATTGCACTCATAACAATATTGCGTTTAATTATAATTTGCTAGTGCTTATATTACTATATATTCTATTATTATGTTTGTGTATTACATTATTAACATTAGTATAAACATTCAATCAGATGTATGTTTAACTGTGATCATTTATGAACAGAGTTTGGGGTCTGTAGCTGTTTCTGAGACTTTTAAAGCACAAGAATAATCATACATTACAGTTTCTGTCTCTACCTCTTCTGTCTGACTGTCCCACTGATGGTTGAGATTATTGAATTTTTTTTCATATTTAACTCAATTGTAGCTGTGCTGGAAATATTTCAACTGCACTTTGTTTACATTAATGGCAGGTTATCTGCAGGAATACATTGCCAAAGGCTGTTTATTAAACTCTGTTAAGGTGTTTTGTGGTGGATTTTTCCTTTAAGTAGATGTTGT
This sequence comes from Scomber japonicus, assembly GCF_027409825.1. NCBI lineage: Eukaryota > Metazoa > Chordata > Actinopteri > Scombriformes > Scombridae > Scomber > Scomber japonicus. Next base: position 17,718,136 of record NC_070591.1, on the reverse strand, counting down.
TTGAATATGCAAGAAGAGAACAAGTGGACATAACATGTTGAGACCAGACATGATTAACATGGTGGAGCCAATTCATGACCATATCTTTTAACTGATGTGGTTTTCCCTGATCCTTTTCTGATCCATCACGCTTTCTCTCCAGTCCACTGCACTCTCCACAGCAGTTGGGACGGTGCCATTAGAAACGCTGCTGATGCAACAGATAGTTGGAGCAAAGACTGAGGCAATACTGAAGCTGCCAATGCAACAGAGTGAGATACTCGCTCTACACATCATGTGGAAATGGGTGACCGCCACATTCAAATAGGAGAGTGAGGAAAAGAGTGAAAAAAGATTGGGAAACAAGAGAGAGGGAGAGAGAGAGAGAGGGTTAAAAGGCGGTGTGTCTGTCACAATAAACTGCTTTGAATGACAAAGCGACGCTGGCTGGCTTCCAGCACTGCACCAGTCACACGCGTGTCTCTGTGCGTGTGTATGCGTGTGGCTGATTGTTCATCCATTTGTGCATCCGAGTGTTCATGATCCAAAGCTGACATCAAAGTACAAGCCCTGTTTTTAATTATGTTACATTTAACCTTGTGATAACAAAAAAGCTTAATGCAGGATGTAAATGTGGAGTCATGTGCTCTCATTTAGTCACTGGGTCTCTGGAGAGAGCAGGGTCTGTGATGAGTTAGGGCTATGTCTTTGTGCTGTGTCTGTTGTGTCTGCCTTGGGGCGCCCAAAGTCACTCACACGGTACTGTACTGCTTTCAGTGCAGTTCTTTTTTCTGATACACACATGTACCCAACTTCTCCTAATGACTGTTGGAAGCTAGATCAACAAAACATTCACTGGAGTATCTAAGGGTGAGTGCTTGATAAACAAACACACGTTCAGAGACCTACCCTGGCAACAGAAGTGTGACCGTCGCTTGAATCCTAACAATCCTCTGTCTCCAGAGAGAGTAGGGTCTCTGAGGAGGTTCTGAGTTTGTAGTCGATCTTGATTCAACACACAAACACACTCACATGTACTTATAAACAAGTACACATCACACACACACACCTGAATTCAAACACATGGGCTGAACTACTCTGACAGAAAAGAGTGTTGCTACACTTTCCTGAAATGAATTCTGCATTACTTTCATCTGTGTTGAGCTTGTTCACTTTGTGGCTGTGCAGAAATCACACGTTGTTGAGGGGGGGTCTAATGCTCTTACAAAGAGATGCTGAAAAAAGCATGCTTCCTTCCTGGCTTAGAGTATAAGCAGTGGTTTATGCGTGTTTCTCTGAGCATGTGAGAATTTCCCTCATTCATAGAGTTGAGCGTTTCCTGTCTCAACATCACGAGAGTCAACACACTGCTTAAAAAGCAAAAAAATGGTGACAAAAGAAACTTGAAAGAACTGGCTCACAGCAGATCAGCAGGAATCTCAGCCTAATCAACTATAAAATGATACAGATTAAGACTGCATCAGTAACAGGAGGACCTTTTCTACAAAACCGCACAATAATAATACCATTACTACTGCAGCCAAACGAGTAAAGCCTGCCAAATTACAAATTACGACCCAGGGCTTACAAGCACTCCACTTCTCTGCTGAGCACCGTCAGGAAACAGCAGGTGCAGAAATATGGCTGTTCAAAACACTGCAAGAAAGAAAAAAAGGGGAAGCAAAGGGGCTCTTTATAAAACTACAGCGGCTAAAAAAGACATGCGATGGGGGCAAAAAGAAGAGGGGTGTTTGTTACCATGGAAACTGACCTCTTTGTTGCTGACTTTGTTGTCACATCCTTTAAACCCACCTGGAAAAGACAAGCCAAACACTCAAACACAGAAGCCCGGGTCCTCAGTGCTTCAGCAGAAACAATAACAATATATCAGCTTCCAAATAAAGCGCTCCAATCAGCTAAATCCAGGGTGGCAGAGAGAGAGACAACCTCTAGGTGAGCTCCACTGTAGCTGACCCATCTGCAGCGAGACAATAGACCCCGGGGCAAACACTCCGGCTGCGTTTACCTTGTCTGTCCTTGGAGGAAGCCCCTCCAGTTTAGGCAGCATATCCCTAAAAGGTATTGGTGGCCATCTTGCTTTGCCTCCTTCAGCCTCAAAAGAAACGCTGGCTACAGTAGCCGCGTGCAGGGCAAGCTCCTGGGTGTCATGACTAGGGCGACTGTGAGCCTCTGTAGCAAAATGCTGCTACAGCAGACGCGAACACACTCGCTGCACACACACAGACGTATAGACACACACACATATGGGATGCCTTTCGCAGGAGCAGACAGAGTCTCAACAGCCAATGGCGTGAGGACCTTAGCAGCTTGTAAATTATCTTCCATGCCTAGACTCTCCTAAACAAAGGATCCCCTATGTGGGCTTTTTACTCCAGCCCTACGCACATGGATTGGAGGGAAGCTGTGGAATGGACACCGCACACATGCTGGATCTGGATTACAGGAAAACAACTCCATTGCCTCTGAAATATGAACCCATGAAACAGCACACCAACACTCCTACTGGGACTCGTGTGTTAGACTGAATCAATAGTGCTGTAAGTTTTAGTCCGTTAAGCTATTAGAAAATCAGAAAAATCTAATCTTCAGCCAGAGCAAATTGATTAACAGCTTCAATCTCATATCAAGCAAAAAAAAAAAGCAAGAAAAAGCAAAATATTTGCTACTCCCAGCTCAAGAAATGTTTCTTCTCCATTTTTTTTATCAGTGTAAATGACACATTTTTGGGTTTAGGCAGTTAGTTGAACAAAACAAGCAATTCAAAGATGTCAGCTTGCCTCTGGGAAAGTGTAAAATATATTTTACTATAGTCTCACAATTTATAAACAAAACAACACATCAA